>NC_141024.2:44000625-44312500 GCF_052040795.2 Danio rerio | reverse complement strand
CTCATATTACACAGTATTTTTAACACATGCTGGCATGTTTGCTGCAAACACTACATACATTTTAAGAGAAAATTAACTGCTTTACACTTAGAAAATACTACACACTGAGAGAATAGAAATCTTCTTCAATCCCTCTTCTTAAGACTTTAGTCTTAATATTATTGTCTTTTAACCCAAAGTGCAATTTCATAATCCAGTTCTCTTAATTACCTCTATCTAGTGACTGATATAAGCCACATAGCTGTTATCAATTGACTAGATTATGCCACTGTATTTTGACAGAAGTCCAGCCAAACATCTCCCCTCTTTTTTGATTTGAAGGAAGTAAAAGACTGTACTCTGTTTTTTTCTCTTAACACATCAAAGACAACAATGTTTTAAGCATAAGTATTCAGTTGGTTCAGTCCTAGCTGCTGGTTTTCACACTCATGTAGAATATACTGAAGTGATATTATATATAGGTACCATAAAAGCAATATGCAAACAAATTCAATATGCAAACATAAAAAGCATCAAGTGTTGATCTTGATCTTTGGTCATCCTTGTTTCTCTTCTTCTAAGCTACCAGCATCTTCACTTGACTTTAATAGATGTTAATGGAGATGTGTGGTTAAGAGTCTGAGTTTTGAAATCTGCAGTTGTGCAATTATCATCCCTTGACTTGTGGCACTGCTGTATGTGGTATTCAGGCATATTATCAGAATCACTCTTTACTTTGTTCTGATTAACTTGTCCTTCCACACGTTGCACTCAGTAGTTTAGAGCTTTGGAATATTCAGGCTCCTCTGTTTCCGGTCAGCTTTCCCTTGCTGGAGTTGTTTCCTTTCGCTCCTTTGAGGCATTGGTACCCCATTAATGGCATCCACTTTGGCAGCTGTTGGATTTGCCCTCATCCAGATATGGTCCTTTCCTCCTGAGCTCTCTCCTTTTTCCAGAACATCCACAGATAGACTCGATCAGCTGGACCAATTGAACCTTGTATCACTGCTCTCTCACATGGCTCCTTTCTGGTTTCCTGCACAGATATCGCTTTGCACATGGCAATTAATTGTTTCTTTATTTAAGTCCCTACTGCATTAGACATCCTTGCAAACCATTCCAAGAGGTTATGTGCAAGGTTATAGGTGAGATTATATGAAAGGTTTTATGCAAAGTTTCATGTGGTTTCTTGCAAGGGTTGACCCAATAGTAGTTCATGTGATGCAGTGTTAGATGCCTGTTTCTGTCAGTTTCCATGCCATCATTCACCAATGCACTTGTTAACACATTAAACTCATTAAGTTTATTATTTTCACATCTTTCATTGAGCGTTGGCCTTGATGGATCATCTTCATCTCTTTCAGCCATTTCTGGTAATTGAGCATAATACAATTACTCTCTCTTTTGCTTTATTCAAAATTTTTCATACTCCTTTAGATGTTTTTATTTATTGATCACTTATTCACTTTGACTTTAATTACTTTATGAATGCAAACCTTTTATGAACTCATTTCTGCTGATGTTTCAAATCCTTGGAAGTGCTTCTTTCGTCACAAATGAATAACTGTTCCTGCTTCATAATTTGCTTCTGGTACCATCTCCACTCATCTACTCATCATAGTTTCTCAACTGTACTTGTTTACAGAATAATTCTCTATCCAGTCAACACCAAAAACAGTCATCATCTCTCACTGTTTGGAGCAATGGTCTCCAGTCAAGTCTTTTAATTGAACTAGATCTTTGTGAAGTTGCAGATAATTCAATCATCCACATATTGTGACAGTGTCCATCCTAAGATCTTCTCCCTAATTTTAACCCTTTATGCATTCTGGTGTATACAATATATGATAGTCATCAGCCTACACAAGTACAAACAAGTTTCTACCCTCCTCTGGTAGTTACCTAAAATAAACTCAATAGAAACCCAATACTTGAAATATTTACCATCCAAAAAAAACAAATCTTCAAATACAATATGAACTTCAGCTGGAAAATCTTCTCCTATTGATTGCTCTTAAATCATATTATCAACATTAAGCCTCTTTTATCTGTCTTAATTAACCATTTATTTTAATTAGCAAATTAACTTCAATTAAACATTATTAGTTACTTATAATTTACATTTACATTTACATTTAGTCATTTAGCAGACGCTTTTATCCAAAGCGACTTACAAATGAGGACAAGGAAGCAATTTACACAACTAAGAGCAACAATGAATAAGTGCTATAGGCAAGTTTCAGGTCTGTAAAGTCTAAGAAGGGAAGTATTAATGGTATTAGTATTTTTTTTTTGTACAGTTAGTGTGATATTCAAAGAGGCAACTGTAGATTAGGAAGTGAAGTGGAGACTAAATAGTTAAGTTTTTAGTCGTTTCTTGAAAGTAGTGAGTGACTCTGCTGTTCTGATGCAGTTAGGGAGTTCATTCCACCAACTGGGCAGATTGAGCGTGTGTTCGCGAAAGTGATTTCTTCCCTTTTTGGGATGGAACCACGAGGCGACGTTCATTCACAGAACGCAAGTTTTTGGAGGGCACATAGATCAATCAATCAATCAATCAATCAAGCCTTTATTTGTCACTACACTTTCGCATAGCGAAATTGGACCCCCCAGACCATAAACAACTTTTCAGGGGAGACAGATCTTAGGAGGTAGCATTTAGAAACGAAGAAAGATACATTTGGACAGTTAGGCTAAAAAACACCCCCTCAGCTTGCCCTTGATTAGGACAAAGTGAGAAAAGGGAGAAAAACAGCCCTATCTTTGCATAAGCACACCGGCAAGACACAACATAGACAGAGGGGATGGGAACAGGGGTAATGGAAAACAGTCCGTTGAGTGCGGGCAGCCAGCTGGTCCAGCAGCCATTTCCGGCGCAAGTCACAGCCCCGCCCACGCCCCACGTGGGTAAAAGCACACGAAGGCGTTTGGATGGGGATCGGTGGTGAATGTTTATCTGTAGATATGTTTGTGTGTGTGTGAGCCTGCATAGTCCAGAGTCCCGCAGGTGTCCTTGACAGGGGCAGGAATTTCAGAGCGTCCGCTTATCTTGCTTATCCCAGGGAGTTGTTTACTTCCAGCCGAGGCCGTCTGGCAGGAGTAAGAGGAGAGCCGAAAAAAAAGACAGTAAGATACTTCAACTTTAGGTCAATATCTGCCAATTTCACAGATATTTAATGTCCATCACTTGTCTCCCGATCTGGCCAAAATTTGTTGCAGAGTCGCTAGCTTCACCTCGATGGTTTCCAGTTTGCGGTCAAGGACCATAGTCTGATTCGCGACCCTACCCATCAGTGTTTCAATCAAGCCGGCCAGCTTAGTGGGGTTTTGAGCTGCGCTGACCGCTTTTATCAGTTTCCGATATCCCTGGGCCCCGCATAAGCCCATCAGCAGAAACCCTGTTATCAAAGTTCAGAATAGATAGATATCTTCAATATCCTCCAGAGACAGAGCAGCTAGACAGAGGACTCTCCACTTCTCCCACCCGTCCATCACATATCCAGCTGCGAGCGTCCCCGCAGGACAGCTGGGTTCCCCGGAGCCCAGCGATCTCGTTGAGAAGATGGTGTCAATTGCATTCAGAGACCAGTTGATCAAATCCATAATTCCTTTTTCGTTTGGAAAGCAGGACAAGGAGAGCCTCAGAGATAGAATAAGACGAGACAAGAGGTGCTAGCAGGAGAGATATGGGACGGAGCGGGAAGAAGAGCGACCGCCTTCGCCGAGAGCCAAAGAAGAATGTTCATTCGTTCGCGAAAGTGATTTCTTCCCTTTTTGGGATGGAACCACGAGGCGACGTTCATTCACAGAACGCAAGTTTTTGGAGGGCACATAGATCTGCAGAAGTGAGTGCAGATAAGAAGGTGCTAGGCCAGAAGTCACTTTGTAGGCAAACATCAGAGCTTTGAATTTGATGCGAGCAGCAACTGGCAGCCAGTGCAAACGGACTAGCAGCGGAGTGACATGTGCTCGTTTAGGTTCATTGAAGACAACTCGTGCTGCTGCATTCTGGAGCAGTTGAAGAGGCTTGATAGAGTTAGCTGGAAGCCCAGCTAGTAGAGAGTTGCAGTAATCCAGTTTGGAGAGAACAAGAGCTTGAACAAGGAGTTGAGCTGCATGTTCAGATAAGAAGGGTCGGATCTTTCTGATGTTATAGAGTGCGAATCTGCAAGATCGAGCAGTTCTAGAAATGTGATCAGAGAAGTTTAGTTGGTCATCAATCGTTACTCCAAGGCTTTTCACCATTTTGGATGCAGTAATGGTTGCCCCATCCATCTGGATTGAAAAGTTATGGTGTAGAGACGAGTTGGCAGAAACTACAAGCATTTCCGTTTTTGCGAGATTCAGCTGAAGATGATGATCTTTCATCCAGTGTGAAATATCCAACAGGCAGGCTGAGATACGAGCTGGAACCGAGGGATCATCAGGATGAAAAGAGAGGTATAGCTGGGTATCATCAGCATAGCAGTGGTAGGAGAATCCATGTCTCTGGATGACTGGTCCTAGAGATGAAGTGTAGATGGAGAAGAGAAGTGGCCCCAGAACAGAGCCTTGAGGCCTTATTACTCCTTTAAATTTAAATAGAAATGTCTAGGACAGATTGTATATTACAGTAAATGTTTCTATTAATGCTCCTATTTTTACACTTTTTGAAAGAGTTTTATACCTATTTCAGCATCTAGTGTTTTTCTTTCTGGGCAGATCTACATCTGATTTAATTTGAACCCTGACTACACAGCAAATTCATTGGTGTTAAATTTCAAGTGTTGTGGTAATTCAGAGTAAAGTGTTAAAATTCTAGAGTTATATAAAGGTAAAATAACCCTCTCAGCGTTAGAAGCTGATTTGCCTCCTTGTCACACAGAGTAACATGTATCTACCTTTGTAGAAAACCCTTGTATTTGAGAAACTAATCAGAGTGTCTGAAATCTCGCCACACCCTCATTCACCTGGCCCTTAAATTGGTCAATTAGTTTAGTCCACTAGACAGAGCGAATGACCACAAATAAGTGAAGATGTTGAAAAATAACATTTTTTATTGTGTAATTTGTTTTATTTTTATTGATTATTATTTTATTTAGAGTTTTTTTTTTCTCATTTGATTTCCTCTTTGGTTTTGGCTTTTTTTCTGTCCTTCAGTGATTCTGCTTGTTAACAGTTGTTCATCAACAATTCTCAATCCTCCTTTAATTAGACACTTAATTGTCTCATTAACATCATCACTGTCTGAGTGTTCAGCCCTCTGTAGTGAGGACACTAGTGAGGATTTTGCTCTGGAATTTAAGGCTTACGTGTGTGCATCTTCTTTTGTTTAAAGGAAACTGTGTAGTTACTAATGCAGTCAAAATCTGTTAGCTACTAGCAATAACACATGAAAACATTATTGCATCTAAAGACTTTACATTTTTGTGCACTAAGCTATGATTTTGTAAAATAAACAATGTGTTAGTTCATGAAATATGGTTAATTTTTGTAAATTTATACAGTTATATAAAACTTTCATGTTTTTCACAGAAAGATTCTGGCAACCACAGCTGCTGGTATTGTCACCGACTCGGTCCCAGTCATTCCCCTCGCTGACCAGCAGAGGTCACCATCTCCGGACTTCTAACCATTACGTCATCCTTCTCACTCAGATCCCAGCACACCTGTTCTCCATCTCACTAATGACCCACGTACCACATATAAGCAGCTCACACACTCACTTCATTGCGAAGTCTTGTTTAGCCCCGGCCAGCATTTCTGAGCGTTCTAGCCTGCCTGATTTCCCGTTGACCACTTCAGCCCGTTTCTCGACTCTGCTCTGTCTTCTGCCTGCCCTTGACCTAAAGCCTGATTACACGGACTCTGATTCTCGCTGCCTGCCCCTGACTAAAGCCTGTATTACGGACTCTGAACCACGCTGCTTGCCCTTGACTCAAGCCTGGTAATCACTCTGCCTCTGTTATCTGCTAATCATCGTTGAGTTGTATGTTGTATGTTCGCACAGCCGTGCGAGGTGTTGATGTTTAAGTGTGACTTAATAAATACTGCAAAATGGATCCCTCCGTGTCAGTCTCCCCGTTACAGAAGACTTCGCCCAACACGGATCCCGCAGCCATCCAGGTTTTGTCTCACGAAGTCACATCACAAGCTCAGGTATTGTCAACACACCAACAACAACTAACACATCTAACCCAGTTAACAGACGAACTGGTGAAATCCCTACAAAACCTGCAAGCTGCTGCCACTGCGCAACCCACCGCCAACTACTCTCCAAGTCCGCTCGTTGTTGCACAACCCCCGATGACTTCCGGAGTTCGATTGGCTTTTCCTGACAAGTTCTCAGGTAACCCAGCAAAATGTAAAGGCTTCCTATTGCAATGTAAACTGTTTATCGCCCAACAGCCCCATCTGTTTAAGGACGAGAATGGGAAAATTGCTTTTGTGTGCTCTCTGCTCACTGGGAAGGCGCTAGACTGGGCTACTGCAGTTTGGCCAGACAGTACCCCGATATTTCCCTCGTTTAATGACTTTCTCAAACGTTTCTGCACTGTGTTCGATCATCCGGAGGGTGGTCGTAATGCTGGCGAGGAGCTATTGTGCATCCAACAAGAAGATCGCTCCGCAGCTGAGTTCGCCCTGCAGTTCCGCACTTTGGCAGCGCAAACTGGCTGGGCTGATGATCCGCTTGCCACGCTTTACAGAAAGGCTCTAAGACCAGAATTGCAGCGAGAGATGGCATGTCGTGACGAGGGAAAAACACTGGATCAACTTATCGAGCTTTCCATAAGGTTAGACACTCTCCTCCGCACTCGCAACCCGCTCTGCTCAATTGCTTCCAGTCCTGTATCCCCTGAAACCTCCGCTGAACCCATGCAATTGGGTAGGACCCGCCTGAACCCAGAAGAGCGAGAACGACGGAGAAGAAATCACCTGTGCATTTACTGCGGACTTCCAGGTCATACGAAGGTTTTATGTCCCAACAAGCCTCTCCCTAAAACCCTCTCGGTGAGTGCAACCACTATGTTCACTACCACTAATAATGTTGTGAATCTGCCTGTCACTTTGAGAAACGATGGAGATGAGATTGAGACTATGGCCATGATCGATTCAGGAGCCGCTGGTAACTTTATTGATTACACGTTTGCCACCACTCACTCCATTCCTTTAACCTCCTGTGATTCCTCCATAGCCATCACTGCTGTAGATGGGCGCCCTTTGGGAGAAGGACGTATAAAATTCCAGACCCTGCCAATCTTGCTTCAAACAGGCTCTCTCCATGAAGAGGAAATTTCCCTTCTTGCCATCAACTCCTCTAAACACTCTGTGATTCTTGGGTTACCATGGCTACAACAGCATGACCCTCAAGTCTCTTGGAGAACTGGTGAGATCATAAAATGGAGCAATCAATGCTTTACCCAATGTCTGCATCCTGTTTCCCCTATCCAGATCAACACAATTAACAAGACCGAAGACTCTGAACTCCGTCATGTTCCTGATGCTTATCACGATCTAATTGAAGCATTCAATAAGCAGAAGGCTACTAAGCTCCCTCCTCATCGTGATAATGACTGTGCCATTGAGCTGCTACCCGGCACCACGCCCCCTCGTGGTCGCATCTTCCCTCTCTCACAACCTGAAACTGAGGCTATGAAGAATTACATCTCTGAGGAGCTAGAAAAAGGATTTATTCGACCATCTACTTCTCCCGCTTCAGCAGGGTTTTTCTTCGTCAAGAAGAAGGATGGCAGCTTACGCCCTTGCATCGATTACCGAGGCTTGAATGAGATCACGGTCAAATACCGCTACCCATTGCCATTGGTTCCTGCCGCCCTTGAACAACTCCGATCCGCCCAGTATTTCACTAAGTTGGACCTCCGTAGTGCATATAACCTCATCCGCATACGACAGGGAGACGAGTGGAAAACCGGGTTCTCTACAATTGACGGCCACTACGAATATCTCGTTATGCCCTTTGGCCTAGCAAACAGTCCTTCCGTGTTCCAGGCATTTGTAAATGAGATATTTAGAGACATGCTCAACAAGTGGGTCATAGTATATATTGACGACATCCTGGTCTATTCCAATTCGCTATCTGAGCATATCCAGCACGTTCGGGCAGTGCTCAAACGTCTCATTCAAAACCAGCTGTATGCAAAAAGCTCCAAGTGCGAATTCCATCAGACCTGCATCTCATTCCTTGGCTACATTATCAGTCCAGAAGGCGTGGCCATGGACCAGCAAAAGGTTGACTCTGTGACACAATGGCCACAACCCGAAACCATCAGGCAACTACAACGATTCCTGGGCTTTGCTAACTTCTACAGACGCTTCATAAGGAACTTCAGTTCAGTCGCTGCCCCACTGACCGCCATGGTCAAAGCTAACAATGCTCGCCTTAAATGGAACCCCGACGCTGTCCGAGCATTTACCCAGCTAAAGACTCACTTCTCCAGTGCACCCATTCTGCGTCATCCTGATCCCGAACAACCCTTTGTAGTCGAAATTGACGCGTCCAACACTGGAATTGGAGCCATCCTGTCCCAACGATCCCTAGTGAATAAGAAGCTCCATCCCTGTGCCTTCTATTCTCGCAAGCTCAACTCCGCTGAACGGAACTACGATGTGGGAAACCGAGAACTCCTCGCCATGAAAGCCGCGCTAGAAGAACGGAGACACTGGCTTGAGGGCGCAAAACACCCTTTCATCGTCATCACCGATCACAAGAACCTAGAATACATCCGGTCTTGTAAACGTCTGAATCCTAGACAGGCAAGATGGGCGCTGTTTTTCACCCGATTTGACTTCCAAGTCACCTATATCCATGGCTCGAAAAACATCAAAGCAGATGCTCTGTCCCGCCTCTCAGACGATGAGACCTCTGAAATCCCTGATGAACCCATAATCAAAGATCCTCTAATTGTCGCTCCCATCCAGTGGGATATAGAACAGGAGATCCTTCAAGCCGCCGAAAATAATCCTTCTCAGCAGCCCTGTCCAGAGAATAAAATCTTTGTTCCCCCGTCACTTCGAGAAAGACTCTTCTCCGAGGTACATGATCACCCCAGTTCCGGTCACCCAGGCAGCACAGCCACCGTACAAATGATTCAATCCCGCTACTGGTGGTCATCCATACACAAGGATGTAATCAATTTCATCAACAAATGCTCACCCTGTCAGATGTCCAAACACTCCCGTCACCGTCCAGCTGGATTACTCCAACCCCTGGAGGTGCCACATCGCCCCTGGTCACACATCGCTATAGATTTCATCACCGATTTACCCATATCTCAGGGCAAAACCACCATCCTCACCGTAGTGGACCGATTTTCAAAATCCTGCCGCCTTATCCCCATTTCCAAACTGCCCACAGCCATGGAAACGGCCGAATTACTCTGCGAGTGTGTATTTCGGTACTATGGTCTCCCCGAAGACATCGTGTCGGATAGAGGTCCCCAGTTTACATCCCGACTCTGGTCAGCATTCTTTAAAAATCTCCAAATCAACGTTAGCCTAACATCCGGCTATCATCCCCAATCCAACGGGCAAAAAGAGCGCTTGAACCAAGAAATCGGCAGATTCCTCCGCACGTATTGTCATTCGAACCAGAACGAATGGGCCAAATTTTTGATGTGGGCAGAATATGCTCAGAACTCCCTCAGAAAGGCATCTACTGGATTAACCCCATTTCAATGCGTGCTGGGCTTCCAACCTCCGCTCTTTCCCTGGTCCGGCGAGACCTCTGAACTCCCTGCGGTGGATACCTGGTTTAAAAACTGCAAAGAGGTCTGGAACGCAGCTCACACTCACCTCTCTCACGCCGTAAGGCGTCTCAAGGAACAAGCCGATCGACACCGACGTCCTGGTCCCATGTATTCCCCAGGACAATGGGTATGGCTTTCCACCCGCGACTTACGCCTCAAGCTGCCCTGCAAGAAACTCAGTCCCAGGTACGTGGGTCCTTTCCAGATAGAAAGACAAATATCTCCTGTTTCGTTCAGACTGACACTCCCTAATCATTTTCGTATTTCCCCAACTTTCCATGTCTCTCTGCTCAAGCCTGCTGCTGGTCCAGCCGAGATGGATAGGGAGGTGGCAGCCGGTGAACAGGGTCCCCCGCCTCTTATGATCGATGGCGAAGAGGCTTACCAGATCCATGAGATCCTGAGATCCAGACGCCGGGGCGGACAACTCCAATATCTCGTCGATTGGGAGGGGTACGGTCCGGAGGAGAGATCTTGGATTAACCGCAAGGACATCCTCGACACCACACTACTGGAAGAGTTCCACTCACAACATCCGGAGATGCCGGCCCCTCGCCCCCGTGGAAGACCCCGGCGTCAAGAATTGCCTCACTTCAGGAGCCGTTCGTTGGGGGGGGGCTCTGTCACCGACTCGGTCCCAGTCATTCCCCTCGCTGACCAGCAGAGGTCACCATCTCCGGACTTCTAACCATTACGTCATCCTTCTCACTCAGATCCCAGCACACCTGTTCTCCATCTCACTAATGACCCACGTACCACATATTAGCAGCTCACACACTCACTTCATTGCGAAGTCTTGTTTAGCCCCGGCCAGCATTTCTGAGCGTTCTATCCTGCCTGATTTCCCGTTGACCACTTCAGCCCGTTTCTCGACTCTGCTCTGTCTTCTGCCTGCCCTTGACCTAAAGCCTGATTACACGGACTCTGATTCTCGCTGCCTGCCCCTGACTAAAGCCTGTATTACGGACTCTGAACCACACTGCCTGCCCTTGACTCAAGCCTGGTAATCACTCTGCCTCTGTTATCTGCTAATCATCGTTGAGTTGTATGTTGTATGTTCGCACAGCCGTGCGAGGTGTTGATGTTTAAGTGTGACTTAATAAATACTGCAAAATGGATCCCTCCGTGTCAGTCTCCCCGTTACAGGTATTTTTTCGGAAATTTAACAGATATTTTACACAATAAGAGTTTGCTATTCAACACTCTCTTGGTGTTGACAATGTAAACACTTTCAAAAGTGTTATTTTTAACACTTATAGTGGTTCCCATATAAACTCTGAGGGAGTGTTAATTTTAACTCCAAGGTAGTTAAATCTACTATCTAAAATTTGAAGTGTGGCTGTCAATCCAGTTTAGAATTCAGTACAAAGTACTGCTCTATGTTTTTAAATCCCTCCATGGCCCCTGAGTATATTTCTGAGCTAATTAATATACACCAACCCGTGAGATCTCTTCACACTAAGGATCGACTCTATTTGCCAGTTTCACAATCACGCTTGAAATGTGGGGTGATAGAGCTTTTCCAGTCACAGCTGAAGACTCTGGGCCGATCTTCCACTCTCCTTAAGAACTTCTCCAACTCTTGAGTGTTTTCAGAGGTCACTGAAACACTTATTTTCTTCAATTTTTACTTGTGTGTTGTGAGTTGATGTATTTGGTTTCTTGTATGTTTGCTTGTATTCTGTGTTTTATGTTCAGCACTTTGGTAGCCATTGTGGTTGGTTGAAAGTGCTCTAGAAATAAATTGAGTTAAGTTGATTAGGATAAACAGCATGAGCACAGAGCTATAGTGGAGCTGGTGAAACCCTCCATGATGATGCAAGCCTACCTTTCTGGAGGTTTCAAACACCTCTAGACTGCCTGGATGTCCTTAAAGGGGGGGTCTAGAGTGTGTTTTTAAGGCTTGGTTGTGTTGATAGAATGCAATGCGATGTGTGCTCATGCTTTATTTGTAGAAAAGCTTATTTTTATATATCTGACTTTGACTATATACAGCTACTTAGCTAACATGAAGACAAATGTCATATGTCCTAGTTCCTCTGAAAGGCCTGTCCTCAAGAGGCTTTGATTGGTCAGCTAATGTATTGTGCTGTGATTTGCAGATTGGCTTCACGTCACCAGGAAAAGTGTCACGGCTCTACAAGCACACACTTTTGCGCTGTGTAAATCCTATCAGTCAGAGTAGCTGTTAGCCGTATCAGTGTGAGCCTAAATCAGACAGAAAATGACACTGAGGACACAGCTGAAGCTCACGCCTGCTCTCTAAAATATCATCTGACAAGTGTCTGTCACATATATTCAGAATAAGCATGTGTGAGTCATATGAAACATTCTCATATTTTTAGAGTGTTAGTTATCTGAGATGTAAAATGCCGGGAAAGTGTCCTCATAGAGAGACACTGCATTTTTTGCACTGAATTTGCACTGAATTTTTAGCTGAAATGTTAGCATTGCCAAACAGCATTTCCCGTTGTTTACATCCTTGTTTATGTCCTCGCTACAACATACCGTTAGCGCTAGAAACTGTGTCTGATGTACTGGAGAAGATTGAAACTGCTGTACTAGAGACAACTGAATCGGTGGACATGGCTGGATAAGGCTGAGGAGCTGCAGGCAAGATTACAGGGCAGGCAATCCTGATCACTGACATGGAGGAATCTTTAGAAACAAAAACACACAAACAGCAAACAACAATGAATATATTTATATATCTTCTATATTTCTGTCACATATGCATCTGTTTCATTTTATTCTGAAAAGTGCTTTGAGATGCAACTTTAAAGATGCTACAGAAGATTATTGTCATTAGTTTGTTTGTTAAATAATAATAAATAAAACAATTTTAAAAAATCCTGTTTTGCAGTGTTAGGTGTTACATAAAGAGTTGGACTATTGGAAATTCTGAAGGAAGCCATTTGTATTTTCTAGACATAAATACTATTTAAAGCTAAAATCAGCAGATGTGCTCACTAACTAGTGAAGTTAAACCAGTCACTACAGTCAGACGTGCGTCAGACTAATAAACACACCAGATCAACACATACATATTGTGTTTATCCTCTATACAGGCTACAGCGCTGTAAACTCACTGTTCGGTTCTGTGAGAGTTTGTCTTCAGCTCTACAATCCTCAAACTGTGTCCTGAGAGAGCTGGACCTGAGTAACAATGACCTGCAGGATTCAGGAGTGAAGCTTCTCTCTGATGGACTGAAGAGTCAACACTGTAAACTGGAGACACTGAGGTCTGAGTTTAAACACCTGATTGATTGATTTTTGTTTTGTTACATCAGACAAATCACATTAACAGTGTGTTTTTTGTAATGTGTGCTCTTTCTCAGACTGATGACATGTAAACTCACTGCCGATTCTTGTAAGAGTTTGTCTTCAGCTCTACAATCCTCAAACTGTGTGCTGAGAGAGCTGGACCTGAGTAACAATGACCTGCAGGATTCAGGAGTGAAGAAGCTCTCTGATGGACTGAAGAGTCAACACTGTAAACTAGAAACACTGAGGTCTGAGTTTAAACACCTGATTGATTGATTGATTGATTGATTTATTTATTGATTTATTGATTTTTTTGCTTTGCTACATCAGACTGATCACATTAACAGTGTGGTTTTTAGTAATGTGTGTTCTACGTTCTCAGATTGGCCACATGTATTCTCACTGTTCAGTGTTGTGAGAGTTTGTCTTCAGCTCTACAGTCCTCAAACTGTGTCCTGAGAGAGCTGGACCTGAGTAACAATGACCTGCAGGATTCAGGAGTGAAGCTTCTCTCTGATGGACTGAAGACTGTAAACTGGAGACACTGAGGTAAATGATTCTCCACTCTACAATATCTACAGTCAGACAGTTTCATATTAGAGCTTTTCATGCTTGAACATGTTAACCCTGGGTGATACTAAACCCCAGATAACAGGAAGTATGGTTTATCAGTAATTATGTTTCACACTGCTCATACTATACCTGTAGTTAACCCTCAGGGGTCTGAGTTGATTTTGGGACCCCTGAGATGTTTTGACATGCCCTGACTTCTGTGCTTATTTCAGCTACTTTTTACACAGTACTAGCCAACATGTGTTTTATTAGTATTCAGCTCAAACTGAGCTACAATAATATGTGAGAAATATTGATGTACATTGTGCTGATTTCCCTTTGTTTAATCACCCTAATTAAACAAAGTTAAGATCAGGATCCTCCCTTAGCTATATTTCTTAGCAAGAGTTTAGTTAAAGGATCGTCTTTAAAGAATGTATTTTGCAAAAGAATAAATTAGATCATACTTTACCACACAGGGTAACTTTGATGGGTTCTGGAAAATGAATTCAATGTCCACTCCAGTGAAGAAAAGTAATAAAATACACTTTTATTAATAAAATAAAATCCAGTGATAAAGTAGAATAAACAAAAGACAAACAGAAAACAAAATCCTTACTTTGTCCCCAGTCGGCGGACAAAGGGCGACCAACCTCAATGAACAGAAGTCGGGAAGCGCAAAGCTGAAGAGTAGATGTCAGCTTTTATACTCAGTGTCTCAGTGACAGTATTCATAAATCAACCCTAAACACAGGTGCACAGACTACTTAAATCATACATTCAAGGAGCATGCTAAATCACTTGAACAGTAAAAAGACAGATATATAGTCATTAAGAGTACATTGTATCATATAAATCAACATTTAGGCATTTTAATATCAGCCTTGATTTATAATGTGCTATATAGTTATGCACTTAAATTCAGGTGCGTGAACTCGGTAGAAAGTTCAGCAAAAGTACAAGTTGGGAGTTCATTCAGAGTTCGACTACTAGCAAGAGGGTCATCTGAAGTAGCAAGGGGTTCACAGAGAGTTCGTCCAGCTGATTTGTTGGCTCGGCACGCCCTCTGTCTGAGTCGCCTTTCCTTTCTCTTACGTTTCATTTCATCGTTAAGAGTTGTACTTTTACGCATAGGAATATCAGAATACATCAGTGATTTTTTTGTGTCTCATATGATTAATGTCATCTGACCCATCAACCATCACACCGTTTATGAAGGCTCGTATGTGTTTGTTATCATGATCCACAGTGTTTGTTGCATGTTTTTCCCTAAGATCCTGTCAGGGCCAATACAGCAAAGCTGTGTGTGCAGCAAGCATTTTTGACGGAAGAGCAGTACGAGAATTGGAGAATGGCGGACATTGTCTTTTATCAGGAGTTTGTTCACATTTAGACACATCGCCGTGCTGTTGTGTTCGCCTAAATCCTCTAGATTACCAACAGGGCTAATGGTTGAAATAGACAGGGCAAGAGGCCTGCTGCACTGAGCCTGCATTCAGACCTATGGTTCAGACAAGGGGATTAAGGGAAAAGTCTTCAATTATAGAGTTTATATGAACATGATTATCTTTATAATGATATAAATTGTGGTTAAGTGTATATGAAATTACGAATAACAAATGTAGCCGGGCATTACATTACTGTTTATTTCTTTGCATTTTAACTTTATAAACTATAAAATCACGTGTTTCATTCTGTGAGCTAACTGACAACAGTTGTTCACTGCCCTCCTTCTCCCCTGCTGGACACGCCCACTCCTGCCCTTTGCTCGCGGAGCAAAATCAGGAATCGAATGGAAACCTGGCTCAATAACCCACACAATTCAAAAGAATGGAACCAGTTGTGAGTGTTTGTGATTGTGAGGTATAACCAATAAAGAGAAAATGATCACAATGAAGGCTGATAAAATTAATGAATGTAAAAATGATTGAGAAATAAAATCGACACATGGAAGTGTGAAAACATTACACAGAATTGTGCAGTTGCCAGTAGTTCCTGATGCCTTTCACACAAATTCTTTCAAAACAGCCACATCAACACTACAAGAAGAAATGGCTGCATTATTGCTTTTTGCCTCAGCTGATGTGATGGAACTATTTATACATTATACATTTAACAAAACATATTGTTTTACAAAATTATCTTAGATATAATTAAGTCATTCCTGGCGTTCTGTAATATTTCAGTCCCCCATATTTTTTTATAGTGGTTGTCGACTTAAATTACATGTTAAAAGCATTTTTCATTGATCTACTTTGTACATTATAATGAATAAAAAAATACATTAAATGCAGCTTTAGCATAAAAAATATAATTTGTCTGTCACAAACCAAGCTATTTGTCATGCCCCCGAGGCACTTCTTTGAAATTGCATGTAGACACAGTGTTTAATTTTTTTTTAGTATTACAACTATTTATTTGTGTTATTTACTTGTGATAAATAAAAAATACGATTTTTTAATAAAAAACAGGGTACAAAGTTATGTCCCTCAATATAAACTCAACCCTGTCACACCAGCAATTCAGAGTCTACTCTTATATGACATCCAGACGGAAAGTGACATCATTCAGCTCTCTTTCTCAGGATGGTGCAAAAGAAGCTATATTTTCATTTATTTACATTTTTTGATTTTATTATAGTTAGGAAGGATGCGGTCAAGCTTAACAATTCAACCCCGTAACGTAAAACTAAGATGGAATATGATTGTTTTTTTTTATTTCCAAACAATATAACATATTCTTGTTTAATTGCTGCCATGTGGGAATTCTCTTTTAAACCACAGAAGGAGCAGAGGACATTCTGCTTTAAAAACTCAACCCCATTACACATGTCATTGTTTTGGGTATATTCACCTAATTAATCAAGAATATTCATTAAAAAATATTTTTTAAAAAAATTGTTACTGATAGAATATTTGAAGCTGTGCTTTACTTAAACTTTGACACTATTTAATGTCAGACACGGCACCTGTACCAGTAGCAGATTTTATATTGAGTGTCACGAGTTTCATCATGAGTTTATGTAAAGCTAATAAAATCAGAACAAAAAAATACTTAAATTATGTATTAGTTCATTTGTTTATCTCTATGTCATGTGACAATTACCCAACTTTAGAGAGGGGGTCATTGAGGGCATAACTCGTATTAATATTATAGATACAGAGGGTTAGGCAAACAAAAGGTTTTGGAATCCCTGATTGAATCCCCTCCTGCTGCCCATCCACCTCAGGGTTGGAAGTGTGGTTTTGTGTGTTCAGAGATGCTCCTCTGCAGTCCTCAGTTGTAACGAGTGGTTATTTCAGTTACTGTTGCTCACTATATAATTTTCTCTCCTAAAGATTGTTGTGTGTGAAAATCCCAATAGATCAGCAGTTTCTGAAATAAGCAGATCAGCCTATCTGGCTATATAATTTTATTTTTAATTAATATTATTAAGTATTTTCATTAATAATTTCATCAAGAACTTTTCTGCTGCAGTTTTTATTTATGTTCCAGGAAATAAAGTTTTAGACAAGACTTTACCTGTTGCTTCTGTTTACTGTAGGTTCTGTTCAGCAATATATTGGATAACACAGGCCTTTATCAGCATTTTTAAAGGTTACTAACAGTCCAGTTACCTGCAGCACTTCAATTTTTTGAATTCTGATTGTGGTTTGGTTTAATGAAGTTTCATTTCATCCCGGTTTGCCTTTATCTCATTAATGCCTTTGCTAAATGTTTTACTAAAATAAATTTTAAGTAAGTGTTAGATGTAATTTCAAATGAACTAAAACAAATTAAAACTGAAATTTAAGTGCCCTCTTAACCCTGTTATGGTCTTAAACCCGTCACTGTATTCTCCACCCTGTGAGATTCATATTTTTAAAGGAAAACAATTAAATATAAAAAAAAATATTGCTGAGAACCAACCAGCATGTTAAGCCCTAACATTGTAATTTTGTGGGTGGGGTAAGACATCTAAATGTAAAACTTTTTAAAAATTAAGAGACCACAGAATGCACAAGTATGTATAATTGTAACTTAAATCACATTTGAATCTAAAACTCATTAAAAATGTGATATTTTAGCCATTAAACTGATTTGAGGGACATGTGAGCAACAGGAAAATGTTGGTTTTATAGCAAAAGCTTTGTAGAATACCATTATTACCAACTCAGTTTAGTCTATTACAGGGTTGAGAATAATGGCTGCCCAATTAAGAATAAAAGAGAAAATAATATAAAGGCTTTAATGCCCGAGGTGGGAAAAACATGATGTTTTGAAAGTTTAAATTGTGCCTATTTATGTAGGCTATATTTAAAAATATAATCAGTACACTTTTAAAAATATGTTACTACAAGATATGAAAACTGTGGCACAGCACACTACAAGATACTATCAAGATTGTTGTGCCTGATGGAGCACATCACCCGACTGCAGAATAACTCTGCTTTTTATTATAGGCTTGCTTACAAATATCTGACCAACTGCCAGAGCGAACAGCCTGCAGAATGAAGAGAAAAGCTGCTTGTTGAAGAGAGCACATCATGTCCAAACAAATGTCTAATATTATGATTATTATTATTATTATTACGGATCAGAGAGGTGACAAAGGCAGATTAACAGAAATAACGGACATTTCATGATACTTTAGGGGGAAAACCAGTGTGGAGAGTTTTGTATAAACCAACTTTGACAAAATGTGTTGGGGATTTACAATGGAGGATTCTGCAGGGGATTGTGGCAGTGAATGATTTCATACGTGTTGTTCACTCTAGTGTCCATGACGAGTGTCTCTTCTGTGGACATAGAGAGACTGTACACGTTTACCACAATAGTTTGATATGTTGAGCAGAGTTTTCCTGAAATGTGGAGAGAATTTGACTCAATGTAAGTTTCTTCTGGAGCTGGCTATAGTCAGAAACACAAACTGAAATAGCAGTTCATTCACTGTTTAGTTGCTCAAGCAAAACTTGCTCTACTTATCACAAGAAGAAACTAAATAGATGATGTACATCACAGGTGTCAAACTCAGTTGCAAAAGGGCCGCAGCTCTGCACAGTTTAGTTCCAACCCTAATTAAACACACCTAATCAAACTAATTTAGTCCTTCAGGCTTGTTTGAAATCTACAGGTAAGTGTGTTGGAGCAGGGTTGGAACTAAACTGTACAGGGCTTCGGCCCTCCAGGAATTGAGTTTGACACCCCTGATGTACATGGTCAAGAGATTGGGAGTTTTAAAGCGTTCGTCAGGTCCAGAATTAAAATATATTTAAAGTATTACAAGGCCATAAATGATGCTGAAACCTTTGAACAACAGTGCTGTTATAAGGACGCTGTCTGCAGTGTGGAGGTAGGAGAGCTGCTGTTACATCTGATGTGGAGTTACAATGTGTCAAAAAAAAAAAAAAATGATGTAAGAAAGTATTTTTGTAGAAAAAAAAATCCCACACAGACAAACATACACTCATGCACACACTCAAACACTAACACACACTCGCACACACATGCTCTTTCACACATACACAAACAAACACTCTCTCTCTCTCTCACACACACACACACACACACTGCTACTGACTGCTCCTTCTCAGTCTTCAGCACAGTTTGACTGATGATTGACACCAAATAGTAAACCCAGGATAGAGCGGCTCAGTGAATGTGGTCTGGACTGAGTGGATGAGGCTCATTGTGTCTCTATAGATGTTGTAGAAGATCAGAGTTCCTGCACTGTGATCCACAAACACTCCTATTCTCCTGCTGAGCGGTTTCACTGGGAGATCAGTGCGTGTGTCATTTTGCCAAAATATATAACTGGAGGAAGAGCAGCGCAAACTCCAGGACTGAGCATTACATCCGAACAAATACTCAGGATCTACTCCCTTCCTCCTGATGCTCTTATATGACACTGATATCCACACATCATCTCCACTCCAGTCAATCTCCCAATAACAGCGTCCACACACACTCTCTCTGCACAACACCTGAGGATAAATACCATCAAATCTGTCTGGATGATCAGGATACCGCTGATACTCTCTCACACGCTTCACCTCTCTGTTCTCCTCAGACAGAATGAGAAAAGCGTATGTTGTGTTTGGATCCAGAGTGAGGAAACAGGCATCTGAACACAAGAACACACACATGTATAACCACAGCTCTGTGTGTGTGTGTGTGTGTGTGTGAGAGAGAGAGATAGAGAGAGAGTGTATGTGTGTTTGTGTGTGGGAGAAAGAAAGTGTGTGTGTGTGTGTGAGAGAGAGAGTGTGTGTGTGTGTGTGATTGAGAGAGACAGAGTGTGTGTGTGGGTGAAAGAGAGAGAGTGTGTGTGTGTGTGTGTGTGATTGAGAGAGAGAGAGAGAGAGAGTGTGTTTGTGTGTGTGTATGTGTGTGTGTAGTCCTACATTTGCGTGGTCCTGCTGTAATCCTCGTGTGTCCTCCATGATCCAGACTGTAAACACACACAGATGGAGAGAATGAGCTGTTTAGTTTCCCCCTCAGCTAATAAGCTAAAGCTAGCACTGAGCTGCTCAGCTACACGCTCCAAACTCTTCAGCTAAAACACACAACACTTGTTGGTTCAGCCAGGATGCACAATGAATGTAACACAGTGCGTTCTTTTCCTCTGCTGTTGGTGAAGCGAGCACAGATACTGCTCATGTTGATGGAGACACCCTGCTGCAATATTCATTTATTACAGTTGTTGGAACTCTACACAGCAAATTTTAGATAGTAGATTTTACTACCTTGGAGTTAAAATTAACACTCCCTCAGAGTTTATATGGGAACCACTATAAGTGTTAAAAATAACACTTTTGAAAGTGTTAACATTGTCAACACCAAGAGAGTGTTAATTAACAAACTCTTATTGTGTAAAATATCTGTTAAATTTCCGAAAAAATACCAGCAGCTGTGGTTGCCAGATCCTTTTTGTGAAAAACATGGAAGTTTTATATAACTGTATAAATTTACAAAACATAACCATTTTTCATGAACTAATACATTGTTCATTTTACAAAATCATAGCTTAGTGCAAAAAACTGTAAAGTCTTTAGATGCAATAATGTTTTCATGTGTGATTGCAATTAGCAAACAGATTTTGACTGCATTAGTAACTACACAGTTACCTTTAAACAAAAGAAGATGCAGCATAACATCAAATACTCTCAGTTCATCTTGGACCTAAACAGAGATGCTATTATCCTCCACAATGGTGACACAAAAACCGTTTTTCTTTCTTTTTTTTCAATTTTAGATTTTACGGAAAAATACCAGCAGCTGTGGTTGCCAGTAATCTGCTGTTTTTAACATTCATAAATTCAGTTTACAAAATATTTCTGTTAAAAGCACATTCAACAGTCTGTATTTTTATCGATCTCACACTGCAAATTTTAGATTTGGTAGATTTAACTACCTTAGAGTTAAAATTAACACTCCCTCAGTGTTTATATGGGAACCACTATAAGTGTTAAAATAACATTTTTGAAAGTGTTAAAATTTTTAACACCCAGAGTGTTAATTAGCAAACTCTTATTGTGTAAAATATCTGTTAAATGTATGTCAAAATACTCGCAGCAGTGGTTGCCAGTAATCTGCTGTTTTTAACATTTTACATTCGTAAATTCAGTTTCCAGAATATTTCTGTTAAAAACAAATCCCATAGTCTGTATTTTTCATTCGAACACACGTAAGCCTTAAATTCCAGAGCAAAATCCTCACTAGTGTCCTCACTACAGAGGGCTGAACACTCAGACAGTGATGAAGTTAATGAGACAATTAAGTGTCTAATTAAAGGAGGATTGAGAATTATTGATGAACAACTGTTAACAAGCAGAATCACTGAAGGACAGAAAAACACAAGCCAAAACCAAAGATGAAATCAACTGAGAAAAAAAAAACTCTAAATAAAATAATAATCAATAAAAATAAAACAAATTACACAATAAAAAATGTTATTTTTCAACATCTTTAAAAAAAAAAAACTCATCACATTAAACAACTTATCATGGAGCTTCACCTATTACTGACCAGTGACTTTATTTCTGTCATGTGAACAAAAGCTCTTAATGAAATTTCTGTTGTTCATTTGAAGTCACCATGATGGAGGACAGAGTCTGCTTTAGTCAGGCTCTTCAACTTCTTGCTATAAATGTCTTCTATTTTGGCTGCTATAGATAGTGTTAATTACACTATTTATACATATAGCATGGAAAGCCAAAAGAAAAGTAAAGTGTCAGTCTGAAGAGATTATTAATGATAACATAGGCATCCTTTCCTGCTTGTTTTCTAATTCAATATCATATTAGTTATGTGTGAGAAATAAATAATATACATAAATGAAACCACTGAAAGTCCAATAAAAAAAAATAAAAACGAGCTTTACAATGAAAATGTTTGATCTATGGCAGAACTCAAAAACACACAGACATCAACAATTAGTCTTTGAATCTCAATGATGGTGACAAACAAAAAAATAAAAATCAAGTAAAAAAAAAAACACTACTGAACTATCACCTCCCAAAAACAACACAAAATACAGGAAAAGAAAGAGATTGTAAGAACATAAAGCTGCATAATTTATTCATGCTGCAATGCATGCTGGGAGCTTTGTACTATGCTGGCACCCAGCATGCATTGCGGCATGAACTATGCAGCTTTTTTTTTTTAGCAACCACGGTTGAGGTTCATGTCCTGATTCTTGATGCCTGTGTGTCATAAAGAGCAACCTGGAGCTTGAATGTTTAGTGCATGACACTCTAATTATTATTGCATCCTAATTATTTGTTGAATCTTCTATGAAGAGCAGCAGACTGTCAGTAGTATTGTCCCATGCAGATTTAATGCAACTATATTTACATATCTTTATGAATCAACTTAATAAACACCTAAAATTAAATTTATAACAATTAAGCATAAACAGTATAGTTTCTTTTGACCTTTCTTGCTATAGCTAATGAGTTTTAGAAACACAGCTATAGCAGCCAGATAAACATGATATAAGAGTAAAGCTTCAAGAGCTCAAATAAGCAGCCTCTGATCTCCATGATGGTGAGGTCAAATGAAATATTTTTAATAAAAAAAATGTAAACCTCTGTTCATTGTCAAATATTCTTACAGAAATGAAGTCAAACTGTAATCAGTGAAGCTGCTTATGCTATTATTTAATGGAGTTGTTTAATCCTCTGTTTTAATTCAGTTGGTTTGATGTGAGGCTGTGTCTGTAGTTTTATTTCTTCCTTCAATTTCTTATTCCTTCAGTGATTGTGCTTGTGCTTGTTAACAGCAGGTGTTCAACAGCAGGTGTCTGAATTCACTTATTTGTGGTCATTCCCTCTGTCTAGTGGACTAAACTAATTGACTAATTTAAGGGCCAGGTGAATGAGGGTGTGGCGAGATTTCAGACACTCTGATTAGTTTCTCAAATACAAGGGTTTTCTACAAAGGTAGATACATGTTACACTTTATGACAAGGAGGCAAATAAGCTTCTAACGCCGAGAGGGTTATTTTACCTTTATCTAACTCTAGAATTTTAACACTTTACTCTGAATTACCACAACACTTGAAATTTAACACCAATGAATTTGCTGTGTATGCAAAGGATGTTGCAGATCTCAAAACCAGTTCGAATAAGGCTCGGAAACTGGTAGCCAAATTGTCTGTAGTCATTGAACCAGCTTGAGGGCTTAAACCATCATGATAACAAAGCACTAATTGATTTTGGGCTACTCTGACCAGCACTTCGGCCACAGTTGTTCCAAGTACCCTTCAGCGAAATTAGTAAACGATTTAAATTGAACAAAGGGGCTTTAAAGGATTTTCAGCGTAAACCGCCTCACGAGACTTTTGAATGACTCCCAGTCATGCGTTAGTAATGTGGTACATCCTGCCAGATGACAATTTTGTAGAGACAAAGAGAAATGAATGCATGTGAATGAAAGACAATCTCTTAAAATGTTAGAACTAAGGCAGATGTATCTTTGAATAATATGCCATAATGCTCCTCATATGCTGTTTATTCCAACCAACCAGGTTAAACAATGTGTTGTTTTAACCCTTAAAGCAGATTAAAATGATCTGTATGTGTCTAAAATGTATGTCTGGTATTGAATGAAAGCTAGTAACATTTGCAATCTTTTGGTGTAAATGAAAAACTAGTAGTACAAACAGTATTCATCTTGTAACATTTGATGTAAGATCATTTCAATCTTGCAAGAGTTCTTCCATATGAAATCAATATGCAGTCTGTTAATGATTGAACCTTCCTATGTCAGTATGGGGCGTGGCCCCGCCCTTCGTTGCAACTGCTCATTGGCAGACAGTGCCATGGGGGCAGACCGAACCAGGTCACTTTAAACTCCCTGCAACAAAGAAACTTTGCTTTTTGCATTAGCTGGCTTGCGCATGCTTTTGCTCTCTGCCCCCTCTCACCTGCCCGATTGGGTCACCACAAACTTCTTTTAAGTTTTAGGATCGCCGAAGCTGCACGAACTTCCACAAACTGACTTTCAGCAGTCTGTCACTCGGTGGTGACCCAGGACAACAGCCATTCATGAGCATGAACTGCCTTTGTGTGTGTGTGTGTGTGTGTGTGTGTGTGTGTGTGTGTTTGTTTGTTGTTTGTTTATTACATAGTTAGTTTCATGTATCGTAGTGTAGCTCAATAAATCTTTGTTCTCATTTTGTAAGAACTGTGTTCTTGTTTATGTGCTTCTAAGTCATTGCCTCGAGCTGTAGATCTTGTTACCTTGCTAAAAGTTAACCCAATACTGTGTTATGTTATTATCGTTGGCCACGTAAATAATATTAACAAGATTGGTAAGATACGTCTTCTGTTTGCGGGACAAATTGTAGATAAAGTGTGAATCTTTTAATCTGATTCAGTCTGACTCAATTGAGTCGAATCAATGATTCGAAACTTTAGGATCCGATTCATTGAAATGAGCTAATTAATTCCTGATCAATCTTAAAACGTGGGTTAAACCCCTAGACAGTAATCACACTTAGCTTTGCCATCGTTCTTCAGCACATGCAGCCTTTGAGCACATGTTGCAGTCCATCTCTAAACTATGTTCAGATTATTAAAGCTGCTCGCCAGCGCCCAAGTTCCTGACAGATTAGCAAGTGAAAAATACACGTGTGCACAGAGAAGAGGAATCCAGATGTTGATTTTAGAACAAGAGTCTGAACATTAATCCAAGTGTCTGATTCCAGAATCTGAATCCATCTTCAATCCCCAACCCTATTCCTGACCTGATATTGTAGGATTCTTCAGCAGAAATGGAGGAAGAAGTTTCTCTGCTCAGCTCAAATGCTGAAACTGTACAGTGTGTCCCGCTTAATGTCACTGTAACTGAGCCAATACACTCCAACATTTACAGAGGAGATTCATTTCACACTCAATGATTTGCTCTTCATAGACATGACTGGAATACTCTACAAGCTGTATCTTCTGTCTGTCCTCACCCCATAACCCTCACAGAAAACTGAAGCTGATCACAAAAGAGCTTTCTAGTGTCTTTTTAAAGCCATTCAATGTAAAAGCACAAGGCCAGTGATGCTCCACATACTTGAGTTTGTCCAGTGTGTAGTTTGGATCCTCCAGTTGTTCAGAGAGCAGCTTGACTCCTGAATCTCCTGGATGATTGTAGCTCAGATCCAGCTCTCTCAGGTGTGAGGGGTTTGAAGTCAGAGCTGAAGACAGAAAACCACAGCCTTCCTCTGTCACCATACAGCCAGACAATCTACAAACACAGCAATAGTCCACATCACACAGTTGGACAATCACACATCACGCCATTGCCAGCCTGCACACACACATTATCGTGTGTGTTAAATGCAAAAGTACCACAAGCCTGCGTTTGAGTAAAGATCCCGGTCGTTAGATCCCACCCTGTGGGCTGGCTGCCTCTTCCGTGTTAATAAATGAGACTTTAGCCCAAATAATCCAGAGTAGTCCCGAAAGATGGTTTTGATCAATTAAAGCACTGATTATCGTGCTGATATAGGTGCAGATCTTTAATTTTGTAAAGAGTTTGTTTTTAGCAGTAATTTAATGATGGGAATTTCATCGTTTATTGTTTACTGATACACGCCTAACCAGATAGCAAAATACACTCGGGCCAGTTCCGGCTAGATTGTCGCCTGCCAGAGACTTACCTCGACTCTGACAGTAGTCTACTTTGCTGCCCGAGTCAATCGGGTCCAGATGCGGTGGCCGTTAGCGAGCCGACGCTGCCGTATCCGAGCCAGAATTGGCCTGTGATTATGTGCGCTGCGGCCCGAAGCTGGCGCAACTGAATCTTCATTTTATAAAACCTCACCTTTATTACCATTATTACAACCATTTGAGTTGATATAACAGCAAACTCAGGCTACTATGTAAACGCAAAGTGTAGGCATTGAGCTTGACCTTTGAATTAAATGTAAACAGTGCCTACACACACACACACACATACATATATATATATATATATATATATATATATATATATATATATATATTAGTGCTGTCAATCGATTAAAAAAATTAACTAATTAATCACACTTTTTTAAAAATGTAATCACGATTAATCGCATTTAAATAACTGAAACTTGTAATTTTGGCCATTCAAATATAAAATTAATGTAAACGCAAGACAAAAAAATATTTAAATTCAAAATATAATTGTTTAATAGAACTTTTGTTTAACTTGTGACAGATTTCTTCATGTAAAGAACATACCCACAATAAACCATCAAGATCATGGCTTGACAGCCATATTTATTACAGAAACGTCACATGCCATATTTATTACTGGTGCAATGTCAATTCTGTCTCTGTCAAGGACAGAGTATCAGTATTTTAAATGTGATTAATCGCGATTAATATTTTTTTAAAGTGCGATTAATTAGTTACATTTTTTTATTGATTGACAGCACTAGTTAGAATCCTTGTGAAATACAGCCATACTTTAGAACGCTTAGTTTAAGCAAATTTGATGAACGCTGCGATCATGCGTGTTGAATCTGAAGGGAGTCGCTTTGCCTGCCCTGTCCTGCACGCGGTGTATGCGTCTGTCTGTGTGTCTGTGCGCACACACGCATGTGTTTCTTAGCAACAAACCTGCATAAACGTCTGTAGCAACTAAATCAAAAAGATTGCGTTGCATTGCACTTTCAGCTCACAACATACAAAAGAAAAGGTCCACATTGTATATATGTGGCCTGCGGCCTCGTGCCATCGCACACCTCCCCCCAGTGCCGATATACAGCCATATCGCCATGCTACGAGTGTGATATTGCTTATATATATAAATATAAATATACTAGTGCTGTCTATCGATTAAATAAACTAACTAATCAATCACACTTTTTAATCACATTAAAAGACTGAAATTTGTAATTTTGGCCATTCAAATGTAAAATTAATGTAAACGCAAGACAAAAACTATTTTAATTCAAAATATAATTGTTTATTAGAATTTTTGTTCAACTTGTAACAGATTTCTTCATGTAAACAACATACCCACAATAAACCATCAAGATCCTGGCTTGACAGCCATACTTATTACAGAAATAAAAACACAGGCATGTTAATGACATTTGAATTTCAAAACAATCAATGCCAATAAAGAAAAAAAATGATTTCCAAGTTGGATTCTAAGTGTACTGAAATAAAAAGCCAAAATACAGGCATTACAGATATGGAAAACTATAATAACAAAGTATTGAATACAAACAATTGCACTCATTGTAAAGTTGTATTGCTGTGAGTTGAGAATGTTAAAGTAGAAACAATTTTGCTTAGTCCTAATTTACATTCAGACATTTGCTAAAACAATCCAGTATGGTGACATTATCGGGGGAGAATGTGGACCTTTTCTTTTGCATGTTGTGAGCTGAAAGTGCAATGCAACCCAAACTTTTTGATTTAGTTGATACAGACAATTATGCAGGTTTGTTGCTAAGAAACACGCGTGTGTGCGCACAGAAACGCACATCGCGCGCAGGACAGGGCAGGCAAAGCGACTCCCTTCAGATTCAACACTCATGATCGCAGCGTTCATCAAATTTGCTTAAACTGAGCATTCTAAAGTATGGCTGTATTTCACAAGGATTCTAACTAGTGCTGTCAATCAATAAAAAAAATGTAACTACTTAATCGCACTTTTAAAAAATATTAATCGCGATTAATCACATTTAAAATACTGAAACATGTCATTTTGGCTATTCAACTGTAAGATTTATGTAAACGCTAGACAAAATTTATTGAAATTCGAAATATAATTGTTTATTCGATTTTTTGTTGCACAGAGACTCAATAAAATCATATTATGGTTTGAGGTTCCTAAAGGTGGCTTATTTAAAGATTTGTATGCCCCTTTAATCGGCCCAAAGCATAAGTCCAAAATTTTATCCTTGCGCGTTTACGGGCAAGTTACATACTGGTTGAAGTGGCTCAGCGATTTCTCCAATCTACAATTATTAAAATCTCTAAGGATAAAACTAGGTGCATCAGGAGACACAGACTGTAGTTTGTACAAAATGCATTCTATCTCCTTTTGCCGCACTATCCTCATTTGCACGAGGGTGGATGTAAACAACTATGACAAACACTTGTGGGAACTCGCGAGGGAAATACTGAGGTCGCAATGCCACAGACAACGGTTCAATAGTGTGTGTGTGTGTGTGTGTGTGTGTGTGTGTGTGTATGTGTTTTTACAAGAAACTGCAAACTGAACAAAAAGCAGAGCATGTCTAAACTTTACCAGGGCACAAAAATATAAATATAATAATATAAAATATGAATAAATAATCCTCAAAATAAACTGATTCCTTTAACTTTAAGTCATATTTGGGCATATTGGAAAAAGAGAAGCTCTGAAAAGTGCAACATTGCGGTTTACTCAGTAATGCTTTTAAATGTATTTTTATAAACCTACATTAGTATAGTTACAATTGAAATCACATCCCTGTAAGTGTGAACGGGGCTCCATATTCGGTAACCCAATATGAAACTGTATCTGTTTAGTGTAATATAATTTACCTCAGTGTCTCCAGTTTACAGTTTGGACTCTTCAGTCCATCAGAGAGCTTCTTCACTCCTGAATCCTGCAGGTCATTGATACTCAGGTCCAGCTCTCTCAGCACACAGTTTGAGGATTGTAGAGCTGAAGACAAACTCTCACAGCACTGAACAGTGAGATTACACATGACCAATCTAAGAAAGAAGAACACAGATTACATTAACAGTGTGATTTTAGTAATTCATCTGATGTAAAAAACTAACTATGAGGTTAATAATATGACAAAACTATTTGATTTTGTGCTATTTAGAAATATTGATATTGTTATTTAATAAAACTGAATATTAAATGCCAACTAATATATTCTTGAATATTTTGAAATGTTAAGAAAACTGCTAAATGTCAGCTTAGACACGAGGACCATGAGACTTTTTATATTTATGAACATGCAAAATGCAAATGATCAGAGCCTGTCAAACCTGCTGCAGGGTCCAGACACCTCCTCAGACATTATCCACATTGCTTCTGTTGTTTCTGTTTTTTGGTCAGAACGACCAACACATCTGACAAAATCCTAAATATATCTTTCCAATAAACCAATCCAAAGATAAACTATAAGTTTGACCAAATAAAATATAAATAAAGATTTCAGATGTAATTAATTAAAATTATCTTTAACATAAACTGATTTCCTGAACTGTATTAGAAAAACTTTAATTTGAGAAGCAGCATTTTGCATTTTATCCACTAATGCTCTTAAATATATCTGTACATTTCCATCTAAATCAAAACACTTTTTGTTGTTGTTAAGTGTAAAATCATTTACCTCAGTGTGTCCAGTTTACAGTTTGGACTCTTCAGTCCATCAGAGAGAAGCTTCACTCCTGAATCCTGCAGGTCATTGTTACTCAGCTCCAGCTCTCTCAGCACACAGTTTGAGGATTGTAGAGCTGAAGACAAACTCTCACAATTCTGAACAGTGAGTTTACACATCACCAGTCTGAAAATAATAATAATAATAAAAATTACACTTAAATTTTTTAGTAATTTGTTTAATGTAATAAATAATTACAATCAATCAATCAAGTGTTTGAACTCAGACCTCAGTGTCTCCAGTTTACAGTTCACAGTCTTCAGTCCATCAGAGAGCTTCTTCACTCCTGAATCCTGCAGGTCATTGTTACTCAGGTCCAGCTCTCTCAGCACACAGTTTGAGGATTGTAGAGCTGAAGACAAACTCTCACAAGACTGAGCGGTGAGATTACAGCACTTTAGCCTGTGTAGAGGACAAAAAGAAGATTGTTTTATTTTGTGTAAGTGTGCATGTAATTATTGAAGTGCCTATTAGGAGTGATTACTTCTCTGAATGTCTTTAATGGTCATAACAACACACATAGGAGCACTGGAAACACTGAACACAGGGCTCTGGCTTTCACTTTCTGAGTCCAAATAAAGACATGATATCAGTGATTTTGATAGAGGGAACTCTCTGCTCAAAGCGTGTAAGTTAAAAACTGGGTTACACAAGATGGATGCCATGACCCCAGCTATTATGGTGGCCACATCAGGGCCTCCAGCTATTGAGGATCTATAGCCAAAAACCTCTACAAAAAGTGGGCTTCTGCAACATCTAAATCATCATGGAGGGTTTTACCAGCTCCACTAAAGCTCTGTCCTCCAGCTGTTTATCCTTATCCACAGGATCTGCTCTGGTTTACTGTCCAGTAGTCCCTGCCTTGGCTTTGCCCTCCTCCCTGTCCACCTGCCTTATCCAGTACCCTGTCATGGTTTCATTAACCTGCCTCTCGCCCATCACCCTTCTCCACTGTAACACCTCCAGCTGGCTGAACTCATTCTTGTTTAGTTTATTCCTGTGAGAATCATAATCATCATTAGCATTTGCTATTTTCAGACTTCACAATATATAACAAAAAAAGCAAAAATAAGAATAATAAAAGAATCACTAGATTTAAAGAAGAATACAGGAGAGCAACTAACCAGCTTTATAGTAAACACTACTACACTAGTGGACTACTCTAATCAGAAGGCAATGACAGTTTTATCAGGGACACAGATGACTGTCACCTGATCATTATCAGCATAGAGAAGGTCAAAATAGATGGAATGAAGAAAACAACATCAGTGAGATCATTCCACTCTAACCAGAACCGACTCAATTTCCACACACACAAAACTAATACAACACATACAAATTCACAAGTCGAACATGAATCAATGATAATTTCAGCAGAAATTACACTTAAGAGCAATATTATAACTAGTATAAAAAGTTTTCTCATACTTGACTTTACATCTGAAACATGAAATATTCACACTAAATAAACAAAAAATAAAATGCATTACAGCATATGCTCGTTACTTTATCATACTTTTTTTTTTTTTTGCACAATGTAAAAGTCATTTGTGGCAGCATTTATTTTAGGTAAACTTTCTTTTATTTTACCTCAGTGTCTCCAGTTTACAGTTTGGACTCTTCAGCCTATCAGAGAGAAGCTTCACTGAATCCTGCAGGTCAATGTTACTCAGGTCCAGCTCTCTCAGCACACAGTTTGAGGATTGTAGAGCTGAAAACAAACTCTCACAATGCTGAACATCGAGATAACTCCACTGTAGCCTGTGTAGAGGACAAAGAACAACAAAATCAGCAGTAAGAAATGAGCAGTGTTGAGTGTTCATGAGTCCAGTCTACAGTGATAAAATTAACACTGGAAATAAACTAATAAGTATACATTGATCAATCAATGAATACTCACAGAGCTCTTCTGCAGTTTCTCACAGCTGGTATCAGTCTCCATCTTCCCTCATCTGATGTGTTCAATTTATTAAAGTCTAACTCATCCAGCGGCTCCTCTGACATCTCAATCATGTAGGAAATTGTTGAGCAGTGAGCAGGAGAGAGTTCCTCCTCTGAGTGTTTGTCTGATTTCAAAAACTCCTGAATCTCTCTGGCCAGAGTCTGATCTTTCACCTCCAGCAGACAGAGGAACAGATTGATGGATCTTTCAGCTGAGAGAAAGACATCTCTCTTGATCTTGTCTTTAATGTGCTGTGTGATTGTCCTGATGCTCTCTGAGCTCTCCTCTGTGTGTGTCAGCAGATCCTGGAAGAGTCTCTGATTGGACTCCAGTGAGACGCCCAGCAGGAACCACAGGAACAGATCCAGATGACCATTACTACTGCTGACAGCTTTATATATTGCTAAACTGAGCAGATGGCACAGAGAGAACTCAGAGCTGGACTGTAAAAATTGAACATCTGAATCTTCATCTTCATAACCATCTGACACATCTTCATCATCTGAATATTTACTCTCATAAAGCAACATCAGTGGTTCTCTTTTATCTGTTAAATAGCAGTGAAACACAAAGAAAGCAGCCAGAAACTCCTGAAAGCTGAGATGGATGAAGCTGTATACTTTCCTCTGATGAATCACAGATTCCTCCTTGAAGATCTCAGTGCAGATCCCAGAATACACTAAGGCGTCAGTGACTACTATGCCGCTCTCAATCAGGTCCTCCTCATAGAACATCACATTGCCCTTCATCAGCTGTCTGAAAGCCACTTCAGCAAGTTTGAGGATCACTCCTCTGTTGGACTGCAGGAGTTTCTCTGGATCTCTCTCTTCATACTTCTGCTTCCTCATGTTGATCTGAATCAGCAGGAAGTGGATGTACATCTCGGTCAGAGTTTGAGGGATTTCTGCACTCACATCTTCTTCCAGGAGCTTCTGAAGCACAGTGGAGGAGATCCAGCAGAAGACGGGTATGTGGCACATGATCTGGACGCTTCTTGCTCTTCTGATGTGGGAGATGATTCTGCTGGCTTGATGCTCGTCGCTGATTCTCTTCCTGAAATATTCCTCCTTCTGAGGCTCAGTGAATCCCTGAATCTCTGTCAGACGGTTGATGTATGTGGAGGGGATCTGATGGGCTGCAGCTGGTCTGGAGGTGATCCAGATGAGAGCAGAGGGAAGCAGATCTCCTTTCAGGAGGCTCCACATCAACACAGCCACTGATGAAGATTCAGTCACAGCACAAACTTTCTCCTCATCTGAAAAGTTGAGTGTGATTCTGCTTTCATCCAGACCATCAAAGATGAACACAACTCTACACTGCTCATAAATCTTGGGCTCCAGATCTTCAAGTTCAGGATGAAAGTCCAGCAGAAGTCTGTGAAGACTGTACTGATGCTCTCTGATCAAGTTCAGCTCTCGAAATGGAAGCACAAACATGAAATCTACATCCTGATGGTCTTTTCCCTCGGCCCAGTCCAGAATGAACTTCTGCACAGAGACGGTTTTCCCGATTCCAGCGATGCCTTTAGTGAGAACAGTCTTGATCTGGGCTTTCTCCTTCTTGATCTTCTCCTCATGTCCTGCTCCAGCTGAGGCTTTAAAGATGTCATTGCAGTAGACTGGAGTGTGTTGTGAGGGTTTTGTTCTGACTCTTTTCTCTATCTGTAAAACGTCATGCTCTCTATTCACTCCTTCACTCTCTCCTTCTATAATGTAGAGCTGTGTGTAAATCCTGTTCAGGAATTTTTGAGTCTCTCCATGGTTGATTCCCTCAAATAATCTCTCATACTTGTTCTTCATGCTGGTTTTGTGCTGCTCTTTGACTCTCTGCAGTTCATCATGTTCTGGTTGGAGTGAATCCTGCTGCAGGTCTTCAGTCTGATCATCTCCATCCACACTGCAGGAACAACAACGACACAAAGAATGAATGAGTATGAGTGTAAAGATCCTTTAGTAAAGCCATGTGTGTTTTCTCTGAAACAGCTTAGACACATTACACAGATTTAATCCAGAAGCAAACTATAGTAATGCAGAAACTGTTCCAGATCAGCAAGAACCGGCCAGTCTTCAAATGTCTCTCATAGCTCTATTGTGAAGCACTTTACACACCACACACTGATCACGTCTAATGATCAAAATGCTTTAAACGTGTAACAGTGTTTGTCATTTATTAAATTCAGGATCAGGATTTCAGTAACAACACTGTAACATTGCTCCACTTTATTAAGATAATAAACAGAGAAGATTTAAACAGTTTCATTTTAAACAAGTATCCTTTTCCATTCACTTTACTAACTCTTTACATTTTGAGTTTCAATACTTTAGTTACTTACTACTACTTCAGTACTTCACTAATGATCAAATGTGAGTGTTACGGTTGCCATATATTTGTAGTATTTTTGCCTTCTGTTTTCTCTCTTTGTTTTGTCTCTCTCTCTCTCGCTTTCTCCCAGCCTGTCATTTCCTTTAGGTCTGCCTTTGCGAGAGCCGATTGGTGAGGAGATCAGTCGATCATCATTGGGCACAAGGCGCGGTCATATAAAAGGATGCCAGGAAAAGCAGAGGAAAACGCTTTTCCTTTGATTTTGTTTTTGATGACATGATTTTGTTTTTTGTTGTTTTTGCTTAACTTTTGTTTCGGTAAAATTATTTTGTATTACTTTTGCCCATGTTGAGCTACTTTGTGATATTTGTACATCTTTCTTTCGATTGTTTTTGTTTGATATTTTCTGGCCAGCTCTTACCTGACAGTATTGAGAGATTTCAAGTTCACTCATTTCCTCAGAGTAAGGTGGATAGGGAAGATGTCGCACGACTTCCATTTTGCAAACACGTAGACAATCCATTCTTTAAAACACCAGGTAAGAAGTGATATATATATATATATATATATATATATATATATATATATATATATATATATATATTCTGACATAAAATATATTTTATATATTAAATCCACAACTAATAGAGAGTAAATATAATATCTTGTAAAAAATAATCATATGAAATGTATTGTGTAAACGAAATACCTCCATGATGCAAACAAATCCAGATCTCCAGAAGTGTGCGTGTCCTCCATGATGGATCTGAAAAGTTTGATCTCCAGCAGAAACTCTAGAGGAAACTGATGAACAATCACAGATCTCCAGTCATTGATCAGCCTTCAAAATTCAGCTAAATGCAGGAATAGATCAGCAGCTGAGACACATCATGAGTAAACAAACAAAATAATCACAGCCATCATCCGTTTGATTAGGATTAAATTATAATTATACATACAGATTCACATAAACCTTATGCCAAGTTCAGACTGTATGATTTTAGCCCCGATTCTGACTTGCCGACAGGTTTGGAGAAATCGCAGACAAATGCCTGAAATCACAGGCAAATCAGTACTTGTGCACGCAAGTAATGCCTAGTTCAGACTGCGTGATTTTAGCCCCGATTTTGGCTCGCCGACAGGTTTTAAGAAATCGCCGACAAATGCCTGAAATCACAGGCAAATCAGTGCTCGTGCACGTGAGTGACAATCACACAGTATAAACTTTCAAAGACGCGATCTGAGAGAATCGCAAATGAGTCGCCGATGCCTGTGAGATATTTGGCATGCTAAATACCTAGAGCTGTCGGAGATTCAAATCATGCCGTGTGAATTGAGTTTTGACTGAAATTAATATTAGCGATCGCCTACAGCCAATGAGAGAGCAGCATTCACTTGTGTGTGCGTGTGTGTATACCTGCTGCAGGCCAGCGGGAGAAGTTAAAAGCACTCTTTTTCGGTTTATTTGGACCCACGAAATGGAGGGGAAACTAGAGGAGGTTTGACAGGACTCAGGAGCAACCGTGTCTGTTTGACGTTTCATACAGAAAGAAATTAGTTTATCATCAACGTTGAGGAGAAATGGCTAATTCCCTTTAAACCCAGGTGAGCAAACATGGACATGTTCAACCCCATTAAAGGCTTCTTTCTCATTATGTAGTTAATAACAAAAGATATACTACATGTTTTTGGCTGTGAGACGTAGTTTGGATGGAGTTGTCGGAGTTGTCATTGTGAAATGAGTTTTGACTGAAAATTACATCAGAGAGAAGTTAAATGCGCTCATTTTCAGTTTATTTGGACCCAAGAATTGTAGGAAAAACGAATGTAAATTTGGCAGGAGCACCTGTGTCTGTTTGACGTGTCATGTGAGCAATATTACAATCTGGTCAAAAAATAAATAAAAAATTGAGGATAAATTGCTAATTCCCCTCAAATCCAGGTGAACAAATATGTATATTTTCTACTCTATTATGCTTTTACTTCTTATGTAGTTAATAAACAAATATATACTACGTGTTTTTGGTTGTTTCGGTTAAAACAAAGTTGTCTGTGATACAGTGTGAAAGCCCCTGTCCATCTGGCTGTGTAAACAAAGCAGCAACAAAACGCTAGCCCAGACTGTCATGCAGTGTGAAAACAATAGAGGTAAAGTTGGTTTTATATTTGCACATTCGGACTTTGCCCTTAATAATATAATTTCATGAAATAATTATTTGGAAACTCTAAATAGTGAAATCATATTAGCAGCCAATGACTATCAAAGTACAACATTGCTCACAGTCAAATAATCAGTGTAATGTTGTTTTCAAGTCATACTTGCATGCTAAATCCGATCGAATATTCAAAGTAACATGGTAAACAATATAGAGACTTCTAAATAAACAAATGTGCGAATATAAAACTAACTTTACCAAAACATCGGTGACACGACTACTTTGAAAATCATGCAGTGAACTCAGCAATACAGGTTCTGTCAGGACATTAAAGATATAAAGCTCTTCAGTGTAGGTAAATGATGGATTCAACAAGCTTTTTCACTTTCGTTTCTGAAGGGTTATGTTGTGCCGAAAATTGTGACCAGGGGGCGCTGTTCCGTGAAATACTCTCTCGGGAACGCCCAGGTCGCTCATGCACGCGATCGTAAACGCGCACTCGCGCAGACATTACAAGTGATCAACGTCGAGCAGTGCTGTAAAGCATGTTAAAAAGCTGGATTCAGCAAACATGTTCATATTGAAAAACATATGAAATATATTGGAGAACTTTGATTTACTGAACTATGACTCACAGATTTCATCTCAATGGTCACACCCTATACTTTACAGTCTACGGTCACACGAGTGCAGTAAAAACATCCGTCACAAACACTCAGAACAGAGTAGATAAGGACATGCAGGGGCCCAAAGGACATGCGGGATTTACATTCAATCAAATGACATGCAAAGGGTTACATGCGTGACTTTACCTAAAGCAGTATTAACTGCTGGATGTGGAGAAGAAAGTTTAGACGCTACGCACCTCTTCTTCTACTGGCTGTGCGTAGAGACAGAGTGCAGAGTAAAACTGCACACCGCCACCTGCTGTATTGGAGAAAGTAACATCAGTCCTTCAATGTGGATTTCCCTGAATATAAAATGACTGCTTTCACTGCCTTCTCAAATTACCTAAGGTATTTCAGTTCCTACATAATGTAAGGATACATTCATTGAGTTTATTCTGTTCTTGTGTTTTCTTCATTTTTTTCTGCAGGAACCTGCTGGTATCCTGTAGGAATTATGAAATCCTGTAGGACAAAATGACAATATGTGCAGGCAATTCCTAAAGGTTTTAGAATCATGCAGTACTTTTTACAGGAATCCTGAAGGATTTATTTTCCCCCCTGCAGGACAGCTGCAGTACTGCAGGAATTATAAAATCCTGTAGGACACATTGACGATATGTGCAGGAATTTCTTACAGGTTTCACAGTGGATTCAAGCAAGTGACAAATCCTGCAGGATTTTATAATTCCTGCAGGAGTTATTTGCTGTAATTGGAATGAAAGAAAGGAATTCTGTCACTTGCTGTTAGCAATACAGTATGAGTTCTAAAAGATAAACAAAACAACAAACATACAAAAACTTAATAAATACAGAAATAAATAAAAGTATATGAATACATTATAGACAATTATAAAAATCAACCATTACACCATTTAAATTATGCATTTGCATTTTACCTTTTATTTCTATACTTTTTTTGTATCATTTTTTAAAATGTCAATCCAGCTATCTATTTTAATTCAACTCCCATCTGTTTCGTTGGATGCAAAAAAAAAAAAAAAAAAAAACTGAAAGACTGGTCCTTGAGGTAGACACATGTTGAACGTATGTCTGTGCATTTCATGAGTTCAACAAGGTCTATCCCTTCTTCTTTTAAAATGTTTGCTGCTGTTATCCCTGATTCTCTGTCTTTTTGACATAAGCAACCTATTTTATTTTGTGTTCATTGCCTTTTTGTGGCAGCTGGAACTGGTGCCTCTTTTTTAAGTACACTTTTTACTCAATTTTTATCCTTTAAAAAGAAGCAGGTTAGTGTTATTGTTAGTGTGATTGGTAAACATAATGTGTTTTCTGCAATGTTAGAGTAAATTGAATCAGTAAATTAATATAAACATTTGTTAAACATTTTAAATAAAATGCAAAATTGAAATTAGATTATTAGATAAAAAAAGACTTTTATTTTGGCGTAGCCTGTGACGTCATCAGGCGGCGCCGCATCAGCGCTGGTTCAACTGGAGTAAGGTTTGTTTTAAAAGGTTTACAGATATAAACCGATTTAAAGTTAAAGTTCTGAAGTTTTAGGTTTTTTAAGCGAAATTAAATTATGTCCCTGCTGTTGGAAATATTATTTTACCTTTTTATACAACGTAGTACTATTTCTATAATCTATATTCTCTCATTATTTGAGAGCTATTGTTTGAATAAAGTGTGTAAAAAGTGTTTTAAAGAAACGTTTTACCCGATTTCTTTTTGTTGATTATTCATATAAAGACACTTTTAAAGAGAAGTTATTTTGTTTCTGTTCATTGTTTTATTAATTTTAAACAGGACATTTTTTATTGTTTTGTTCATTTTAAACAGGATAAAGTGTCCAAACGCAGAGAAAAACTCCTGCTGAAGCGACTGATCTCCACACTGTTATAAAGATGGCGTTTATTAAAGTGGAGAGTGAAGATTTGAAGATTGAAAAAACATTCACAGTCAAACAGGAAGATCTGCAGGAACAAACAGGTTAATTTTTATTCTCAAACACCAACTCAGTCGTTTGATCCTCATTCAGATATATTTTAATAATAAAAATACTAAATTAAATCCATCTTGCAGCCCTGAGTGTGCTGCCTAGTTCTCCTAAATGCACATAAGCACTCATATAAAGACAGGAATAAGTTTCTTTCTTGTTACTTGTTCTCGTGTCTTTTGTCATTATTTTATGTATTATTGTAAATTCCTTTTTTTTAACCAAATTCTTTATGGGTTTAAACTTGTTTCTAGTAGTTGTTACTGGTTGTTACTTATAGTATCAGAGTTAGAACCACATTATTATAATAACTAATTACCAGGGCTATTGTATTTAAACAGGGTTTCCGCGAATCATAAAATGTCTTAAATTCCAAAATCTAAATTTTAGGCCTTAAAAAGTCTTAAATTTTTCTTAAAGATTGTGTTGTAGGTCTTAAATCTTTTTAAAACAAGTCTTCATTTTCCTTTGTTCATGATTTACTACCCAATCTGGCCAAAACCCATACAATCACCAACAATCCATCTCAATAAAACTTTCAACTTTTTAATTAAAAAAGGACATTTTAACTCTATTTATCATAATAGTTTAATTATTTCTTTTACAATAACATTTGTTTAAATGTGATCTATGTATTTACTGCTGAGGACATCTACCTGGACAGATTGTTGTGCATAGATTTAGTTTATTATAGTTTTAAAAACTTTTAAAACATTTGTTAATTTTTTTTGTATTTTTTCAAAGTTTATGTTGGGAAAAAGTGTATGGATACAAGTAAAGGCTTGTTTTTACACAATATTTAAAATCTTTTGCTAAGAAATATCTAAAATATTGTAATTTTATTTTATTCATTTATTATTGTATTATTAAATGTATTAAAATCATAATATTTTTTAAGGGCAAATAAAAACCATTTTCATCTGGGCCATCTGAAAAATTCCTTAGCTTTTAGCCCTTTATGAGTATAAATTTTCATTCATAATGATCTTAAAAAGTCCTAAATTTAACTTGGTGAAATCTGCAGAAATCCTGGTTTAAAGCATGTCAAAAACGTGGATGCCCACAATTTTAAACATGCTGAATGAAATGGACACTAAAATAATTAATTATTATAAAACATTGTACATTATTCTAAACTATATTGATGATGTTGTGGGACAACATGAGGCAAAATAAACAAATTATAGTAGAACAATAATGTTTAGCATTGCACTGACTACAACTGGCCAACAAACTAGTCTAAAAATGACTTTTGCTGCTTAAGAAATGGATTACAGCATGCTGATGATATGCAAACATTTGAGTGTAAAGTTTATTAGAATTTTGACCATATTCTTTGTGTACCAGCAGACATTGGAATCTTTTTGCTTGAGACTTTATTTAAAGAATTAATTTTTAGATCCTAAAAACAGTGTTATGCTGCTAAGGCATGGGACGATAACAATTTTCAAGGTATAAAGCTGACAAAATATTCTGCTATATCATTACTACTGTATATGTAAGGTTTTTATGTTTTAAGTTTTTCAGGACAACAGTATCTCCAGCAGAAAAGATATCAAAAGATGCCGTTTTAAATAATAAAGAATTCTGTGTTTCTAAAACTAATGAAGACAGCAGAAGTCAATGATTTATTAGAATTATTCAGCCTGACATGTTTACTGCTCCAAAACACTTTTAAATTTTCTCAAAAAAAAATATATTGTGTTCAAAGGGGAAAACTGTTTGTTTTTTTACCCAGACATATAAAAAAATATTCATTTTAGAGCAGTAATCACAGTACCATGAAACTGTGATATTTTTATTCAAGGTTTTTAGAATTAGAATCTTATACTGGCCCTTGCCTAATGCTGCTTAATGTTGCAAAGTCAAAATTTCTATTTTTATTATTTTTGTTTGTATATAATCATGAACACACTTGTTTGCAGAGCAAGTAGTGTGACCATTTTCTGCCATTTATTATTCCTGGTCATTTCTCCAAGAGGCACTTGAATTGGAAGTTCTAAAACATTAGCATATGAGATCAGGTCACTGCTATGACATGATTGACAATTTTTGTATGTCGCTGTTTGTGTTTGTGCTCTGTTTATGCTGAGAGCTGATGCTGAGTATTCTTAGGGCTTTTCACACTTCAAATGGATAATCCTTGGTCATTCTAACTCTGAATGACAAAATCCTTGGTTATCTGTAAGCACCTTCCACACTGCTCATGCTATACCAGGGGCTAACAAATAATCCTAGATGTTTATTAACAGACATTACACATTCCCAACCACAGGGTTAACATTATTATATGTATATTTATGTTGTCACTGTCCCTGATTAGACAAACAGCAGGTCACCTTTTTTGATGGCATTTCTGCATCTTGTCAGGTATATGAAATGTCATCATGTAGGTCTTCAGCTAATCCTCGGGACATGCACAAAGACAATAAAACAAAGACAAAAGTACAAGTGAATGAAAACAAGTTGAAAAGTATGTCATCTTGCTATCTCCTCATTACTCCAGTTTACAGCAAACTGGCATTAAGCATTTGCATAAGTTCATTCATTCATTTTCCTTTGGCTCAACTGGGCCGAAAAAGGAAAAAGTTGAAGAGAAATTGCTAGTTCCCTTCAAAACCCAGGCAGTGTTTCCTCTAGGATTTTTTCCAGTTGTAGCGGCAGGCCTTTTTACACAGATCTACCAACTACCTGTGGCGTTATTTCACTGACAAATGTTGTGACTGCAGTATTAAAAGTTGAGTTCGCATTTATGTAATAGCCTACAGCATGCGGATCTCTTTGCTTGCCCAGGTAAAAAAAAAAAAAAGAAAAAAGTGCACTAAAATGCACTTTAAGTATACTTAGTACACTTTTCAGTAATGTACTAAAAGTGCTCTATTTTTGCACACTAATTTTGTACTTAATGTACTAAAAGATAGTATTAAGTATATGTTAAGATAAACTTAATACCATCTAAGTGTACTCAACTGTGCTATTGAGACACCCTGAAATTGAACTAAAATGTGCTTTTAACATACTATATCTGTATTTTAAAAATATATATTTAGTTACAACTAGAAATACACTTGAACCCTACTTTTAAACATTTAAATATATTTATGACTAATTTAAAGTATAATAGTAATATATTAAAAGAATATACAAATTGTAAAAAAAGGGTGCTAAATACTGTATTAAAAGTGCTCTATTTTCCCAAACTAATTTTGTATTTAATGTACTAAAAATTAGTATTAAGTACATTTTAAGAACAGTGAAAGACCAGTTGCAATGAATAAAAACAAAGAGTCAGGAATGAAATAAAATAGAAGGAAATTTAATTACTTTTTTTTGTAGTTTTGACAGCAAGAAATCAGCTTCAGCACTCTCCATGAGCTCCACAGGTCGACCTTCCTTACATTCAGAATACAGTGATATTTATGCTAACAGAGTCAACAAACCTATGTCATTAGATTGTTTAGACATCCTCACGTAATTGGTTAGACAAAAGATAATTAAGTAGAAGGATAAACAGTCCAGAACAATTTTAGAATATGCAATGTAAAACATATGTATCCTTAGATTATCATATTATTGACTACACTAGATATACACAAACATATCATCCCTTCTGCATGCCCATTCTTGGCTTTCCTGATCATTCCTTTACCCACAACACACACATACTTCAAGACAATAATGTTTTGGTAAGATTACCACACTCAAAATCAATTTAAGTGTTAGTGATAATTGCATTCACATTAAGTGTACTTAAGTACAACTTTTGGGAAAATGTACTTCTACTATATTACATTACTAATAGATGTTCTATATATTAACTTATTTTAAACTTAAACAGTGTACTAAAAATCAACTAATGTTTAAAGCATTTAAAGCACACTTTTGAAAAAAACACACTAATAAAACTCTTTTGAGTGTTTTTTTCTGTAGTGTACTTTATTGTAGTACACTAAAAATGTATTTAAGTATTACTGGTATTTAGTATACTTTTGTCAAGTGTACTAAAGTCCTACTGAAGTATAAACATACTTATTTAGTATATTTATAGTGTAAAACCATCAAACTTTTATTTAACACAAAAAAATAACAATGTACTAAAAATGTATTTGCGGGTATTTAAGTGTATTTTAATTGCATTTAATTATATATTATTTTCACCTGGGATGTCATCTCGCCATCTCCTCATCACAGTTTACAGAAAACGTGGCATTAAGCTTTTGCAAAAGTTCATTCTTTCATTTTCCTTCGGCTTAGTCCCTTTATTTATCAGGGGTCGCCACAGTGGAATGAACCCCCAACTTATCAAGCATATGTTTTCAACAGCGGATACCGTCCAGCTGCAAACCAGTACTGGGAAACATTTGCATAAGTTATTTACAATAATGCAAACTCACTAATATAAGCTGAATTATGCGTACTAGCTATAAACATGCAGGATTTGTCTCAATCGGGTCTTCTAAGCAAGTTACAAATGTTTAAATCCAGTGGAAGATACATATAAGGGAACACAACCTGAGTAATCTAAAGCGAGTGCATTTGATCATTTGCATTTAAAGCCACAGGCACAAAAACAGCTTGGTTTTTCTCTGACCCCCAAAATGAAATATTCTGCAAGGTATATGATCTGATTTTGAGCCGAAACCTCAGACACATTCTGGGAACACCAAAGACTTATTTTACATCTTGTTAAAAAAAAAAAAAAAAAAAAAAAAAAAAAAACTCTCCATTACTCTCCATTAATAAGTTATCCCTTGGTTCTTTTGAGCACAAGATATTGTAAAAAAAATGCAAGCTTCCTTTGTGTTTCAAAAGAAAGGAAATGTTTAAAACCACATGACGGAGAGTAAATGTTAATTGGTTATTTTTATTTGTGGGTGAAACATCCATTTCATGCTTATCGCTTTGTGGCTTCATACTAAAGTTCACTTTTTTTGTTGTTTTTTAAGACCTGATGGTGCTGAAAGAAGAGACTCATCAATGCAATGAAATGGAAGAGAAACATTAAGACATAATGGCTGATGAAAAACCCACACTGACTAAAAAGACTTCATCACGTGGAAGACCTCGGAAATCCAAATCTAAGTGTAATTTCAGCAGTAAACAGCGTAGAAAGACTTTTAGTCAAAAGCCAAAGCTTGATGTTCACATGAGAGTTCACACAGGGGAGAAACCTTGCACCTGCAAACAGTGTGGAAAAAGCTTCTATACTATAGGAAACTTAACGGTGCACATGAGAATTCACACTGGGGAGAAGCCTTACACCTGTGAACAGTGTGGAAAGAGTTTTTGTAAAAAAGAAAACTTTAAAACCCACATGAGAATTCACACTGGAGAGAGGCCGTACACATGCCAACAGTGTGGAAAAAGCTTCTGTCATTCAGGAAACTTGATAATGCACATGAGAATTCACACTGAGGACAGGCCTTACTCTTGCCCTCAGTGTGGAAAGAGTTTTAAGCAAAATGGCAATCTTGAAGTCCACATGAGAACTCACACTGGAGAGAAAAGATTTACTTGCACACAGTGTGGGAAAAGTTTTGTTAAAAAACAAAACCTTGACATCCACATGAGGATTCACACTGGAGAGAAACCTTACACATGCACAGAGTGTGGTAAAAGTTTCACATATAAAAGCTCACTCAATCACCACATGAGAACTCACACCGGAGAGAACCCGTTTGCATGTGTTCAGTGTGGAAAGAGCTTCACAACCAAAACTAGCCTCATGAACCACATGAATGGTCACACTGGAACCATAGTGTTCACATGTGATCAGTGTGGAATTAAACTCACACGCAAAGACTACATTAGGCGACACATGAAGACTCACTCAAGGGAGGATCATTTTAGATGCAGTGAGTGTGGAAAGGGCTTTACCCATAAAAGAAGCCTCAGCGCTCACATGAAGCTTCACAATGCAGAGCAGAGTCCTGAAAAATGAGGCCTTGTCCACAGAAACACTGGTATATTCAAAACGGCAGCTTTTTCATGTAGTTTGGCTGTTCATTCAAGTGAAGTTTATTTTTAAACTACTTTTGAGAGGATCACATGCTTATGATTGTCCACAGCTGGTCCAGCATTAGCTAAAACATGATTTACCAATCAGATGATTCCAAACTCACTATAAATAACCAGAGTTTTTTTTACCTCAGTTATTGCTTACATGCAGGGCCGGATCAAGCTGAACTGCCGCTCTAGTCAGAAGACAGTCACGCCGCCTTAAACCCCAATGTAAAATCGAAAGTGACCGGTTATGAAAATGAAGCGAGGTATCGTGGACCTCTTTTCTGCCGCCCTATGCGCGGATATAACTGAGGACGCGCGAGTGCTGAGGGATGTGTCACTGACACCGCCCTCTCTATTCTGTCGCCAATGTGCGAATATAACTGAGGACGCGGGTGGTGAGGGAGGTGTTGCAGACATAACTGAGGACGCGGGTGGTAAGGGAGGTGTCGCGGACGCTGCCCCCTCTCTCCGCGCCGGCCCTGGTTACACAGTTATGCCGTTTGTTATAAAGTAGTGTCTCACAGACTGTACTTTGGTTTAAGGTACTTGAAGACGGATGAGTTAACATCACTGATGAGGACCTACACTATTAGTTGTCTTCAATAAAGTCTTCTCCCTGTAAGAACTTTGGTCAGCTTACTTATTTCATCTGTTAGAGTCATCTATACATTGGCAAGCCACACAAGAACGGTACAAATACAGCAAAATATAACAATGTGTTTCAACTATAATATGCACCAATAACCATATTTGTGCACAGTGCTCCTTTGCAAATAGTTTATTAATTTACCAATCAAATGATCGGCTCTGAAAAGAGAATTAGAAAGATTAGGGAGGAGAAAATATTTGAGGAGATGCAGGTAACACCCTTAGATTATGGTTTTGATAATTCACATTGTTTGATTGTCACTTGCCTGAACAAACAAAGATTTGCCTCCAATTTTGTGCTTTTGTCTGCAATTTCACCAAACTTGTTAGTGGATAAACTTGTGTGGTGTGAACTCGCCATAAGGCAATGACAGTGAGCGACCGATACAGACTCGCTGAAGCCCTGTTCAGACAATGCCTTTTGCCAGTTACCACAGATCAGATTTGTGTCAGATTATGAGATTTTAACTTGATCAACTCTTGATGTTTTTGGGTAACAAATGAAGAGTTTGATTTTAAAACACTACACATTTATTTTGATGGACTGATTTGAGAAAAGAAACAAGTTTTCTTTCTGAAAACAATTACACTCTCTGTACACAACTTGTTGTCTTTAAAGATGCAATAATGTGAAAACTCCCATATTACTACAAATAAATCTGTGTATGGGAAACCCAGTGTCTTCAGTGAATGAGAACATGAGTCATTTGTTAGCTTACATGCTAATTTCAGTACTTAACAGACTACTGAAGCACTTCAGCTATCTGATAATTCCAATTATTATTTGTATGAAAATTTACATTTAAATAAGCATATAAATTAGCTTTAATACAAAAAGCTTGTTAAGCTAAATCTATAACATAAGTTGAATGATTTGCACTGATATTATATTATAAATTGCCGTCTTGAACATTAGCTGCATCAGAAGTGTATATTTCTGGATTGTAAATGTATTTAGATTCATTATATTTTTATATTTTGCTATTTCTATAATCTGCAACAAAGAAGTGAATTGCACTGATTCTGGAGGAATGAGTCAAACTGACTCTCATGTGTCTTGAGATTGGCTGTTTGCTGCACTTGTGTGTCTTGTGATTGGCTGTTTGCTGCACGTCACACTTTAAGCTGCATTTGCTCCAAAGTTGATCACAAACTAAAGTAAACTTTACGGTTTATATCAAGCATTGTCAAATCATTTAACATCGCCATAACCAGGTTGGGTTTATTTGATTTTGTCAACTTCCAGAGCTTTATCTTTAAACCAGAAGAAGGAGGGAAAATGCACTCACTCTGCATAGTGACATCTTAAAATAGTATTTAAACTAGCCTAATAGACCAGGGGTTCTCAACCTTTCACAGGCTGGCCTCACCCCCAAAAGCTGGTCAATTGCAGTTGTATATAGTGTATATAAACTAAATACTGCCTCATGTTTTATACGTTTGCAGCCTCTGCAACTTCCGTCCATCATAAAAATTTATTTGGATGATTTGACTTTCCGCCGTTTTCTAAAGTCTTTGAGCGCAGCACACACAAACTAAATTGACATACTGCAGTCACACTTCAAAATGTGGTGTTTTTACATTTATAACATTTGAGCACAGTTCAGCAAAATACATCACATGATCTGACAACCAAGAGATCTTACAATTGACCATCTCTTAATTTACCATCACTAAACGATTTAAAATGTGACACTGATTTCATACAGAGTTCATACAGACACAGCCTAATAAAAATCAAGGTTTTCTAAGCACTTTTTCCAGCACCTATTTTTATTTTCAAGACTGACACGCAACGTATTGAGCACCTGAAATGTATTCTCAGCAACCCATTAAAGCATTGCATAGGAACCATCTATTGATTTATTAAAGAAAATGTTAATAAGATATAATAATTAGTTAATAATATATTTATAATTAAGAATATAATAAACCAAAATTGACACGCAATGTATTGAACACCTGCAATGTCTTCTCAGCAATTAATAAAAATACTGCATAGGAACTATCTATCGGTTTATACAAATAAAAAACGTTTATGAACAATAATAATAATTGATCATATATTAATAATATAATAAGCCTGCACTAAATGTGCTTGTGATTTTTTTATTTTATTTTATTTATTGATGTTCTCTCACAGATGAAAAGAAAACAGAATATTTGTAGTCAAGTTATAATACAATTACACTGCTAAAATAATACAAGTTTTAGTAAATAATACTAATATTTTACAAATTACTCTTTTAAAAAACTACTCTGAGTACTAGTTAATTACTTTTGAGAAAAACTCTGATTTTCATAATGGCCCTTTTTAAGAATAAAACTATTTAAATGGTTTAACTGCTTACATCACAAGGCTACATATAGGAATTTGCATTAACAAAGTATGGTCGATTTTTCCTTTCATGACATTGACTCAATTTCAATAGTACTGGCACAACTACCACATACTTTAAAGGCCATAGAGACACTTTTTGTCCATTTGTAAACAATACTTCCAAGCTTTGAAATGTTTAATTAAAGTATATGATGAAAAGATTTAAATTTGGGGTTTTATTTACATATTGTACACTATTGTCCTATTTGCTCATTGTTGTCTATACAACATTTTATTTTACACTTGATCTTAAACTGAAATAATTTTACACAAGGACAAGGACACTGTCAGTGATAAAATAATAAAACAAATGACTTCGTTTCACATGAGGTATTTGAAATATGACGACTCTACATTTCTCAAAGCAGTGCTTTAAGAGCCTTATTGTTTATTTTGATAAATGTAACAAATTGTTTGACCTGTAATGCCTGCACAATTTAGTGATGCTATAAGACCAATCAGAACACCCCTATTATGTATAAATCACATAAATACCTCATTCAGAAACATTTCTGGCATTATTATTTTGTCGTAAAGAAATAAAAAGTTTCACCTTTGCTTAAAGTTCTGTTAGTATAATATCATAACAGTGTTATTTGCAAACTCTAAATAGCGAAATCATATTAGCAGCCAATGACTATCAAAGTACAACATTGGTCACAGTCAAATAAACAGTGTTAATGTTGTTTTTAAGTCATACTTGCATGCTAATTCTGATCGAATATTCAAAATTACATGGTAAACAATATAGAGACTTCTAAATGAACGAATGTGTGAATATAAAAAAAACTTTACCTTTATAACTCGCCATCGGGAGAGAAGAGAGTGAAACGTGTTTATAAAAAATGTAAAATATATTACAATTTGTTTATGAAATAATGACTGTTTTGGTCTAATTTAGCAGCAGAAAGAGATCCGATGAATCCAAACAAAGATAACAAATTTGCACGTCCCCAAGTGTCTGGCTTAAGAAGTTCTTGTAACTCAGAAAACAGCACTTCAGGATCCCTATTGCTTTCAGACGATCTGGTGTGTACACCTAATGACAAAACAGCTTCTCTGACGAGTTTTCCATTGTCATGTCTTTTTGACCTAAGGGTATGAACCTAGCTTTTTGAAGGTCACACTGGATTGTGCTGCACAGCCAACTTCAAATGAACTGCATCAAAGACAACCCAGGTGGGACTTGAACCCACAATCCCCAGCTTCGAAGGCTGGTGCCTTATCCATTAGGCCACTGGGCCATGTCACTAATTTCTATCAAGTATCTCTTGTATGCCTTCAACAAGACTCTTCTTCAGGGCTTGTTGGTCTCGTGCTATGATTCTCACTTAAGGTGCGAGAGATCCTGGGTTCAAATCCTAGATGAGACCTATGTCTGTCACAGAAAAAGCAGTGGTGATGTGCTGTGCTGTCTAGGGTGTTTATATGTTAATTGTAGCACATTCAGCTGTGTTTTCAGTTAATGAACATGTTGTGGACTTCTGATCTAAATCAGTATAACTTGTACGATTTAACAGACAAAAAAGAAGCGTCCTATCGGATTTCTTTGAAGGATTTCAATTAGAATTATGATCATATTTTGCAACCATTCCTATAGGATTGTTTTAAAGTACAATACATAAAAATCCTTTAGGATAATTTCTACAACATTTTAATTGGATCCAATTTATATCTTAATTAAGATATGCTTTTCTATTGTCTCTCTTAGCCTATTATACAATAGTTTTGAATGTTTAATGCACAAATTTCCAAACTAACATGTCTATACCAAAAACATATACAATGTCGCTAGCCCAAACTGTGGGCTGGCCCACTCAAAACAGACGTTCACTGTGGGCCCATAGCAAGTCCGCACAAAGTGTAGTGTATATAGCCACAATGGGCGAAGTATAGGTATACTATCTGGGTCAGAAGTATGTCCTATGAGCATGCTCTGTGGGCATTTAGTAATTAACAAGTTAGGTCCCACTAATACTAAGTTGAGTCCAGGCACAAAATGTGCCTATAAGGTCCCAGTAAAGCCCTTTTATGCAGGGCCATTGTGGCTTTAACACAAAACAGAACTAGTTCACTTCTACTATGTACCAAAATAGCACAATATCACTTCAAATGCATAATTACATATTTTGAAAGCATAAAGTAAAATCAGTAATAAATGAAGCATCTAAAAATATAAAGACAACATGGACTATTTTTCAAAGGTTTGGGACAAAACTGCTTTAGTTTATAAAAATGCAGATATAAAAGTAACCTTGTAAATAATTATTCCTTTTTAATATGTTAACTTTTCCATTTGAATATGTTAAAATATAATTTATTCCAATGATGTTAAAGCTGCATTTGAGGCATTTGTGTCCTAAATAAAATAATTTGAGACAAAACAACAAAACATATAAAAATATACTTAGTTAAAAGAAAAACAAAGTAAGATTTTCATGTTTGTATTTTCTCTACCATTTGTACCTTAAAGGGTCACGAAACTCCAAAACACATTTTTTGAGCTGTTGACAGTCATATATGTGTCCCACACTGCTAAAAACACTATTTGGACACAAATATTTCACTAAAAAGTGTAAATTGGTTGTTTTTGCGTTATTTCAAGCAAATTTGTACTTCCGGTTTGAAACAAATTTTTGAAGCTGCGTCTCAACCATGAGATAATAGTGTGTATTCCAGCGTGCAGACTGGATGTCTGTGCCAGAGTGTGTCTTATTACGTCTTACAGTGCGGCTCGAAGGACATCTTTTGCATTCAGAGCTGCTTTCATGAAGAGATCATCGGCAACACTGCTCGAAGTTTACCATGGAGGTGAAAAGGAAGCTCCCTGACAAGGAATTGAACCCAGGCCACAGCGGTAAGAGCACTAAGTCCTAACCACAAGACCACCAGGGAAGGCCTGGCTAAAGGTTGCCCTCTAGCCTAGCTGTGGGCCTCCACCCAGGTGTGCTGCAGCTGCTCTGACAAAAATAACTCTAACGTTTGCAACCTCCTCCTGGAGAAGAGAAAGTCTCAGAGCCTGGTTCACAGTTCTTCTATGGAGGGACTGTCACATGCTCTGTGTAAAAGCATCCTATCGACACCACAACTTGCCATGACAACAAAGCACAGCATGCGTTGAAGGAACTCCATGTTTACCGGTCCATGTCCTCTTTCCAAACAGCATGCTAATGAGCACTCATTGAACAGTGTGTGCCAGTGGCGCAATGGATAACGTGTCTGACTGATCAGAAGATTCTAGATTAGAGTTTTGGCTGGCTCGATCAGGATTTATTGCATTGCTCTCAGTCAGTGCACTGCAGTTGCAGTTTGCCCCTGCCAGAGTTGTTTGGTTCTACTTTGGAGTGGATCAAGTTTCTGGGGCTGCCAGCACAAAGCCTGTGGGGTGCTCCCCTGGGATCAAAGTCTGCCCCAACTGCTCTCATATCTTGGTCCCGTACATCCCTCAGGACTTCCAGAAGAAACCAGTACACCCACTCTCCTGGGAAGACAGCAGTGACAGCTTGTAGACCAAAATGTTTGCTGTGAGGCTAAGGCGTTCTACTGCAGCACAGATACGCATTTGAAAAGCAGACAATATTCAAAAACAAAGTGCCAACCTAAAACAAGATTGCAGTCAAAATGACCACCTCAGACAAGTGTGAGCAATGTTTCAGTCTCTGTTATACGTCGGCAAATATGCCACACAGTGCAGACGCCCATACTACTGAAAAGGAAGTTACCTGACTGAGAAAGGTATAAATAGAAATCGGAGCCTGCTCCAAACGACCTGGTCAGCCCCAAGTGAGCTGTAAAAACCTCCTGGAGTTTTCATTCATTTAATGTCTGGTACTAGACACTGCGTCCAACCAGTTATGTTTGAATGTCAAACCTACCCCAATCCTTAAACCAACCTCACAGTTTCCTGCTGTGTTTTATCAACCTCCCAACCTACCCCAACTCTTAACCCAACCTTACAGTAACAAACCTCCATGTGGGTTTCATTGATTCAATGTCTCGTACATGGCACAGAATACAACCTATCGCAGTTTATTAAAATCACACCTACCCCAGCCCTAGGCCCAACCTCACGGTAACCTGCTGTGTTTTATTCAATTTTACTCCTACCCCAACCCTAAACACAACCTCAGAGTAAGCAGTTTATATATTTTTTTTATTTTTATGAATGTCTACTACAGCTACATCAATCGCAAACCCAGCCTACATGCGGCATAAGTGCCTACCACTTAGAGGTCATCCAGCCTACTTGCTGTGTAATCTCCTCCACTTGTAGGTCTCTGAGCTGCAGCAACACCTAAGGGCTCTGACACACAGACACAAAAGAAACCATTGCTTTTAACCTCCTCTTGGAGAGGAGAGAGTCTCCGACCCTGGATCTCAGGTCTTCTATGGAGGGACTGTCAGGAATCCTGTAAGAGCATCCCATCCACACAACCTCTTGCCATAAAAACAAAGCAGAATGTGTGGTGAAGGAACTCCGGGTTGACAGAGTCTTGTCCTTGCTTCAAGCAATGTGCTAACAAGGTGCTGAACAGAGTGACGGTGGCACAAAGGTTAGCGCTTATGACTACGGATCAGAAGATTCTCGGTTACGGAAACCAAGAAACTGTGTATGAGAGAGTGCGTAAGTGTATGAGTGGCACTTGTGCAAGCGGAGCAGGGACGTGCCAGCGATCAGAATGAACTGGAGTTTGTGCCAAGACTGGGTTTCAAGAGTGGCAGTTCCCATATGGTCTAGCAGTTAGGATTCCTGGTTTTCACCCAGGCGGCCCGGGTTCGACTCCCGGTATGGGAAGGCTTGAGTGCTTTTGCTTCTGTCCTTTTTGGCCAGCGGTCGGACTGCAGCTACCTTATAGGATGTGGTTGTGGAACTGCCCCATAAGCCTTCGATAGCTCAGTTGGTAGAGCGGAGGACTGTAGGTGGGATGATGGCAATCCTTAGGTCGCTGGTTCGACTCCGGCTCGAAGGACACCTTTTGCGCTCAGAGCCGCTTTCTTGCCTTCACCAAGTTAGTTAACCACTCCTCAAAGTTCAGCATGGAGGTGAAAAGGAAGTTCCCTGACCGGGAATCGAACCCGGGCTGCGGCAGTGAGAGCGCCAAATCCTAACCACTAGACCACCAGAGAAGGTCTGCGTAAAGGATGGCCTCAAGTCTAGCTGTGGGCCTCCACCCAGGTGTGCTGCAGCTGCTCTGACAAAAATAACTAACGTTTGCAACCTCCTCCTGGAGAAGAGAAAGTCTCAGAGGCTGGATCACAGTTCTTCTTGGGAGGGACTGTCACATGCTCGGTGTAAGAGCATCCTATCGACACCACAACTTGCCATGACAACAAAGCACAGCATGCGTTTTAGGAACTCCATGTTCACCGAGCCGTGTCCTCTTTCCAAGGACCATGCTAATGAGCACTGCTGATGCGAGGCTGGGCCAGTGGCGCAATGGATAACGCGTCTGACTACGGATCAGAAGATTCTAGGTTCGACTCCTGGCTGGCTCGTTCAGGATTTTTTTGCGTTGCTCTCAGTGCAGTGCGGTCGCGGTTTGCCCCTGCCGGAGTTGTTCGGTTCTACTCTGGAGTAAATCGAGTTTCTGGGGCCGCCAGCACAGAGCCTGTGGGGTGCTCTCCTGGGTTCAAAGGCTGCCCCAACCGCTCTCATGTCTTGGTCCCGTACATCCCTCAGGACTTCCAGAAGAAACCAGTACAGCCACTCTCCTGGGAAGACAGCAGTGACAGCTTGTAAACCAAAATGTTTGCTGTGAGGCTAAGGCGTTCTACTGCAGCACAGATACGCATTCGAAAAGCATACAATATTCAAAAACAAAGTGCCAACCTAAAACAAGATTGCAGTCAAAATGACCACCTCAGACAAGTGTGAGCAATGTTTCAGTCTCTGTTATACGTCGGCAAATATGCCACACAGTGCAGACGCTCATACTACTGAAAAGGAAGTTACCTGACTGAGAAAGGTATAAATAGAAATCGGAGCCTGCTCCAAACGACCTGGTCAGCCCCAAGTGGGCTGTAAAAACCTCCTGGAGTTTTCATTCATTTAATGTCTGGTACAAGACACTGCGTCCAACCAGTTTTGTTTGAATGTCAAACCTACCCCAATCCTTAAACCAACCTCACAGTTTCCTGCTGTGTTTTATCAACCTCCCAACCTACCCCAACTCTTAACCCAACCTCACAGTAACAAACCTCCATGTGGGTTTCATTGATTCAATGTCTCGTACATGGCACAGAATACAACCTATCGCAGTTTATTAAAATCACACCTACCCCAGCCCTAGGCCCAACCACACGGTAACCTGCTGTGTTTTATTCAATTTTACTCCTACCCCAACCCTAAACACAACCTCAGAGTAAGCAGTTTATATATTTTTTTATTTTTATGAATGTCTACTACAGCTACATCAATCGCAAACCCAGCCTACGTGCGGTATAAGTGCCTACCACTTAGAGGTCATCCAGCCGACTTGCAGTGTAATCTCCTCCACTTGTAGGTCTCTGAGCTGCAGCAACACCTAAGGGCTCTGACACACAGACACAAAAGAAACCATTGCTTTTAACCTACTCTTGGAGAGGAGAGAGTCTCCGACCCTGGATCTCAGGTCTTCTATGGAGGGACTGTCAGGAATCCTGTAAGAGCATCCCATCCACACAACCTCTTGCCATAAAAACAAAGCAGAATGTGTGGTGAAGGAACTCCGGGTTGACAGAGTCTTGTCCTTGCTTCAAGCAAAGTGCTAACAAGGTGCTGAACAGAGTGACGGTGGCACAAAGGTTAGCGCTTATGACTACGGATCAGAAGATTCTCGGTTTACGGAAACCAAGAAACTGTGTATGAGAGAGTGCGTAAGTGTATGAGTGGCACTTGTGCAAGCGGAGCAGGGACGTGCCAGCGATCAGAATGAACTGGAGTTTGTGCCAAGACTGGGTTTCAAGAGTGGCAGTTCCCATATGGTCTAGCGGTTAGGATTCCTGATTTTCACCCAGGCGGCCTGGGATCGACTCCCGGTATGGGAAGGCTTGAGTGCTTTTGCTTCTGTCCTTTTTGGCCAGCGGTCGGACTGCAGCTACCTTATAGGATGTGGTTGTGGAACTGCCCCGTAAGCCTTCGATAGCTCAGTTGGTAGAGCGGAGGACTGTAGGTGGGATGATGGCAATCCTTAGGTTGCTGGATCGACTCCGGCTCGAAGGACATCTTTTGCGCTCAGAGCCGCTTTCTTGCCTTCGCCAATTGAGTTAACCACTCCTCAAAGTTCAGCATGGAGGTGAAAAGGAAGTTCCCTGACCGGGAATCGAACCCGGGCCGCGGCGGTGAGGGCGCCGAATCCTAACCACTAGACCACCAGGGAAGGTGTGCGTAAAGGTTGGCCTCAAGTCTAGCTGTGGGCCTCCACCCAGGTGTGCTGCAGCTGCTCTGACAAAAATAACTAACGTTTGCAACCTCCTCCCGGAGAAGAGAAAGTCTCAGAGCCTGGATCACAGTTCTTCTTGGGAGGGACTGTCACATGCTCGGTGTAAGAGCATCCTATCGACACCACAACTTGCCATGACAACAAAGCAAAGCATGCTTTTAAGGAACTCCATGTTCACCGAGCCGTGTCCTCTTTCCAAGGACCATGCTAATGAGCACTGCTGATGCAGACTGGGCCAGTGGCGCAATGGATAACGCATCTGACTACGGATCAGAAGATTCTAAGTTCGACTCCTGGCTGGCTCGTTCAGGATTTTTTTGCGTTGCTCTCAGTGCAGTGCGGTCGCGGTTTTCCCCTGCCGGAGTTGTTCGGTTCTACTCTGGAGTGAATCGAGTTTCTGGGGCCGCCAGCACAGAGCCTGTGGGGTGCTCTCCTGGGTTCAAAGGCTGCCCCAACCGCTCTCATGTCTTGGTCCCGTACATCCCTCAGGACTTCCAGAAGAAACCAGTACAGCCACTCTCCTGGGAAGACAGCAGTGACAGCTTGTAAACCAAAATGTTTGCTGTGAGGCTAAGGCGTTCTACTGCAGCACAGATACGCATTCGAAAAGCATACAATATTCAAAAACAAAGTGCCAACCTAAAACAAGATTGCAGTCAAAATGACCACCTCAGACAAGCGTGAGCAATGTTTCAGTCTCTGTTATACGTCGGCAAATATGCCACACAGTGCAGACGCTCATACTACTGAAAAGGAAGTTACCTGACTGAGAAAGGTATAAATAGAAATCGGAGCCTGCTCCAAACGACCTGGTCAGCCCCAAGTGGGCTGTAAAAACCTCCTGGAGTTTTCATTCATTTAATGTCTGGTACAAGACACTGCGTCCAACCAGTTATGTTTGAATGTCAAACCTACCCCAATCCTTAAACCAACCTCACAGTTTCCTGCTGTGTTTTATCAACCTCCCAACCTACCCCAACTCTTAACCCAACCTCACAGTAACAAACCTCCATGTGGGTTTCATTGATTCAATGTCTCGTACATGGCACAGAATACAACCTATCGCAGTTTATTAAAATCACACCTACCCCAGCCCTAGGCCCAACCACACGGTAACCTGCTGTGTTTTATTCAATTTTACTCCTACCCCAACCCTAAACACAACCTCAGAGTAAGCAGTTTATATATTTTTTTTATTTTTATGAATGTCTACTACAGCTACATCAATCGCAAACCCAGCCTACGTGCGGCATAAGTGCCTACCACTTAGAGGTCATCCAGCCGACTTGCAGTGTAATCTCCTTCACTTGTAGGTCTCTGAGCTGCAGCAACACCTAAGGGCTCTGACACACATACACAAAAGAAACCATTGCTTTTAACCTACTCTTGGAGAGGAGAGAGTCTCCGACCCTGGATCTCAGGTCTTCTATGGAGGGACTGTCAGGAATCCTGTAAGAGCATCCCATCCACACAACCTCTTGCCATAAAAACAAAGCAGAATGTGTGGTGAAGGAACTCCGGGTTGACAGAGCCTTGTCCTTGCTTCAAGCAAAGTGCTAACAAGGTGCTGAACAGAGTGACGGTGGCACAAAGGTTAGCGCTTATGACTACGGATCAGAAGATTCTCGGTTACGGAAACCAAGAAACTGTGTATGAGAGAGTGCGTAAGTGTATGAGTGGCACTTGTGCAAGCGGAGCAGGGACGTGCCAGCGATCAGAATGAACTGGAGTTTGTGCCAAGACTGGGTTTCAAGAGTGGCAGTTCCCATATGGTCTAGCGGTTAGGATTCCTGGTTTTCACCCAGGCGGCCCGAGTTCGACTCCCGGTATGGGAAGGCTTGAGTGCTTTTGCTTCTGTCCCTTTTGGCCAGCGGTCGGACTGCAGCTACCTTATAGGATGTGGTTGTGGATCTTCTCCATAAGCCTTCGATAGCTCAGTTGGTAGAGCGGAGGACTGTAGGTGGGATGATGGCAATCCTTAGGTCGCTGGTTCGACTCCGGCTCGAAGGACATCTTTTGCGCTCAGAGCCGCTTTCTTGCCTTCGCCAATCAAGTTAACCAATCCTCAAAGTTCAGCATGGAGGTGAAAAGGAAGTTCCCTGACCGGGAATCGAACCCGGGCCGCGGCGGTGAGAGCACCGAATCCTAACCACTAGACCACCAGGGAAGGTCTGCGTAAAGGTTGGCCTCAAGTCTAGCTGTGGGCCTCCACCCAGGTGTGCTGCAGCTGCTCTGACAAAAATAACTAACGTTTGCAACCTCCTCCTGGAGAAGAGAAAGTCTCAGAGCCTGGATCACAGTTCTTCTTGGGAGGGACTGTCACATGCTCGGTGTAAGAGCATCCTATCGACACCACAACTTGCCATGACAACAAAGCACAGCATGCGTTTTAGGAACTCCATGTTCACCGAGCCGTGTCCTCTTTCCAAGGACCATGCTAATGAGCACAGCTGATGCGGACTGGGCCAGTGGCGCAATGGATAAAGCGTCTGACTACGGATCAGAAGATTCTAGGTTTGACTTCTGGCTGGCTCGTTCAGGATTTTTTTGCGTTGCTCTCAGTGCAGTGCGGTCGCGGTTTGCCCCTGCCGGAGTTGTTCGGTTCTACTCTGGAGTGAATCGAGTTTCTGGGGCCGCCAGCACAGAGCCTGTGGGGTGCTCTCCTGGGTTCAAAGGCTGCCCCAACTGCTCTAATGTCTTGGTCCCGTACATCCCTCAGGACTTCCAGAAGAAACCAGTACAGCCACTCTCCTGGGAAGACAGCAGTGACAGCTTGTAGACCAAAATGTTTGCTGTGAGGCTAAGGCGTTCTACTGCAGCACAGATACGCATTCGAAAAGCAGACAATATTCAAAAACAAAGTGCCAACCTAAAACAAGATTGCAGTCAAAATGACCACCTCAGACAAGTGTGAGCAATGTTTCAGTCTCTGTTATATGTCGGCAAATATGCCACACAGTGCAGACTGGGCCAGTGGCGCATACTGTCACCTGTAAGTTGTGGTTATTCTTGGTTACACCGGCCAATCACGTTCTGAGTTGGAACCAAGATTTTTTTTAATTCTTGGTCATGCTGGCCAATCACGTCCCGAGCTGGAACCAAGATTCACCCTATTCTTTGTTAAGGCAGCCAATCATGTTCCGAGTTACAATGAACGCTATGGCCAATCAGAGCCCTTATACCATTCAAGATTTGTACTGTTATAACAGATTTCGTTGCAGATTAATTCGGACAACAATTGCAAACTAAGTATTTTTATAACAAGTTGGTTTAAATGAATAACCATTACAGTAACGTTGAATAATACACTGTTAAAAATTGTCCCGTTAAAAAACAGTAAAATACTGCCAGCTGCAGTTGCCAGCAATGTACTGTTATTTTACAGTATGTTGCTGTAAAAATACATGGGCTACATTGATTTACACAATACTCAAGTGAACTCATTTTGCTCACTGAAAGCAACCGCCTCAACTTGGTCAACTGCTGAATGAGTTTATGAGGTAATGTGCTATATATGCTTAGAAGCATACTTATAATGATAACTTATTTTAGTTAATTAGAAAAGTTCGGTTTAACTCTAATGTCTTATTTTTCACAACAGCACACATACATGTAAATCTGGAATCACCAGAGAGATTCTGACTGCATCAGCAACTAAACAGCCGCTATCTTTAAATAGAAAAAAACCATGCAGAATAACATCAGCAGTTCATTGTTCATCTTTAACTCATACACTGGCTCTACTCTCCTCCACAACGGTGACAGACAGAAGAAATTAGCTTCAGGTCTTACAGTAAAATACTGTTTTTTCCTTGATTTAACAGTAATCTACTGGCAGCTGTGGTTGCCAGCAATGTACTGTTTTTTTACAGTCTACTTCCGTAGTTTAAGTTAACAGTATATTACTGTTAAAATACATTTTACACTGTGTTTTTACCTCTCACACCTTTAACCCTTTAAACCCCAGAGCATATACTTCAGTTTTTATTGAAGTGTCCACACTACTGAGTGTTCAAGAAACATGTAGCAAAGCTGAAGTAAATTCATTAATTAACTGACTAATTAAATGATAATGGAAGATAAACAATGAATAAATGAAGAAATAGTGAAGGGAAAAAAACAAGAACAGAACATACAAAACTTTAGTCACAGCTTTATAATGAAATAACCTGAAGAACAACAAATGATTAAATCATTTAAATGATCAGCGGATGAATAAACAACTCTACAAACATCATCACCAGCTACACTTATTACTTAATACATGTATTTTTGTATAACATTTACTAAAGTTCTTCTTGAGAAAAAGTTAAAGTTTTACGTCATCATGGAGAACAGAGTTTGCTTTAGTTGGGCTCTTAGCCCTGTCATTTTTAACATTTATATATCTTGGCTGCTGCAATTGTTAAGAACTTTGTTTGACAAGCTCCTTTGTTGTGGCAAGCCAGCCAAAAACCTAAATAAGATCTGGTGATATTCATGTTGCTATTAAATGGCAGAGTCTGTTCTCATTTCGTTTAATAAAATTTACTGCTCCTATTCAATGTTAAATCTATTGTTTTACATTATATGTATATATATATATATGGCAATGATTTCTGGAAGTTTTTAAGAATATCTTGGACAATAACACTGCTCTATGGTGTAAATCGCACTCAAAGAGACATCAATAATCAGCATATGAACCTCAATAATGGTGAAAACAAATTTAACAAAATTTAACAAAATTAACAGTTTAACTCACAAACAGGCAACTGAAAGTCTAAACATAAACAACAGCAGAATAAAACACAAATAAAGAAAACTGTTAGACCATTATACAACATTTATTTATACCGCAATGCATACTGGGATATTTGTACAGTGCCACTCCCAGCATGCATTGCAGCATGAAACATTTGAGATGTTACCATTGTTGAGATACAAGGTCAGATTCATGAGGTCTGAGTGTGTATTTGTCATAACTGAACTGTTTTTGTATGTTATTTCTTAACTGTTAAGTAATTACGGAGATATATTTTCTGTTTTGTTGGACTATTTCTCACTTGCCTTAGTCCACCCCAATTCAATAATCGGTCAGGAGTCAATTAATCAAAATCAATGAATTTATTTATCGAGCATAAGTGAATAAAGCGAAGGTCAGGATCCTGGGCTTTTGAAGAACCGTCAGCCAAGCAGTCTGGATGTCCAAAAGCTCTCAAACTCTCTCGACTCCCTCCTTTTATCCATCAGCAGCGTTCAATCTTTTTGGCTACTCCTCTGATCAGTTACCCCCAATCTCTATTGTTGCCATCAGCTGTTTTCAGGCAGAATCATCTCTCAAAAGTCTGTGGTCTGCACACAGAGATACCTTTGCACACAGAAACAAAAGGGCAGGTGAAAGTATCACTTCTCCTTGACATACTTGACACTACTGACATCTGGGGTGCAGCAAGCAACTGTAGCAAAAAATCATCAAAGCACAGCTGAGCATCATAAATTCCTTATAGAATTATCAGGATAATATCAATTTTATTAAAGCATCATACATCACGCATACACAGAGAGCAGTATAAAAAATGCTGCATCTACCACATCTGCTTTTCCTCCTTGTCCTGTCTATGAACTCTTGACCTGTGTATGCACCCATCTAGGGGAAGCACTTTTGCAGATCTGTCTCCAGCCAGCACCCACACACAGCTCTTGTGGTTTTAGCAGTTAGTTAGAAACGCATTATTACAGGGGTTAAGTAGAAGTACGCTATATCAGGAGACATCATCATATCTGACAAAAACACATATTGTAAATTATGAATAGTGAGGCAAATGGGAGAATATTCCTCCAATAGCAAATATATATCAAAAGAAAAGAGTGATTAGTAAGACAATAAAGCAATATTTTCCTCATCTGCTCCAGTTCTCCTTTCTGTATAGAAAAGTCACACGTCACAGCTGCAACCCAGACAGGGACTTTCTGCAAGACTTGTTTGTTACAGATTTAGTTATTTGACATTATAGGTGTGGAAAGTTCCTGTCTCATTTTAAGGTCAAACAGAATGTCTCATCATATCATTGCTTGGGCTCATTAGATTATCATGGTTCAAGCAAACACATGCATTATAAGCATGAGCACATATATATCATTCAAAAGAAGCATTAGACTATAATTTTATTCCTTCACTCTCCAGTGTGGATCCTCATGTGGTGATTAAGGGATGACGATTGGCTGAAACTCTTCCCGCATTGAGTGCATGTGATTGGTTTCTCTCCAGTGTGGATCCTCATGTGTAGATTAAGGGATGACGATTGGCTGAAACTCTTCCCGCATTGAGTGCATGTGAATGGTTTCTCTCCAGTGTGGATCCTCATGTGGTGATTAAGGGATGACGATTGGCTGAAACTCTTCCCGCATTGAGTGCATGTGAATGGCTTTTCTCCAGTGTGGATTCTCATATGTCTATTAAGGTCTGATGAGCAGCTGAAACTCTTCCCACACTGAGTGCATGTGAATGGTTTCTCTCCAGTGTGGATCCTCATGTGGTGTTTAAGAGATGAAGATTGGCTGAAACTCTTCCCACACTGAGTGCATGTGCATGGTTTCTCTCCAGTGTGGATCCTCATGTGTTTATTAAGGTGTGCTAAGCAATTGAAACTCTTCCCACACTGAGTGCATGTGAATGGTTTCTCTCCAGTGTGGATCCTCATGTGTAGATTAAGGTATGATGATTGGCTAAAACTCTTCCCACACTGAGTGCATGTGAATGGTTTCTCTCCAGTGTGGATCCTCATGTGTATATTAAGGTGTGATGATTGGATGAAACTCTTCCCACACTGAGCGCATGTGAATGGTTTCTCTCCAGTGTGGATCCTCATGTGGTGATTAAGGTTTGATGATATGTTGAAACTCTTCCCACACTGAGTGCATGTGAATGGTTTCTCTCCAGTGTGGATCCTCATGTGAATCGTAAGTTTGCTTTTGTTTGCCAAACTCTTTCCACACTGGGTGCAGGTGTAACGATTCTTGTCTCCCCTTTTCAAAATACCATCAGTCTGTAAATTCGATTTTTCCTCAATTTTGACATGATGTTTTTCCTCTTTACTCCACTCATACTCTTCAAATAGGTCTGAAATAAAAAAAAAACATTATTTTTCACCAAGTCTTAAAAACTCTCATCAAGAGCTGAAACGTGTAAAGACACATTGGCTACACACACTGTAATTTTGATGCACAATAAATGTAAAATGAATCAGATCATACTTAGTTTGGTCCATTAACGTGTACACATTTAAGCAGATTCAATTCAATTCATCTTTATTTATCTAGTGCTTTTACAATATAAATTGTGTCAAAGCTGCTTAACAGAAGTTATAGTAAATTGAAACTTTCTCTGTGTTTCAGCAAACGAACCAATAATTGGGGACATCTTATTTTGACATATTCTGGGAAAATGCTTTGAAATAAAAAATAAATAAAAAACCTCAATACACTCTGGGCAAATTTACTCCCTTTTCGTTATATTCATGGCTGTTTTTTTCTCAATTGGCCTCTATTATAACAACATTTTTTTATTGCAAAGCCATGACAGCATATAATCATGCATTAATAATTGTTGGTGTTTTCTGTGATGACAGTCAACATTGTTTAATTGGTTTGTAACTAACTGTAGGTTCACACCGAAAGCGGCGAGGGCGTCAATGTAGCCGGAAGTCATTTATTTTCAATGAGAGCCGGCAGCGATAAGCAGCGAGGAGTGGCACGTCTTTGCGGGTGTGGGCGTCGAGGAGAGTTGAAATCAAGTCAGCTTTATGGTAATGAGCTATGATGCAGTTCGGCGGCAAGCAATCAGAATGTAGAAGTCCACCGCTTGAGAGGAGTCCAGAGAACACAGTTCTCCTGTGAACTTTGGTTTCGACCTCAGTTGTTCCCAAGGGTTTATTTATTGTGGTTGCCAAATTTATAATTATTTGCAATGTTTCTCTACTGGAACATATTTTAAAATGTTACTGGCGAGCTACTAACGTGCATTAATGTTGTAAGTTATTATTTTTTTTCTTAAAAAAAAACTGAATGTCATGCGACAATACAAAACAGTATTGCTGCTTCAGGATATTTTAGACATATGGACACACTGGATAATTAAGTGAAGCAAATCTACATCACATGCAAATTGATCTCTCATTGTTAAACAAACATTTTCACGCTAGAAAGTATGGTTTTATGCTGGAATGTAACTGATAAGATATGCTGCAACGGCCCCTTTAAATACGAGATCAATGTAGCAAATTTTGACGCTCTCGCTGCCACAGCTAAAGACAGGCAGCGTTGTCGCCAGGGCGGTCAGAGCGACCTTTGACGCACTCGCCACTTTCGTTGTGAACGTACAGTAAGGGGGAAAAAAAAGTTTATTTATATATATATTTTTTGATTGCAGTTTATTTAAAATATATTTAGTTATCACACAAAACAACTTGATACACTTGTGAGAGTCAGTAAACTGTAATACAACTCTGTAAACTATATAAACTTACATATAGCAAATCTACTGATAAATACACTTTACGTATAACTTAAGGCCTGCACTGGAATTTACACAACACATTGTGTACAGAAGACACATTCAGAGCAAATCAACAATGTAAATATGAAGCGTGTGAGATAATAAAGGGTGTAAGGTTTGTAAAAGCCGAGTGTGAGCATCACATGGTTTTAGCTGTGGTCCAGATTCATGAAAAATCTCAGAGCCTGTGGAGCCATGTCAGCATCAGTCTCTCTTTTACGCTTTTTCACATCTGAAAAAAATAAACAATCTGATTACATAAACTACATTATTAACATTTTTGTGATGTTCACTGATACTAGTACTGAATTTACCTCATAAACTCAGTTACCACATAGGAATTATAAACAACACCTGTTCTGTAAACAACGGTCAGCATATTTACTTAATGAGAGAACAGAATGCAGATAACAAAGAAACTCTATTTTAACACTATCAACCACAAACAAGATTATCAAACTCGCATGAAAAAAATTAGTAATTTATAGTGAATAATGAAGTTGTTTTGAACCATACTATAGTAAAGTACTTGAAAATATTTGTTTAATTAATTCAATAGTTATTCATATAACATTTTTATTATATAGGCCTATGAATATCATTATATGCTATATAAGTTATAGGATACACTTTGTACAGCAATGAAACTACAAGAAGGTAAGAATAAAAGACTTACCCGACATAAATTCTATCCTCCGCTGGGTCTAGACGTTCTTCAAAATGTATGCGTTCGTCATCAGAGTCGTGCTCTTCCTCTGAGAAAGTAAATTCTTCATCGACGTGCATCCGAAATGCTTCTTCACTCGTGTAACATGCGCATCTATGATAAAGCTTGTCGTTTTATGCCATGTCTCGGGGAGTGTGAACATTATTACCTGCCTCACCTCAGTTTATTTCCATATAAACAGCGCGCTCACAGAGGGCGGCATCACAATAGCTGTAATGAGGCGATACAGGAGAATCTGTACCAGTCCTTACTTTTATACGGATTACAAGAAAAGAGATTATTTGTTTTTGACTTGAATTGGTTAATGCAAAACTATACACATCAACCTTTCTATAGATATATCTCTCATGCCTCTTTGTTGAGTATTTGCAGAGTTTCTGTTCATTTTAATGACGTGTTTTTTCTGACCACAGTCTACATGTTGTGTGTGTCTATTGCAGACGACTGTAATAACAAAGCCTTTAAAAACAGTACGGGGAGAGAGAAAAGAGAGAATGCCGACACTGTTAATTATCCTTTTTTTGCAAAAGCACACGTTTGTTGTCATTGTGAGTGTACACAATAAAAACTAGACTCTTAACAGATTCGATTGATGTATTGATCTGATCTGTACGATCAAAACTAAAAGTGTAATTCAAGTTCTTTTTGGCATTATGAGGAGAAGACGCATAAAAATGTGTACACGCGGTCTTCAACCCCCTTACGTAAGAGTCTAATAGTTGGTATTCTTAGATTGTATGTAGAGCGGTCTACAAACTTTTTGCGAGTGTTGAAGCTGGCCTCTGCTGATGAAACTGCAAACTATTTACAGTAAACTTTCTTTTAATTGAATCTCTGACTCCTGCTCTTCTTCATCCAATTTATGGGATAAACTGTTGGTCCCCTGAACTCCATATAAAAGACAGAAGCTTTTTAAACAGGCCTATCTAAAGGGTTAATGCTGCCAACTGATGATCAACAGTAAAAATAACATGTTTTACCTCTTCCCAACAGGGAAAACACCAACAATCTAGAATCCATGATTATTTGGTGTCATGGCTTTGTGGTTAAAAATGTGGTTATAATAGAAGTCAATGGGTTAAAAACAGCCAAGAACATAATGAAAGGGTGTAGGCTGCACAATGAATCATTTTACTTTCACAATAACGATATTTGTGGCCCACAACCAATAATTAAATATTGTCACGATTTTACAGTATAAACATCAAGCCGTTATTTTAATGAGTGGAGTTTACGGATTGTAGCGCAACACAAGCATGAGGTGACTGCGTCTAGATTGCAAGTGTTTTTTTTCCGAGGAATGTAATGATGATCAGGTAGCCTTTGCTCCTGTTCAGTCCAAACTTCCAAAGATAACACAACAAATCTCATTAACCACCTTAAAAACCATCTCAAAGTTGCTGTCATCAGTAGGTTATGCCGAGTTCAGCCTGCATGATTTTAAAAGTAGTCGTGTCACAGATGTTTTTACACTGCATGACTATCTGGGCAAGCGTTTCGTCACTGCTTTGTTTACACTGCAAGATGGATCGGCGACAGGGACTTTCACATTGCATGACTTTACTATAGGAAGAATCGCAACAACTTCGTCCAAACTACGTCTCACAGCCAAAAACACGTAGTATATCTTTTGTTATTAACTACATAATGAGAAAGAAGCCTTTAATGGGGTAGAACATGTACATGTTTGCTCACCTGGGTTTAAAGGGAATTAGCCATTTCTCCTTAACGTTGATAATAAACTAATTTCTTTCTGGATGAAACGTCAAACAGACACGGTTGCTCCTGAGTCCTGTCAAACCTCCACTAGTTTTTCCTCCATTTTGTGGGTCCAAATAAACCGAAAAAAGAGCGCTTTTAACTTCTCCCCCAGCCTCCCGCTGGCCTGCAGCAGGTATACACACACGCACACACCAGTGAATGCTGCTCTCTCATTGGCTGTAGGCGATCGCTGATGTTATTTTCAGTCAAAACTCAATTCACACGGCATGATTTGAATCGCCGACAGCTCCAGATATTTAGCACGCCAAATATCTCGCAGGCATCGGCGACTCATCGGCGATTCTCTCAGATTGCGTCTTTGATAGTTCATACTGTGTGATTGTCACTCACGTGCACGAGCAGCGATTTGCCTGTGATTTCAGGCATTTGTCGGCGATTTCTCAAAACCTGTTGGCGAGCCAAAATCAGGGCTAAAATCATGCAGTCTGAACTAGGCATTAATGAGCTCAGGACAAATCTGTTTTGCATTTTTCTTTGCATTACTAACATTACTAAACATTTGTTAACAAAATTTTCGCAGAGATTAAGCCATTTTTTCCTGACGCGTTTGCCAGTCATGTAGACAGAAGACACTATCCAATTGTTTCAATGAAAAATAAAGTCATTGTGGCCCTGTTCACGCGGGTATTCAGGTTAGTTTTCATCAATCTGATGCAACTTTTATTATTTATAAGAAAAGAAAACGCAATTTAAAGTTTCAGATTTACCTCAATTTTTAAAAAAGACTATTTTATGCATTAAATAACGAAATAGATTAATTTACTAATTTCCTTTATTTCCGATTACCATGCACTTTATTCAGTTTTACAGTTTTTTTTTTTATATATATAATTATTTTTTAGGGGTTTTCATCTTTATTTGGATAGGACAGTGGAGATTTTACAGACAGGAAAGTGTGGTTATCATAGATAGGGACCGGATCAGCAAAGGACCACAAGCCAGGAATCAAACTCGGTCGCCGTGAGCACCTTGGTGCTATGTTTTAACGCACTAACCCCAAGGCTTTTGGCGCAGACAGTTTACAGTTTAAATAAGTGTACAAGCTTTTTTTTAAATAATCGTTTAACAAATATTTAGCACATTGAAAGTAATTAAATTATCTTGTCTTTTGTTTTAAAAATGTGTGCAAAGGATCAGGAATTGATTGCACGTGCATTGCTCTCATGCTACGTTTTCAGGGATAAATTTGCGTCTGTGTGCTGCTTTGAAAAGAATAAAATTATTAAAAAGCACATTAAAGACTATACACATAAAATAAAACAGTCACAAAGGTGTATCTTATGGAAAAAAAAACACCAATTGACGGGGACTGCTTTTGGTTTTTAAAGAATCAAGCATATTTTTAAAAAAGTCTAATTTGCAGAAAAGAAATGACAAACATTTTGCAAAAGGACAAACTTAAACATATCGGCACTGTTAAAAGAACATTCTACTTTATATATTCTTTCGACTCCAATACAACAGCTAAAGCCCCGGTCAGATCACATGATTTTTACTGTCGTTTAGTCACTACGTCAGATCATGCAATTTTTATTTTCTTTTTAAATCTTGACTTGTCGTTAGTAGCAAATGTGCCAGACTATACACAGCAAATTTTAGATAGTAGATTTAACTACCTTGGAGTTAAAATTAACACTCTCTCAGAGTTTATATGGGAACCACTATAAGTGTTAAAAATAACACTTTTGAAAGTGTTAACATTGTCAACACCAAGAGAGTGTTAATTAACAAACTCTTATTGTGTAAAATATCTGTTCAATTTCCGAAAAAATATCAGCAGCTGTCGTTGCCAGAATCTTTTTGTGAAAAACATGGAAGTTTTATATAACTGTATAAATTTACAAAAAATAACCATATTTCATGAACTAATACATTGTTCATTTTACAAAATCATAGCTTAGTGCAAAAAAATGTAAAGTCTTTAGATGCAATAATGTTTTCATGTGTGATGGCAAGTAGCAAACAGATTTTGACTGCATTAGTAACTACACAGTTACCTTTAAACAAAAGAAGATGCAGCATAACATCAAATACTCTCAGTTCATCTTGGACTTGAACAGAGACGCTATTATCCTCCACAATGGTGACACAAAAACCGTTTTGCTGTTTTTCTTTCTTTTTTTTCATTTTTAGATTTTACGGAAAAATACCAGCAGCTGTGGTCGCCAGTAATCTGCTGTTTTTCACATTCATAAATTCAGTTTACAGAATATTTCACATTCAAAAGCACATTCAACAGTCTGTATTTTTTATCGATCTCACACTGCAAATTTTAGATTTGGTAGATTTAACTACCTTAGAGTTAAAATTAACACTCCCTCAGTGTTTATATGGGAACCACTATAAGTGTTAAAATAACATTTTTGAAAGTGTTAAAATTTTTAACACCCAGAGTGTTAATTAGCAAACTCTTATTGTGTAAAATATCTGTTAAATGTATGTCAAAATACTGGCAGCAGTGGTTGTCAGTAATCTGCTGTTTTCAACATTTTACATTCATAAATTCAGTTTCCAGAATATTTCTGTTAAAAACAAATCCCATAGTCTGTATTTTTCATTCGAACACACTTAAGCCTTAAATTCCAGAGCAAAATCCTCACTAGTGTCCTCACTACAGAGGGCTGAACACTACAGAGGGCTGACAGTGATGAAGTTAACGAGACAATAAAGTGTCTAATTAAAGGAGGATTGAGAATTATTGATGAACAACTGTTAACAGCAGAATCACTGAAGGACAGAAAAACACAAGCCAAAACCAAAGATGAAATCAACTGAGAAAAAAAAACTCTAAATAAAATAATAATCAATAAAAATAAAACAAATTACACAATAAAAATGTTATTTTTCAACATCTTTAAAAAAAAAACTCATCAAATTAAACAACTTATCATGGAGCTTCACCTATTACTGACCAGTGACTTTATTTCTGTCATGTGAACAAAAGCTCTTAATGAAGTTTCTGTTGTTCATTTAAAGTCACCATGATGGAGGACAGAGTCTGCTTTAGTCAAGCTCTTCAACTTCTTACTATAAATGACTTTTATTTTGGCTGCTATAGTTAGTGTTAATTACACTATTTAAACATATAGCATGGAAAGCCAAAAGAAAATTAAAGTGTCAGTCTGAAGAGATTATTAATGATAACATAGCCATCCTTTCCTGCTTGTTTTCTAATTCAATATCATATTAATTATGTGTGAGAAATAAATGATATACAAAAATGAAACCACTGAAGCTCCAATAAAATAAAATAAAAACAATATTTACAATGAGAATGTTTGATCTATGGCAAACCTTAAAAACACCCAGACATCAATAATTAGTCTTTGAATCTCAATGATGGTGACAAACAAAAAATAAAAATCAAGTAAAAAAAACACTCTACTGAAATATCACCTCCCAAAAACAACACAAAATAAAGGAAAAGAAAGAGATTGTAAGAACATAAAGCTGCATAATTTATTCATGCTGCAATGCATGCTGGGAGCTTTGTACTATGCTGGCACCCAGCATGCATTGCGGCATGAACTATGCAGCTTTTTTTTTTTAGCAACCACGGTTGAGGTTCATGTCCTGATTCTTGATACCTGTGTGTCATAAAGAGCAAGCTGGAGCTTGAATGTTAAGTGCATGACACTCTAATTATTAATTGCATCCTAATTGTTTGCTGAATTTTCTATGAAGAGCAGCAGACTGCCAGTAGTATTGTCCCATGCAGTTTAAATACAACTATATTTGCATATTTTTATGAATCAACTTAATAAACACCTGAAATTAAATCTATAACAATTAAGCATAAACTGTATAGTTTCTCTTGACCTTGCTTGCTATAGCTAATGAGTTTTAGAAACACGGCTATAGCAGTCAGAGAAACATTAGGATATCAGCGTAAAGCTTCAAGAGCTCAAATAAGCAGCCTCTGATCTCTATGATGGTGAGGTCAAATGAAATATTTTTAATAAAAAAATATAAACCTCTGTTCATTGTCAAATATTCTTACAGAAATTAAGTCAAACTGTAATCAGTGAAGCTGCTTATGCTATTATTTAATGGAGTTGTTTAATGCTCTGTTTTAATTCAGTTGGTTTGGTGTGAGGCTGTGTCTGTAGTTTTATTTCTTCCTTCAATTTCTTCTTCCTTCAGTGATTGTGCTTGTTAACAGCAGGTGTTCAACAGCAGGTGTCTGAATTCACTTATTTGTGGTCATTCACTCTGTCTAGTGGACTAAACTAATTGACTAATTTAAGGGCCAGGTGAATGAGGGTATGGTGAGATTTCAGACACTCTGATTAGTTTCTCAAATACAAGGGTTTTCTACATGTTACTCTGTATGACAAGGAGGCAAATAAGCTTCTAACGCCGAGAGGGTTATTTTACCTTTATCTAACTCTAGAATTTTAACACTTTACTCTGAATTACCACAACACTTGAAATTTAACACCAATGAATTTGCTGTGTAGGTAGGTTGCTATATATATATATATATATATATATATATATATATATATATGTATATATATATATATATATATATATACATACATACATACATACACACACACACGTTGCTATATATATATATATATATATATATATATATATATAGCAACGTGTGTGTGTATGTATGTATGTATGTATATATATATATATATATATATATATATATATATATATATATATATAGCAACCTACCTATAGTCTGGCACATTTGCTACCAACGACAAGTCAAGATTTAAAAAGAAAATAAAAATTGCATGATCTGACGTAGTGACTAAACGACAGTAAAAATCATGTGATCTGACCGGGGCTTTAGCTGTTGTATTGGAGTCAACACATACATATACACATACATACATACACACACACACACACACACACACACACACACACACACACACACACAGACAGTTGAAGTCAGAATTATTAGCCCCCTTTTAATTTTTTTTTTTCTCTTTTAAATATGACCAAAATGATTTTTAACAGAGCAAGGAAATTTTCACAGTATGTCTGATAATATTTTTTCTTCTGGAGAAAGTCTTATTTGTTTTTGCATGTTACACTTCAATTAGTACAAAATGCAGCAGCCAGAGTTCTGACCAGGTCTAGAAAATATGATCATATAACCCCAATTTTATCCTCCTTACACTGGCTGCCTGTTAAGTTTCGTATTGAATTTAAAATATTACTTCTCACCTATAAAGCTCTAAATAATCTAGCTCCTGTTTATCTAACCAACCTTCTGTCTCGCTACAAACCAACTCGCTCTTTAAGATCTCAAAATTCAGGGCTTCTGGTAGTACCTAGAATAGCAAAATCAAGTAAAGGAGGTCGAGCCTTCTCTTTCATGGCTCCTACACTCTGGAATAGCCTTCCTGATAACGTCCGAGGCTCAGACACACTTTCCCAGTTCAAAGCTAGATTAAAGACCTATCTGTTTAGTAAAGCATACACTCAATGCATCACCTAGCGGGTTCCACACAGGCTTCTGCATCTTGCTTATATACACTATGAACAGCAGCTACGCTAATTATTCTCTTTATTCTCTATTTTCACCTGGGGATACTCATCCCGAGGTCCTCAGATTATGCGGAGTCACTGATTGGATCCAAGACCAGCGACGAGATGATCCCAAGGATTCCATATCCGGTACCAGGCCATATCCTGAGCTGCTGCTGCGCTGATGGTCGTGGGGAGTGGAGAACATGAGTCTGATTCCAGCGACGCTCCAGGGACAGACGAGTCTTTGCTGAGGCCATTTTCCAGCCTCAACCATGGCGAATGAAACTCTGCACAAGACTTTTGGCCAGCGGAGAAATTAAAATGGTCGTGCCCAACTGAGTCTGGTTCTCTCAAGGTTTTTTTTCTTCACTCCCATCAGGTGAAGTTTTTTTTCCTCTCCGCTGTCGCCACTGGCTCGCATGGTTCAGGATTGGTAGAGCTACGCATCGATGAATTTGCTCTTCAGTGTTTGAACTCTCAGTAATGATTAAATCACACTGAACTGAGCTAAACTGAACTGAACTGAACTTAAACACTAAAACCTGAACCACACTGTTCCAGTTACTATGACCATTTATGTGAAGCTGCTTTGACACAATCTACATTGTAAAAGCGCTATACAAATAAAGCTGAATTGAATTGAATTTTATTTCGGCTAGAATGAAAGCAATTATTAATTTATTAAACCCATTTTTTTTTTTCAATTTTTTTCCCGACAATCTACAGAACAAACCATCATTATACAATAACTTGCCTAATTACCCTAACCCGCCTAGTTCACCTTATTAACTTAGTTAAGGCTTTAAATGTCACTTTAAGCTGTGTAGAAGTATCTTGAAAAATATCAAGTAAAATATTATTTACTGTCATCATCATCATCATCATGGCAAAGATAAAATAAATCAGTTATTAGAAATAAGTTTTTAAAACTATTATGCTTAGAAATGTGCTGAAACAATCTTCCCTCCATTACACAGAAATTGGGGAAAAAAATAAACAGGGGGGCTAATAATTCTGACTTCAACTGTGAGTGTGTGTGTGTGTATGTATGTATATATATATATATATATATATATATATATATATATATATATATATATATATATATATATATATATTTATTTATTATCTCATTTTCAATTTGTTTGTTTTTTAAATATTATTTTAATCTCAATAAACAACTTGCAGACAATAAAAATGCATTTTATTTAAAGGCGCCTTTCATGACACTCATGGTCACCGTACAGGACAGCTAGAACAATCAGTTCAGGTAAAAACACAATAAAAATAATAGCAAAAACAAAACAATACAAACTTAGCAAATTTAGCATATTTAAAATTGGGGGCTTCCACGATTTTTGACATATTTTAAACCAGGGTTTCTGCAGGTTTCACCAAGTTAGATTAATTAAACCTTTATGAGAAATAGAGTTAAAATGACCTTTTTGAATGAAAAGTTGAAAGTTGTATTGAGATGGATTGTTGGTGAGTGTATGGGTTTTGGCGAGATTGAGTAGGAAAACATGAACAAAGAAAAATTAAGACCTTTAAAAAGAAAAGGTTTAAGACCTACAACACAATATTTCAGTAAATTTAATACTTTTTAAGGCCTGAAATTTGGATTTTGGAATTTACAACGTTTTAAGACCCCATGGAAACCCTGTTTAAACACAATAGCCCTGGTAATTAGTTATTATAATAATGATGTAATTCTAACTCAGATACTATCTGTGAGAACTAGTAACAACTACTAGAAAAAAGTTTAAACCCATAAAGTTGATGAAAAAAAGGGAATTTTGATCACCGTGACATATTAGTACAAAGTACTAAGCCAACATTATCACTGTAATAGCAGATTTCTTCTATGAGAATACTGTAGGTCAAATATCGTCAGCTCAATTAAACTTCTCTAAATGTACTGTTTTTGTTTATTTTATATAGCGCCAGTGCTCAAGGATGCTTTACAAACAGAAGGAGAACTAGAAAAGCAATAACCTTAAGAAGGTAGAGAAAATGGAAGACATAAATAATATGTCATAATAATAGAAGTAAAGTTGGTTTTATATTCGCACATTCCGACCTCTGCGTTCAATAAGTTTGTTAATCAGCAAGTAAAGAATCCATATTCAATTATTTACCGTTGTAGTCGATTATGAGCAAAATGTACACCACACTTTTCTGTCAAACTCGGCGTTTTAAAGGAGTAGAAAAACACGCTTACCTCTATGAAGGAGGTGACGTCATCGCTTTTTTGAGGGACCGTCTACAAACTATCAGTTTGTAAAATCAAGCTGCTAACGTTCACTGTCTATAGTAAGCCTACTAAATCTTAATAAAATAATCTGCAAACAATATATCACAGACATGTTTATGTATACATTATATTAAAACAATTTAAAAACATAAAACTTTTAGAATAGACTTAGTAATTTAGAATAGTATATTAGTATAGAATAGTAATTTTATACACTGATTTTTGAGTTATGATTAATGTATATACACTTTACACAAGTATACATGTTCATATGTAATATGAATAACTATATATGTTTTTTCCCCTCTTCTTTTTCCTAATTATTTACAGATTGTACGCAAGCAAAAGATGGCCAGATTGAGACTTGTGAACTTCACCACTGGCTCCCTCCTTTAAAATGTTACTCTGCTGAAGTACATGTGAATAAAAAAAATATTTTCAAGACAGCAAATAACAGTGTCATGAAATGAGTTCGGCTCATGTGGACGAAAAGAGTCCAAAATGAGAATCTATGCATTTGGGGATTTACAATGCTATTATTCACTTTGGAATGTTTTTTTTTTACTTGCATGTACTTGCACAATATTTTTATACATAATTGCCACACATTACATAGTAATGTAATAAGTTGTACTTTCATTACATATTAAGTGAGATTCTTGCCAATGTTTGTTTCATGTCCCATGCGTCAATATAGAGCTGCAATAGGAAGACCAGCAGACCTTTTGTGATTTGTGTTTGTAATCAATGAAATTGCATGATAAAATGATGAAATAGGAGATGTAATGGATTTATTCTTAAATTATCATTGTGTATGAAGTGTGCTTTTTAAATAAACTTGTTTTGAAATGCAAGAAAAATACTATTAAAATATGCTTATAAATATTCTTATAAATTAATATACAAGATATGTTTATGAAAAGCTACTTGTGAGTGATAGATAATATAATTATTGATTTCTGATGTTAATTTGTTGATGTTACAATGGTTGGACTTAAATAAATTTAGACATCTACATCCACAATGAACACTACAGAAAATATGCACACAAATATTAATATAAATTATTTTACAACATATATTTATGAAAATGTACTTGTGAGTGATAGATAATATAACTATTGATGTCTGATATTAATTTATTGATCCTACAATAATTGTAAAGCAAGATATTAGGATATCTGCATTTACCATGAAAAAAACAAACTGGAAAATATGCTTACAATTATCAATATAATTTTTTTTACAAAATATATTTATGAAAAGCTACTTGTGAGTCATAGATAATATTATTACTGATGGCTGGATTTAATTTTTTTATCCTACATTTATTTCACAACAAGATATTAAGATATTTAGATTCATGAAAAACACTACAGAAATTATGCTTATAAATATTATTATTAATTCATATCTAACATACATTTATTAAACGGTGCTTGTGAGTGATAGACAATAGTATTACTGATGTCCGATGTTCATTTGCTGACCCTACAATGATTGTAAAACAAGATATCAGGATGTTTACATTCACAATGAAACACACACTACAGAAATTATGTGCATAAATAAAGCATATTAATTAATGTACAGGATATATTTATGAAAAGGTCCTTGTGAGTTATAGATAATATTATTAACGATGTCTGATTTTAATTTGTTGCTCCTACAACATTTGGACATTAGGAAATTAAGATTTTTACATTTACAATGAAAAACACACACTACAGAAATTATGTGCACATAAAAATGAATATAAATTAATGCAAACCATATATTTATCAAAATGTGCTTGTTAGTGATAGACAATATAATTATTGATGCCTGATGTTTATTTGCTGACCCTACAATGATTTTGAAACAAGATATTAACATATTTACAATTACTAAAACACACTGCAGAAATTATGCACACAAATTTTTATATAAATGAATATACATTATATATTTATGAAAAGCTTCTTGTTAGTGATAGACAATATTACTGCTGATGTCTGATATTAGTTTGTTGACGCTACAATTATAGTGAAACAAGATATTAGGATATTTACATTTTTACAAAAAAACACACAACAGCAATTATGATCATATATATTAATGAATTTTTTTTACACCATATATTTCTCTAAAAGTACTTGTGAGTGATAGATAATATTATGACTGATGTCTGATATTAATTTCTTTATCCTACAATGATTTCACAACAAGATATTAAGACATCTGTGTTTACTATAAAAAACATATGCTGTGGAAAATATGCTTATAATTATCAATATAAATTTATTTACAACATATATTTATGAAAAGCTTCTTGTGAGTGATAGACAATATTACTGCTGATGTCTGATAATGGTTTGTTGATGCTACAATTATTGTGAAACAAGATATTTACATTCACACTGAAAAACACACTACAGTAAATATTCACACAAATATTTATATAATTTTTTTATGACATATATTTCTCAAAAGGTACTTGTGAGTAATAGATAATATTATTACTGATGTCTGATAGCAATTTGTTGATCCTACAATGATTGGACATTAAGAAGTTAAGTTATTTACATTCACTGTGAAAATCATACACTAAAAAAAATATAGTCGTAAATTTTCATTTAAATTATTTTATACTATATATTTCTCCATAAATTTCTGTAAGTTATAGACAATAATATTACTGATGTCTGGTGTTAATTTGTTGATCCTACAATGATTGTAAAACAAGATATTAAGATATTTACATTCACTGAAAAAAATAAACTACTGAAATTATGATCACAAATAGTTATATAAATTCATTTACAACATATAAACATATATAAAAAGGTACTTGTAAGTGATAGACAATATGATAACCGATGGCTAATTTCAATTTGTTGATGCTACAATGATTGGACACTGTATGTGTTGTTCATTGTTTTAACTGTTTTGTTACATTGTAATTACAACTATAGGTTCATATTTTGCTAATTGTAGAAACATGTACTTGTGACTGATAGACAATATTATTACTGATGGCTGATTTTAATTTGTTGATCCTACAATGATTGGACAACAAGCTATTAACATATTTAAATTCACTGTGAAAAACACACACTAAAGAAATTATGTGCATAAATATTAATATTAGTTAATGTAGACCATATATTTCTCAAAAATTACGTGTGAGTGATAGACAATATTACTGCTGATGGCTGATTTTAATTTGTTAATCCTACAATGATTGTGGAACAAAATATTAAGATATCTGTGTTTACTATAAAAAACATATGCTGTGGAAAATATGCTTATAATTATCAATATAAATTTATTTACAAGATATATTTATGAAAAGCTTCTTGTGAGTGATAGACAATATTACTGCTGATGTCTGATAATAGTTTGTTGACACTACAATTATTGTGAAACAAGATATTAAGATATCAATGTTTACCATGAAAAATATGTACTGTAGAAAATATGCTTATAAATATTGATATAAATTTGTTTACAACATGTATTTGTATAAGGCTACTTGTGAGTGATAGGGTATATTATGACTGATGTCTGATGTTAATTTGTTGATGCTACAGTGATTGGGCAACAAGATATTAAGATATTTACATTCACTGTGATGAAACACACTACAGAAATTATGCTTATAAATATGAATATACATTCATTTACAACATATAGTTGTGAAAATGTACTTGAGAGTAATAGATAATATACTTATTGATGTCTGATTTTAATTTGTTAATACAATGATTTTGAAAAAAAAAAAAAAAACTCGATAGAAAATATGCTTTAAAAGTTCACCATAATAATTGCTGTGCACATTAGTAAAATTATTGATGTGAGTACAACATAAAATGAAGACTCATGTGGGAAATAATTTTGCTTAAACTAATATATTTTAAAGTACTTTTTTACACCTGTAAATGTATAGAAGATTGATTATAGGCAAACTTAAATAATACGAGAAAAATATTGAAATAAATAAATATTATCAGTAAAACAATTGATGTCACCACAACATGAAGATTGATGTGGGAAAAATTGGTTAAATTACAATGTATAAAAACATAATTTTATATTTTTAAATAAAAAGATTAAATACATGCAGTGGTTGTAAGCAAACTTAAAAAAAAATACAAAATAATATTGAAAGAGATGTTATTAGTAAAAGAAATGATGAGTACTCTAGACTAGAACATGTAGACAAATGCTGGAAAAATTATGCTAATAAAAAATATTTTTATTAAGTCATTCATTCATTTTCTTTTCAGCTTAGTTTTTATTAATCCGGGGTCGCCACAGCGGAATGAACCGCCAACTTATCCAGCAAGATTTTATGCAGCGGATGCCCTTCCAGCCACAACCCATCTCTGGGAAACTATTTTTATATATATTAAAAAAAAAACACACACATTAATGACTTTGACTTTAGGCTAACATAAAAAGTGACAAAAATACTTATAATATTCTTAAAATAAGGTATACGAGTACAACAAAAATAAAGATTCATGCTTGAAATCAATACCATCATTACCACCACCACTGAAATATTATTTTACTATTGTGCACAACAATTATTAAGGTGGACTTTTAAAGCATATTTTCTATAGTGTTTTTTTTTTATTGTAAAATATATTAATATCTTGTTTCAAAATCATTGTAGGATTAACAAATTAAAATCAGACATCAATAAGTATATTATCTATTACTCTCAAGTACATTTTCACAACTATATGTTGTAAATGAATTTATATTCATATTTATAAACATAATTTCTGAAGTGTTTTTCATCACAGTGAATGTAAATATCTTAATATTTTGTTGTCCAATCACTGTAGCATCAACAATTGAACATCAAACATCAGTCATGATATCCCCTATCACTCACAAGTAGCCTTATATAAATACGTGTTGCAAACAATTTAATATTAATTTTTATAAGCATATTTTCTGCAGTACATATTTTTCATGGTAAACGTTGATATCTTAATATCTTGTTTCACAATAATTGTAGCATTAACAAACTATTATCAGACATCAGCAGTAATATTGTCTATCACTCACAAGAAGCTTTTCATAAATATATCTTGTAAATAAATTTATATTGATAATTATAAGCATATTTTCCACAGCATATGTTTTTTTTTTATAATAAACGCAGATGTCTTAATTTGTTGTTGTCATTTATAATCAGTCATAATATTATCTATCACTCACAAGTACTTTTAGATAAATATATGGTGTAAAAAAATTCATTAATATTTATGATCATAATTGCTGTAGTGTGTCTTTTTCATAAATGTAAATATCTTAATATCTTGTTTGTAGCGTTAACAAACTATTATCAGACATCAGCAGTAATATTGTCTATCACTCACAAGAAGCTTTTCATAAATATAGAATGTTTATTAATTTATATTAAAATTTGTGTTCATAATTTCTGCATTGTGTGTTTTTAATGATTGTAAATATGTTAATATCTTGTTTCAAAATCATTGTAGGGTCAGCAAATAAACATCAGGCATCAATAATTATATTGTCTATCACTAACAAGCACATTTTGATAAATATATGGTTTGCATTAATTTATATTCATTTTTATGTGCACATAATTTCTGTAGTGTGTGTTTTTCATTGTAAATGTAAAAATCTTAATTTTCTAATGTCCAAATGTTGTAGGAGCAACAAATTAAAATTAGACACCGTTAATAATATTATCTATAACTCACAAGGACCTTTTCATAAATATATCCTGTACATTAATTAATATGCTTTATTTATGCACATAATTTCTGTAGTGTGTGTTTCATTGTGAATGTAAACATCCTGATATCTTGTTTCACAATCATTGTAGGGTCAACAAATGAACATCGGACATCAGTAATACTATTGTCTATCACTCACAAGCACCGTTTAATAAATGTATGTTAGATATGAATTAATAATAATATTTATAAGCATAATTTCTGTAGTGTTTTTTATGAATCTAAATATCTTCATATCTTGTTGTGAAATAAATGTAGGATAAAGAAATTAAAAATCCAGCCATCAGTAATAATATTATCTATCACTCACAAGTAGCTTTTCATAAATATATTTTGTAAAAAAAAAAAACTATATTGATAATTATAAGCATTTTTTCCTCAGTTTTTTTTTCCATGGTAAATGCAGATATCCCAATATCTTGCTTTACAATTATTGTAGGATCAATAAATTAATATCAGACATCAATAATTATATTATCTATCACTCACAAGTACATTTTCATAAATATATGTTGAGAAATAATTTATATTAATATTTGTTTGCATATTTTCTGTAGTGTTTTTCATTGTGGATGTAGATGTCTAAATTTCTTCAAGTCCAACCATTGTAGTGTCAACAAATTAATATTAGGCATCAGTAATAATATTGTGTATCACTCATAATTAGCTTTATATAAATATATCTTGTAAATAAATTTATATTGATAATTCTAATCATATTTTCTACAGTATGTTTTTCATGTTAAACACAGATATCGTAATATCTTGTTGTTCAATCATTTTAGGATTAACAAATTAATATCAGACATCAATCATAATATCCCCTATCACTCACAAGCACTTTTTGAAAAAAATATGGTGTGAAATTTTTTATTAATATTTGTGAGCATAATTTCTGTAGTGTTTTTAATGAATGTAAATATCTTAATATTTTGTTGTGAAATAATTGTAGCATCAACAAATTAATATCAGACATCTGTAATAATAATATCTATCACTCACAAGTAAGTTTGGAGAAATATATGTTCTACAATAGTTTATAGTAATATTTTAGAGCATAATTTCTGTAGTGTTTGTTTTTCATTGTGTATGTAAATGTGTAATTTTTTTTGTTGTCCAATCATTGTAGGATCAACAAATTATAATGATCATAATAAATGCACACTATTTATGATATAATGATAGTTTAATGTACAACAACATGTCATAAACAGAAAAAACAGAAATGACAGTGTTACAATATTTAGTTAAGACAATGGGTAAGACAGAGGTAAGGAAAACAGCAAGGCACAGGTTGCATGCATGTTCTGTAGGGTCCACAGATGTTGATGTGCACAGGCCATGATTTCAAAACCTATTTAAACAAATCAAATGACAAGGTTACATACAAATCAGAAACATAAAAAAATTGTGTGTATGTATATATATATATATATATATATATATATATATATATATATATATATATATATATATATATATATAAAATTACATGAAATATATTAATCAATAAAAACATGTCATTGTAATGCAAAATGTAAGTGATGTGTACCGTTATAGTAGTTGGCTGAATTGCTTTTGTTCGTTTTTCAACAACCTGAGAACTTTTGACACGGTCCCTTTGTTGTTTTTCACGCGATATTGAATATTCGGTCTGAAATCGCATGTAAGTAACACTTCAAACAACACTAGCATGATTTCTTTGACCATGAACGCTGTTGTAGTTTGATAATAGTTGTCTGCTAGTGTGATTTCGCTATTTGGAATTTGCAAACAACAGTTTTCTAATATTTTATTAGGGGAGCGTAAGTGCGAATGTGCAAATATAAAACCAACTTTACTTCTATCTTTATAACAGTGTGAAGATCAGTCGCTTCAGCAGGAGTTTTTCTCTGTGTTTGGACACTTTATCCTGTTTAAAATAAACAAAACAATAAAAATGTCCTGTTGAAAATTTATAAAACAATGAACAGAAATAAAATAACTTCTCTTCAACACTTGCTTCAACAGTTTCTTTATATGAGAGTAATTAACAAAAAGAAATCAGATAAGTCTGAGCAAGAAACTATAGCCAAAAATGAGCTGAAGATACTCCATTTCTTATATATAGTGATGTATACTTAGAATAGATTGACATCATGCTGTTTAATAAATTAAACCTTTACTAAAACACTCATTACACACTTTACTGTTGCTACAACAAAAATAAATCAGGTAAAACGTTTCATTAAAACATGTATTACACACTTTTCTGTTACTTTAGTCAAACAATAGCCCTCGATTACTGAGAATAAAATAGTACTACATTGTATAAAGGGTTAAAATAATATTTCCAACAGCATTAACATAATTTTGCATCGTATAAAAACCCTGAAACTTTAGTATTTTAACTTTAAATCGGGTTATATCTGTAAAACTTTTAAAGCAAACCTTTCTCCAGTTGAATCACCGCGCTGTAGCGGCGCCGCCTGATGACGTCACGTCACGCCAAAATAAAAGTCTTTTGTTTAGCTTTTTTGCCACTCTAGGCAGGGCAAACTTTATTTACAGAGCACAATTTTACACAACCGTGGTTGATCCAAAGTACTTTACAATAAAATAAACTACACAATAAAACTAAAAAATTGTATCAAAAATACAAAAAAATGTATGTTTAAAAGTAATACTAAAATACAAAAAATACAAAAAATAACATGCATTTGTCACTCAAAGGAAAGAGAGTAAAAATAAGTCTTTAAGTTAGATTTAAAAGCATCCATTGATGTAGCAATCCCGATGTTCAAAGGGACACTGTTCCAGAGCCATAGAGGTAAAGTTGGTTTTATAATCGCACATTCTGACTTTCCCCTTAATAATATTATTTTTTTTATAAAAGTATTATTTGCAAACTCTAAATAGTAAAATCATATTAGCAGCAAATGACTATCAAAGTACAACATTGTTCACAATCAAATAAACAGTGTCAATGTTGTTTTCAAGCCACACTTGCATGCTCATTCCAATCTAATAGTCAAAGTAACATGGTAAACAATACAGAGATTTCAAAATGAACGAATGTGTGAATGTAAAACCAACTTTACCTCTATCACAGAAAGCTCTATCACCCTTTGATTTGCAGCGAGACCGAGGGACAGACAAAAACTGGTCATCAACTGGTGATTTTAACGGTCTACAAGCTAAATAAAGTCTAATAAGTTCACTTCACTGACATAGGCTAGGGCAAAATTGTGCGCAGCTTTTAATTAACAAAACGAAATTGAGTAAAACTTTTCATTAAAACACTTATTACACACTTTTCTGTTACTTTATTCAAACAATAACCCTCGGTTACTGAGAATAAAATAGTACTACGTTGTATAAAGGGTAAAAATAATATTTCCAAAAGCAGGAACATAATTTAGCAAAAGTTTTTTTTCTTTACATTTTTTTCCACTTACTGTTGCAGTCATCATGAATTATTGATACATTTCTCCCATGTTTTTATAGAAGTAAAGTTGGTTTTATATTCGCACATTCGGACTTTCCCCTTAATAACATAATTTCATAAAAAGTGTTATTTGCAAACTCTAAATAGCAAAATCATATTAGAAGAACAGGCGTAAATCTGCTGTATTAGTTACTTGGTTATTAAGTATTAGGTATAATTAAGTATTAGCTACTTAAGCTAAAGCCGTTTCCCATGTGTTGTTTCATTTGTAAAGACTTGGCATAATGTTAACTTTACATTAAGGACCACAATAAGCATTTTGTCTAGCGGTGTATTTGCTTAATGAGCACTGTGCTACGTCCAAACTAACCCCACTGTATTTTTGTATAATCAATTTCTATTCTGTTGTTAAGTGAATCAATTAATTTAAAATTAAAATGTTAACATTTTTTTAATTCTTTGTTTTTATTGTTGTGATTATTTTTATAATAGTTTTGCATTCTTTATGTAAAGCACTTTGAATTACCATTGTGTATAAAATGTGCTACAGTATAAATAAACTTGCCTGGCAGTTTAATGTATTGGATAAAATGACAGAGAAAATAGACATAAGATCATGTTTCAGTGCAACTAAACCCCAAGTACAAAAAGTTCACAAATTAAGCAATTTGGCTTTAAGAATGAGTTGTTAAATTCTAATGTCACATTATCAATCACAGCAGGGTCGACCCGTGGCATAGGCAGTATAGGCAATTGCTACGGGCGCAGTAAGGCCAGGGGGGCGCCAGAAATGGGAGAAGAAAAAAAAGTAACTTCCACTATACTTAAAACTAGTTGGTATGAATTCAGAAAAGAATAAGCCCACATTAATATAACTGCATAGTGCATAGCCTACTAAGTAGTAGTAGTATAATAATAATAAAACCTACTCGCCTAAGACGCCCCCCTCTGAATAATTAGACTGTACCTGTTATGGTGTTCATTTATTTTGATGGGTCAACATGCTCAATATGTCAAAACGTCCCAAACCCTCTCAAACAGTCTAGTGCGCAGGGGAGGCAAAAAAAAAAAAAAAACACAAGAAGAGGAGGAAAAACACGACAAAGACAGAGGTAATGTTACAACAAAGATGATTATTTTACTGTATCCGTGATCGATGACGCCATTAATTAGCTAGACACATACTTGTCAACTCTCCGGTTTTCTCAGCTATCATCAAGTTTAAGTATTTCCCCGCAGTTGCCCTGTATGTTTAAACTTTCTATGAATAGTGAAAGTACTGTCAAAACAGAGCCGATCTCAAATGTGATATAAATTGCAAGAGCTGTGCAAGAGAATTGTGCTTTCGCTTTATTTTGGCTTGAAAGAATGTTAATAAAAATGTCTGCATTCACTTTTTTCCTGTTAAAGCTGTGCGTCGATCGACGCAACCCCTGAATCAGTGTATGCATGCAGTCTGACTACTGGACGTGCTCTGTGTGATATACTGTTCCCAGATCCGCTTCTGTACTCGCAATTTAAAGATGAGCGAAAGTTTAGCATACTTTGGGGATTTATGTGTGTTTAAACAGACACATACATTTAATAATATGTAAACATGTTTGTTCTGCTTGTATTATTTTTAAAAACACAACATTTTTTTTCTTAAATGAGCACAAACAGTTACTAAACTAATCGAATGCTTTCATTAGCCTATAGATCTGTGCATCCTTATGCCGAGTTCAGACTGCATAATTTTCAAAGTAGTCGTGTCACAGATGTTTTCACACTGCTTGACTATCTGGGCTAGCGTTTCGTCGCTGCTTTGTTTACACTGCAAGATGGATCGGCGACTGGGACATTCACATTGCATGACTTTACTATAGGAAGAATCGCTGACAACTTCGTCCAAACTATGTCTCAGCCAAAAACACGTAGTATATCTTTTGTTATTAACTACATAATGAGAAAGAAGCCTTTAATGGGGTAGAGCATGTACATGTTTGCTCACCTGGGTTTAAAGGGAATTAGCCATTTCTCCTCAACGTTGATAATAAACTAATTTCTTTCTGTATGAAACATCAAACAGACACAGTTGCTCCTGAGTCCTGTCAAACCTCCACTAGTTTTTCCTCCATTTCATGGGTCCAAATAAACCGAAAAAGAGCGCTTTAAACTTCTCCCCCAGCCTCACGCTGGCCTGCAGCAGGTATACACACACGCACACACAAGTGAAAGCTGCTCTCTCATTGGCTGTAGGCGATCGCTGATGTTATTTTCAGTCAAAACTCAATTCACACGGCATGATTTGAATCGCCGACAGCTCCAGATATTTAGCATGCCAAATATCTCACAGGCATCGGCGGCTCATCGGCGATTCTCTCAGATCGCGTCTTTGATAGTTCATACTGTGTGATTGTCACTCACGTGCACGAGCGGCGATTTGCCTGTGATTTCAGGCATTTGTCGGCGATTTCTCAAAACCTGTCGGCGAGCCAAAATCGGGGCTAAAATCACGCAGTCTGAACTCGGCATTACAGTGACACCTCTGTTATCAAAAAACAAAATAAGAGATTGCTGCTCTTCACTAAATAACTGTAGTAATGCTAATCAATATTTAAATTCAGTAAAAAGTGAATGGGATTTAATAACTTGATTTATTTTCTGTATAGGCCATTGGTTTTATTAGGCAAAATATTTTGTGTTATTGTTAATATTTTCTAATGTTTGCTATGTCTTCTTTTTAAAGCTAATTGTTGTCCCATATTTTTACATCCCAGTGTTGAGAGGTATGGCATAACATGGTTTGCTAATCAATAAATAGCAACCTCTTTGGTTTTTAAGACTGGCTGTCTTTTTTTAGTCTCTTTGTGCAAAAACGTCTTACCCTATTTTCAGCATTGGTACTGTGGCTTAGTTGGTCAAAGCGCCTGTCTAGTAAACAGGAGATCCTGGGTTCAAATCCCAGCAGTGCCTAATGTACAGTTTCCAGAGTTGCTTCTTCTCAAGATTTACAAGTGTTTACGCAGCAAGCTGTTTAGCAGTGTGGGTTTGAACCCCAGCAGTGCCTAGTCCGTACTGAGATTGGCTTTTATATGCCAGAGAGTACCAAAAAGTGCTTTCTGTGGAACAGTGCTGGAGCACTCAAGCTCTCCGGTGCAATCAATAGTGTCAGACTTCTAGGCTGTGAGCTGAGTCATGCAAAGGTTGTGGGTTCGAGTCCCACCAGAGTCGCAAGTTTTGCCCCTTTTCTTCACTTGACTTAGGTGTGGTGAGTTTCCATCATTTTACGCATCTGTACATCCAGTTTTGCTTCTTTCCTTCATTGCTCAGTGCAGGCTTAGATACTAGGGGTACTCTACAATGAAGCTGATGACTTACAGTTTTTTCTTAGTTGTTTACACACAATTACTTGTACTACAGACACAATTTCTACAACATGTGTAACTGATGCACCAACCCCCTGAACCAATTCTGCTAAACTACAAGCACAATTCCTGCTTTACACTCAAATTGCAGGTTTACAACACACTTTTTTCAAAACACTACACACAATTTTCTGCATATTACAGAATTTTCATGCAAAAAATCTTTTGTTTTCACAAGGAACACACTGACAGTCTGTTTCTTAACAAAACTCAAATCCTTAAGAACGCTGCTCGTTGAAGAGGGCTTTGGACAATGGCTTTATATCGCATGGTGGGGTAATGTGTAACCAATTGGACTTTAATATTTCAAGTCGAGACATTCACATGTGCAGCGCTACTGTTGTAAGACAGGGGCAAAACAATTTGTCCTTGTCTGTCGTTGTGGCTTAGTTGGTCAAAGTGCCTGTCTAGTAAACCGGAGATCCTGGGTTTGAATCCCAGCAGTGACTTATTTGCAGTGAGCTGTTCTTTTATGGGTCAGAGAGTACTCAGGCTTTGTGGCGCAATGGATAGCGCAGTGGACTTCTAGGCTGTGAGCTGAGTCATTAAAAGGTTGTGGGTTCGAGTCGCAAGCATTATCCATTTTCTTCACTGACTTAGGAGTGGTGCGTTTCCATCAATATAGGCATCTGTCCATCCAGTTTTGCTTTTTTTCTTTCATTGCGCAGTGCAGGCTCAGATACTAGGGGTACTCTACAATGAAGCTGATGACTTAATTGAGCTGTTTTAAATAAGGGAGATTGGAAAGCGGTGCAGGGCAGAGTGGGCTTAAAAAAGGCTCGAAGGCAACCTGTGGTTTTGGGGAAAAGTGACTGCCACCTATTGTTGAGATCAAGCCTTTTGGGTTTGTCGTACAAAACCCTCTTTATGCATGTGCAAAGTAACTGAGTAGAAAGCATAGTAAATTTTGCTCCCCCCCACTGTCTTAGATGAAACTTCGTTTTGGTTTTTTCTTTTAGTGTTAAGACTAAGTTGGCCAGAGCACCTGTCTTGGGAACAGCAGGTGCTAGGTTCAAATCCAAACTGCACCTTTCCCTCAGATTATGGGAGAGTGGCTTTCTGATCTGAAAATCTTTCAATGGCCGATAGCATATGTTTGTCCAGATTTCCATTTTCTTTCCATCTTGTCAGCATTTTCTGCATCCTGACATGCTGGTTTTTGTGTTTTATTGTTTTTTCTACATCAATTTTTGTTATCGGGCAAATGTCTCTTACAGTTAAACAATCTCTTTTGGTTGCCATTTTAAGACTTGCTGTCTTTTTTTAGTTTCTTTGTGCAAAATCATCTTTCCCTTTTCAGCGTTAGCGCTGTCGCTTAGTTGGTCAAAGTGCCTGTTTAGTAAACAAGACATCCTGGGTTCATGTAGTGCCAAATGTACAGGTGCCAGAATTGCTTCTTCTTAAGAGTTACAAGTGTTTACGCAGCGAGCTGTTTAGCAGTCTGTTTCTTAAAAAAACTCAAAACCTTACAGGTTTTTCCAATTGTTTACACACAATTAATTGTACTTCAGACACAATGACTACAACATGTAACATGCACCAACCCCCTGAACCAACTCTGCTAAATTACAAGCACAATTCCTGCTTTACACCCAAATTGCAGGATTAAAACACATTTTTTTCAAAACACAACACACAATTCTCTGCATTTTGCACAATTTTCATGGAGAAAATATTTTGTTTTCACAAGGAACACAGTCATTCACAATTGTAAAGTCAGTTGTCCTACTTTGCATACTGATTCATTATATAGGTAAACACCTGTCACACAGAATTGCAATTTAGAAATCAGAGCTCATCTGGTTCATAACTGGTTCTCTGCCTACCCATGTTTTTTAGTTGTTTATCTCCCCCTCCATATTCTCCATTCCTCAAACCTATTGAGGATTTTTTTTCCTACCTGGAGATGTAAAGTGTATGACCGAAATCCACACACACGTATACCCCTTCTCCAAGCTATAGCAGATGATGCTTTTCGTGAATGGATTCGCCATGCAAAGTAACATTTCCCCCGCTGCCTGGCCAGACCAGACCAAAACAGAAAAGAGGATGTAGACCATGTTATCTGCAACTTTGTGTTGGTTGTAATGTACACTGTGTACACTGTATTTATGAGGAAAATACAGTAAAATATATTTGGTATTTGTTTGTTTTGTATAAAAACAATATTCTGAAATATTTTACAAAGCACTTCTGTAGGCCTACTGTCTGTAGTACAGTCTATTCCAATTGTTTACACACAATTACTTGTACTTCAGACACAATAACTACAACATATAACTGATGCAACAAACCCCATGAACCAACTCTGCTAAACTACAAGCACAATTCCTGCTTTACATTCAAATTGCAGGTTTAAAACACCTTTTTTAAAAACACTACAGACAATTCTCTGCATTTTGCACAGTTTTCATGCAGAAAATATATTGTTTTCACAAGGAACACACTGTCATTCACAATTGTAAAGTCAGTTGTCCTACTTTGCATACTAACTCATCACATGAGTAAACACCTGTCACACAGAATTACAATTTAGAAATCAGAGCTCATCTGGTTCATAACTGGTTCTCGGCCAACTCATTTTTTTTAGTTGTTCATCTCCCTCTCCATATTCTCCATTCCTCAAACCTATTGAGGATTTTTTTTCTCCCTGGAGATGTAAAGTGTATGACCGAAATCCACACACACGTATACCCCTTCTCCAAGCTATAGCAGTTGATGCTTTTCGAGACTGGATTTGCCATGCAAGGTAACAAGTCAGAAATCCTCATTTAACAATTGAGTCAGAATATACCTTAAAAAGCTTAAGCATTGAAGCAGGGCTTTTGCTTCATTTGGACTCTGGACTTTGTCACGTTCAACAAAAATAAGAGTCAAAATAGGATCCAAATGCAAGTGAAAATAAGGTTTATTTGACCAAGTAAAAATAAACAAACAGGGAAGTGACAGGCTAGGAGGACGACGAACACAGGGCAGGAACAGACAGGAAAAAACAGGGTCCAGAAATCTCCTCAGGGGCCTGAGCACAGATAAAACACATGAGAACAGATGTAACGAACTGATAATGAGACATAGAAACGTCGCCCTGATATAGGGCTAATAATGAGCCTCAGCTGGTGAGTAATCAGCCCCGCTGATAGTCGTCATGTCACGTGAGCATAACAAATACACATGGACAACCAAAACAAAACAAACCCACGTGATCAAACATACACTCCGGAAAAGCGCACAAACCTGCAACCGTGACATTACCCCTCTCCTAAGAGCACCTCCTGGTACTCCCAGAAGAGCTTACCTGGCGATTGTAATCATCAATAAGAGAGTGATCCAGTATGTCCTTTGCAGGAACCCAACTCCTCTCCTCCGCACCATAACCTTCCCAGTCCACCAAGTACTGAAATCCTCGCCCCCTCCGTCTCGAGTCCAGAATACGCTTAACCGAATAAACGGTCTCCCCATCTACGAGACGCGGCGGGGGGGAACCGGTGTGGGCGGGTTAATTGCCGTATGAAAAACGGGCTTTAATTTGGAAACATGAAACACGGGATGTATTCTCCTGTACGCTGGAGGAAGTTTAAGGCGGACTGCCACCGGACTAATGATCTTGATGACAGTGAATGGGCCAATGAATTTAGATGCAAGTTTATTACATGCGGAAAGCAATGGAATATTCTTAGTTGAAAGCCACACTTTTTGACCGACGACGTAAACGGGAGGCTTCGACCGGTGGCGATCGGCTTTAGCCTTAGTGCGCGCACCCACTTGGAGGAGGGTCTGTCTGGCCCTGCTCCAAGTGCGTCGACACCTCTGGACAAAGGCGTGGGCGGAGGGGACCGCGATTTCGGATTCCAGACTGGGAAAAGCTGGTGGCTGGTAACCTAGACTACACTGAAACGGAGAGAGGCCCGTAGCCGACACTGGTAATGAATTGTGTGCGTACTCCACCCATGGGAGCTGCTGACTCCAAGAGGAGGGATTTTGGGAAACCAAACAACGTAACATGCGCTCGAGATCTTGATTGGCCCTCTTTGTTTGTCCGTTACTCTGAGGATGAAAACCAGAAGAAAGACTTACAGTCGCTCCCAATAAATGACAAAATTCTCTCCAAAATTTAGAGACAAACTGGGGCCCCCTGTCAGAAACCACGTCCGTCGGGAGGCCATGAATGCGAAAGACGTGATTAATGACAGCATCCGCTGTCTCTCTGGCTGAGGGTAATTTGGGCAGAGGAATGAAATGAGTAGCCTTCGAGAACCGGTCCACTACGGTCAAAACTGCCGTATTGCCACTGGATGGCGGGAGACCAGTGACAAAATCTAGCGAAATGTGCGACCAGGGTCTCGAAGGCACTGACAGCGGCTGAAGGAGTCCAGCAGGAGGGCGATTAGAAGTCTTAGAAACAGCACAAACAGAACAGGCCAAAACAAACTCGCGTATGTCCCGTGCCATAGCTGGCCACCAAAATCGCTGTTTAACCAAAAATAAAGTACGACTTACCCCCGGATGACAAGCCACTTTGGAGGAATGTCCCCACCGAATGACGTCAGACCGAATCTCCTCCGGCACAAACAAACGACTGGGTGGGCATCCGGCCGGGGGCGTTACCCCATCCAGGGCTGTGCGGACCCTGCTCTCGATCTCCCATGTCACAGCAGAAATACAAATGCTCTGGGGAACGATGGGCTCAGGAGACGGATTGCGCTCGGAAGAATCAAAAAGACGGGATAACGCGTCGGGTTTGGTGTTTTTGGAACCCGGCCGATAAGAAATGGTAAAGTCAAAACGTCCGAAGAATAATGCCCACCGAGCCTGCCTGGAGTTAAGTCGTTTGGCAGACCTGATGTATTCGAGGTTCTTATGATCGGTCCAAACGATAAAGGGAACCCCCGAACCCTCCAACCAGTGACGCCATTCCTCCAATGCGAGTTTGACAGCCAACAACTCCCGATTACCAATGTCGTAATTACGTTCTGCGGGAGATAATCGATGTGAGAAAAACGCGCACGGATGAATTCTGTCATCCGAGGCGGCGCGCTGGGACAGGATAGCGCCCACCCCCACCTCTGACGCGTCAACCTCCACCACAAACTGCCGGGCTGGATCAGGTGTCACCAGAATGGGGGCTGAAACAAAACAGCCTTTCAGTTTAGTGAATGCAGCCTGTGCTACACTCGACCACCTGAAGGGAGTCTTGGCGGAGGTTAAGGACGTCAGAGGGGCGGCGAGCTGGCTGAAATTGCGAATAAATCGCCGGTAAAAATTAGCGAAGCCCAGAAATCTCTGCAGGGCCTTACGAGACTCCGGAATTGGCCAATTTACCACAGCCTGAACCTTCTCTGGATCCATGCGCACCCCCTCGACTGACACAATGTGTCCTAAAAAGGGAACAGACTGTGCATGGAACACGCATTTCTCCGCCTTGACAAAAAGCCCATTCTCTAGCAGCCGCTGAAGCACTCGCCTGACGTGCTGCACATGTTCCTGGAGAGAACGAGAAAAAATCAGAATGTCATCCAGGTAGACATAAATAAACTGATCTATCATGTCTCGCAACACGTCATTTACGAGTGCTTGGAAGACCGCAGGAGCATTAGAAAGCCCGAACGGAAGAACGCAATATTCAAAATGCCCCCTGGGGGTCAAAAACGCAGTCTTCCACTCATGACCCTGCTTCATGCGAACCAAATGATATGCGTTACGGAGATCTAATTTCGTGAAAAACGAAGCCCCCTGCAGACGCTCGAACGCTGAAGACATCAACGGCAAAGGATACGTGTTCTTCACCGTGATGCTGTTCAGCCCTCGATAGTCTATGCAGGGTCTAAGAGAGCCATCCTTCTTTTTCACGAAAAAGAACCCCGCCCCCGCCGGTGAAGAAGAGGGCCGTATGATCTTGGCCGCTAGAGAATCAGAAATATATTTCTCCATGGCCTCCCTCTCAGGAATAGAAAGAGAGTATAACTTGCCTTTAAACGGAGACGTACCTGGCAATAAGTCTATTGCACAGTCATAGGGACGATGAGGAGACAGAGAAGCAGCTCGAGACTTACTGAACACTCTCTTCAGGTCGAGGTACTCACTGGGCACGTTTGACAGGTCCATGCGCTCCTCCTGAAACACAGAACAAGAGACAGCAGAACGAGCAGACGAAAGACAAGACTCATGACATTTCTCACTCCACGAGAATACAGAATTAAGGCCCCAATTAATGTGGGGTTTATGCAGAATCAACCAAGGATGACCTAAAACCACTGGTGAGTTGGAACAGTCTGTTAAAAAAAATGAAATGTATTCAACATGATTTCCAGACGTAATCAGTTTTATGGGTTTGGTGGAGTGGGTGATAGTGGGAAGGGAAAGTCCACTGAGTGCGCGTACTGCAATGGGTTGTGATAGTGCTATAACCGGAAGTTTGAAACTGAAAGCGAAACTAGAGTCAATGAAGTTTCCTTCCGCCCCGGAATCGACGAGCGCCTGTGTGTTATGAGTTCCGGAACCCCATGATAAAGAGACGGGCAGTAAAGTAGCAGACGTAGAGGATTTGTCCATATTAATTTCACCCATCAGTAACCTCTTGCCTACTGATGGGTGTTGTCTTTTACGGGACAGGAAACCACCCGATGCCCTGCCCCACCACAGTAGAGGCAGAGTCCCTCCGATCTCCGTCGGCGCTTCTCCTGCACGGACAAGCAGGATCTACCCACCTGCATGGGTTCCGGGTCAACCACTTCCGGTGTCGCAGTCAGGACCGGAAAGTCAGGGACGAGCTCCGAAAACCCGCCCTGCTGCAGGCGACTCTCTCGACGGCGCAGTCTAGTGTCAACCCGGATGGCTAAGTCAACTAGCCCGTCAAGAGTTTTAGGAAGATCTAACGAATAGATCTCATCCTGAAGCCGGTCAGATAATCCGTGCAAAAACATGTCCCATTGCGCCTCCGGGTTCCAGCCGTATTCAGCGGCTAAGGTCCGGAACTCTATAGAGTACTCCGCCACGCTGCGATTCCCCTGGCGGAGTTCAGCAAGAACTCGGGCAGCCTCTCTCCCGGAGGCGGCTCGATCGAAGACCTTCTTTAACTCTGTGGAGAACAGGTCGAAGGTAGCACAGCATGGTAACTTTTGTTCCCATGCTGTAGTTCCCCATTGGGCCGCCTTGCCTGAAAGAAGCGTGATGACAAATGCTACCTTGGATCTTTCGGTGGCAAACAATGATGGTTGCAGCGTAATATAAAGGGAACACTTGGACAAAAGGGATCGACACAAGAGGGGCTCCCCAGAGTAGCAGGTCGGGGGTGGAAGGCGTGGTTCAACAGAGTGACCAACAACCGCAGACGCTGGCGGTGTCACCTCCGGAGTCGATGCCGAGTCAGCCCGTGCAGCTCCAGCGATCAACCGCTGGACTTGGGAGGAAAGCAGCGACACTTGGCCGACCAGAGCCTGGATCGCCTGTGACGAGGTGACCAAAGCCTCATCCTGACGGTCTATCCTGGCGTTGCTGTGCGAGACGAACTCGGAGATTTGGGATGCACTAGCTGGATCCATAATAAGGTCAGTTCGTTCTGTCACGTTCAACAAAAATAAGAGTCAAAATAGGATCCAAATGCAAGTGAAAATAAGGTTTATTTGACCAAGTCAAAATAAACAAACAGGGAAGTGACAGGCTAGGAGGACGACGAACACAGGGCAGGAACAGACAGGAAAAAACAGGGTCCAGAAATCTCCTCAGGGGCCTGAGCACAGATAACACACATGAGAACAGATGTAACGAACTGACAATGAGACATAGAAACGTCGCCCTGATATAGGGCTAATAATGAGCCTCAGCTGGTGAGTAATCAGCCCCGCTGATAGTCGTCATGTCACGTGAGCATAACAAATACACATGGACAACCAAAACAAAACAAACCCACGTGATCAAACATACACTCCGGAAAAGCGCACAAACCTGCAACCGTGACAGACTTCTGCAAGGGTTCATCCAGGATTTGAACCTAGGAGCTCTCGCACCTTAAGCGAGAATCATATCCCTAGACCAACAAGCCACTGCAAGATAGCCACCGTACATGGCAAAACTATCTGCTGACAAACCAGCATTCTCAGAAAAAAGCCTCTGTGTAAGCCACAACGCCTTTACAAAACAGCGGACAACTGTAAGGGCTCAACCAAAATTTGAACCTGGGATTTCTCACGGCATGATTGAGAATCATACTCCTAGAACAGCAAGCCACTATGCAAGGAATGATTCATGTGGTGACACTATCTGGGGTCCGTTCTTCGTACCTCGCTTAAATGATCTAAGATGATTTGGCAGATCCTGGATCTTTTCATCTCGATAACTGATCTCTCGCTAATTTGGTTCTTCAAACAAGTTCGCGAATCAGATTAGAATGTCTGGATGAACTGATCTGAGATCACTGCATGTGTTGTGAAGGACAGATCTATCGATCCTCGAAATCATGATCAGCAATGCCATGATTGGCTGACGGCACATCAGCGTATTGACATCATCTGATTAGTATTCAATTATCCATGTGAGCAAAATAACATCAAACTAGCAGTAAACGGTTTGTTAAATTTGAAACGCAATAACCTTCCACATTTGTTGCTGCAGGCTTTACACTTTCATGTGTCAAGACTATTCATCATGTATTTTAAAGAGCCCATATTATGGGTTTTTGAAAATTCCCCTCCATGTAGTGTGTAACACAGCTCTAAGTGAAGTGAAGTATTCAGCAAAGGCTTAAATCTGTAAGAATACAGTGTTTAAAACGGTTGACTCATCTATAAAAGAGTCGACTCATAGTGCTTCAAACGAGTCGCCTTGATACCGAGTCATTAGGTGTTTCGCCATGACGTACGAACGAAACCAAGTTATTCACGTGCACGCGCAAACCCGGGAGATTTCAAACCTGAGGCCCCGCCCTCTGACGCAGAAACCCAGACACACACACACCCACAAACACACGCACACAAACTTGCCGGTCGATTGAAGTCACACTGCAGATGGATATTATATCGAGTCTCTACTCAAAGATGAAACCTCAGCATTATAGCCAAGCAGTTGGAAACTACTGGAAACTTCTGGAAACTACATGCTACAAAGAATACTTCATCTGCGTTTGTTAAAGGAAGGATCAGTAAAGAGTAACTTACTGATGGACGTCAGGATGGGTTTCTTCCTACCTTTCTCAAGTGTAAGTACTTGCGATTAAAGTTGTTGCCTCATTGACTCTGGCTTGCAAATGTATTTAGTTGTGATTTGTTACTTGTAACCGCGTGTACTGTATCAGGTTAACTGGCTATATTCTCTTATCGCGTGCAAAGTCACGTTAAAAACGCGACACGTGCTGCTTTGTTTAGGGAGCTCCGTGGTAGGGGTCTGCATACCAGCGGCTGTCCCTGCGCCAGATTTCTGCGGCGCGGTAATAAATTTCCGAATAAATCGTGGGAGCGGTCAGTAACGGGTTTAATTTGGGACAGGAGCGGGCTGTCTAGCAATATCACGGATATTGCTATGCGAATGAGAAAGATGTGTCTGCTTGGTGCTTGTGTGTGTGTGTGTTAGTGCGCACGCGCGCGTATGAGAGAGAGAGAGCGCGAGCGAGAGCTTTGTGTGCTTGGTGCTGTGTGTGGTTTTATACAGACAGCTTGGCTGTCTGGACTGTATAGCTGGGTGATTTTTGGTTGTGTTCTCCCCCGCTCTTTAGCGGGATCGGGCGCGGTGGGCAGAAAATGGGGCGGGTTCTAAGGCTAAAACCTGGCGGGTGCGGGCGGAATCGGGAGCGTTGTCGTCCGGAGGTGTGTGTGTGTGGCAGCTAAAATCCACGCCTACACTATCGAGCGTGTATGAACTGTGATTACTTTTTATATTGCTGATTAGCTATTGGGCATTTTACTTTCTGACTGAAGGCAGTCGACCAATCGCGACAGACTGTCATCGGTCCAATCAGCGCAGATTAGCTTCGTGCTAAGGAGGGGTTTGGGAACAAATGAATCACTGGACGATTCATACGGGAGTCGCTGGGATAATTAGGTAAAAATAAATGCAGATTATAAGACCATGAAAGTGTTTTTTGACCTTGCATGCATATTAGACTGTTGTTGGAGACCCTTACAACCAAGATATGACCCTATTTCATGTATAATATGGGCTCTTTAATGCATATCAGTGTATTTAGTTCTACATTTAGAGAAGATTTTCTTTATTATAGTAGCCGGTTTTTTAATCAGTGTAAAGAAAAACTGGTTGTTTACAAAAGCATTTTAATATTGATAAGGCATCTGCAACTTTTGTGAAGCATCAAATCACTGGCATATTAACTGTCAAAACATGTTTATGACTGCATAAATGTATTATTGCTTTTAAAAAAAGTCACATATTGTGCATTTCTATTATACACAATTTGTACTAAAGTAATTTAAAAAGTTCATGTCAATACATTTTCTCTTTGCACCACCAGGTGGCAGTCTTTGTACTTTTCTTTCGAGGGTGTAGATTGCATAAGTTTTATTAATATGTATAACTTCATTTATTGTATTAGTAACTATAACTATATATATATATATATATATATATATATATATATATATATATATATATATATATATATATATATAGTTAAAAATATTTACCATTTTCCCAAGTATATATAACTACTACTGTAAGAAAATATTAGAATTCGGTACTTACTTTCTGTATTATCATTGCTTGAACTGAGCCGATCTAATCCTATTTCTATGAATTTAACCTGCTTCCGATCAGGTTTGACCTAGCAGAACTGTTGCTATGACAACAACTCTCAGATCAACTTTGAAGAACGAAACGATCCTGGATCGTGTTTAATCGTCAATATCTAAATACAGCTAACTGAGTAATCCACATACGAAGAACGGACCCCTGCTGACAAACTGGAATTCTTCGAAAGACGTTTTTATGAAAGACATAATGCCCTGTAAAACGCAGGACACCTGCAAGGGCTTGTCTGGGATTTAAAACCCCGGACCTCTCGCACACGAAACGAGACTCATACCCGGGGGTGTCCAAACTCAGTCCTGGAGGGCTGGTGTCCTGCATAGTTTAGCTCCAACTTCCTTCAACACACTTCAACTCCATGGAGCTTTCTAGTATATTTAGAAGAGCTTGATTAGCTGGTTTAGGTGTGTTTAATTGGTGTTGAAACTAAAATATGCCGGACACCGGCCCTCGAGGACCGAGTTTGGACACCCCGGCCCTAGACCAACGAGCCACTAAAGTGTTCACATTTTACATGGCGTCAGAAGTATCAGATAGTCAAAAATTTTTCTCTAACAAATCAAGGGCACCCTAAGCGAGAATCATACCCCTAGACCATTGAGCCACTGCAAAACAGCAACTTTACATGGCGACACTATCTGCCGACAAACTGGCATTCTCAGAAAAAGGCATCTGTGTAAGCCACAATGCCCTTACAAAACAGCAGACAACTGTAGGGGCTCAACCGAAATTTGAACCTGGGATTTGTCATGGCATGAACGAGAATCATACTCCAAGACCAGCAAGCCACTTTGCAAGAACTTTTTTATGTGGTGACACTATCTGCTGACAAACTGGAAATCTTTGAAACACCTTTTTATATTAGCCATAATTTTGAACCCAGGACCTCTCGCACCAAAAGCGTGAATCATACCCCTAGAAAAACAAGCCACTAAAATCTGAAGTTTTCACATGGCATCAGAAACAGCAGATAGTCAGAAATCAAGTGCAGAGAATTTGTAAGATGGAGGAAGAGAGTCTGAAACAATGGTGGATAGTCTATTGGGTGAGAGAGAGCGTAGGTTTCTGCGAAAGGCAACTTGTTTTGGAGTGTGTGGTGGCTCAGGAGTCCTGTGGATGTTGAGAGACAAAAGGAAATATTCCGATGTGTGTAGTGGAGTTACTAGTGTTTGATCAGTGAAGCAATGTCGAGTGTAAATAAGATCAGTAGCAGAAGTAGGTGCTCTTTTGAGGTCAAAACAGGCAAGCAGAGTCTGGAAGTCAGTAGCTTGAGGTTTTTCAATGTGGATGTTGAAGTCACCTAGCACCAACAAGGGAGTGTCATAAACAGAAAAAGATGAGAGAAGAATATCCAGTTCATCTAAGAAGTGACCTAATGTACCTGGTGGGCGGTAGATGACAACCACATTTATGTAGAAGGAGTGGATAATGGTGGCTGCATGGAATTCAAAGGAGCTGATCTTTGCCAGTGACTATCTCTGAGTAAATTTCCATTCTTTGGAAATCAGTAGTCCAGTTCCACCCCCTCTCCCTGTCTGACGAGGAGTGTGGGAGAAAAAGAAATTAGCAGAAAGAGTAGCATGTGAAGCAGTGTCCTCCGGTCTCAACCAGGTCTCAGTTAGAGCCATGAGATTATAATCAGAATGTGTAGCTATGGAGGTAATAAAATCTGCCTTGTGAACAGCAGATTGACAATTTCAGAGGCCCACGGAGAGAGTTGTGAAATAGCAGATGCATGTATTGAACGAAGGTTGTGATAATTATGCCTGCAGCTTACCTCCCGTGCTTTGCGAGTGTTAGTAACAACAGGAATTAGTTAACACATAATAAAAGTGCAATGAAAACAATAATAAGTGCAAAGATTAAGTAAAATAAATAAATAAAGTACTCAGGTGCTTTGTCAGTGTCTTTGCTCGGTGGAGTCGCACAGGTAGAGTCAATGGTCTTTACACTCGTCGGTCTTCACACGCAGTGAGACTAGCTGCTTATATACACCCCTGAGCGCTTGCTGATAGAATTCAGCTTGACATGCCTCAAGAGTTCCAACAATACAACAACAGAAACTGAGGCGAGGGGTTCAAAACCGACCGTGATCCACACACAAGCTCTTACAGTAACCAAGGAAACAGTGAGTAATATTTCTAGCACTACACACAAACAACTGAAAACAAGTCTAAATGTACTTACACGCTGCTGGTCTCGTTGCTAAAGTGCTTCTCCTTATATGGTTGAACAAGCCATCCTACTTCCCTTACTTACTTACATTGTCTATCCATCCATCTATTTATTCATTTTGTTTAGTAAATGTGTTATTTTTGAGGCTGACCTAATAAAAATATAATAATTTTACTGCCAGAATTTTAGGTGCAGGCTAGGACTGTCTCTGCCATTGGCAGATAACGTTGTTTTTTTGGCTTCATAGGACATGGACTTTCAGCATGCAGTGGGACGGTTTGCTGCTGAGTGTGACATGGCAGGGAAATAAACAGCACCTCTGAGTCAGAAACCATGGTGCTTGACTGGTAAAAAGGTGGCCATCTCCAGTTTGGAGAGTCTTTACCCCAAATGGAGTTTTTTTTTTTTCATGAAAAATGGAATGTGAGATTAAAAGATGGATCAGTGGAGGAGTAGCAGTAATGCATTTGATGTGATTGTCTGTTGTGGTGAAGTAGCTGAGATGAAAGGCAATGTTCTAAATTTACCACTCAATCTAGGTTCCTACTCACATCTATGATTATGACTGAAAGGACAAGATCTCGGTAACAACCGGACACATTTTGCAAAATGTTATGACCTGCTTGTTTGAGTTGCACCATAAAAGTGAGATGAGACAACAAAATAGCCTGAATGCAAATGATTTATTATAAAATGTAACTCAGAACAATCAATCAAAGCAACCAACAAATGTCTAGGCATAATAATGAAGATAAAGAACTTAGGATATAATCACAACAACACTTTAACTACATAATATAAGTAATGCAAAACAAAACCATAAGGTTAAAGAGCCAATGAGATGGCAGGTCTAGACATGTGGACTCCTGAGTAGCCACAGCGTCCAGGGGTAGCTAGCACAACAACTTTTATATACCCATTGATAAATAATGCAGGCATCCAATCAGGATTTACCACATATTCCAATCTGGAGTCTTGGGATTATCACAGTGTATTAATATTATAAAACTAAATACTTGTCGCTCTGCCAAAATCATCAAATATTCATCAAGTTTGTATTCTACTCAAAACAGTAAATGTAGTAAACTAGAAAGAATTTCGAATCTAAAAGTAAAGAAACTTTACTAATAAATAGATGATTTGTTTCTCATTCAGGGAGTCAGACAAAGAACATCATCGAAAACAACACTAGCTACATAAATACACTGAAGAGTAGAGTACAGATATATCCGCACCTGTACAATCACTTGCAAAGAGATTTTAAGCAGCAGAGATGCTGTTTGCCAGATGTTTATGAAACTGTTCTTCTCTCAGTTGCCATCATTGTGTTTACAGTAAACGCAAGGAGCGCAACACATTTCTACAAAATTTTCACAGAGGCACAACAAACACACAGACGCAGGGGAGAAAGACAGTGACTGTTTACATGGACATCAGTAACTGACTGTTTAATGACAGTGGAATGTTTGATACTGCACATTGTATAAGAGAAAAAAAAATGCATTTCTCGGTAACTGAGATGCACTCGGTATGTCAGAAAGCCATGTGTGTGTGTAGACTATCCTGTCAAAAAACGCGTTTACATGTTTACACTCAGAGAGCAGCATTTACAGCAGATCCTTCAGTCCATAATATGGTAGTGATATTAACGTACTGACTTTAAACAATTCCTCTTCTCCCACTTGTTTTGGCAACCCAACTAGTCGTTTCTCTGCCGTCTGAACACTGTTTCAGGTAAAACAGTCTTTAAAGCTATCATACTTATTAATGAAGTTGCCCCAAATACACAATAGAGCGCACTGATTGGTTTGAACAAAGTCTTTCTCATGAATGAATCCAGTGTGACCGCGGCTTAAGTGCATGTGAATGGTTTCTTTCCAGTGTGGATACTCATGTGTTGATTAAGGTATGATGAGCGGCTGAAACTCTTCCCACACTGAGTGCATGTGAATGGTTTCTCTCCAGTGTGGATCCTCATGTGTTGATTAAGGGATGATGAGCAGCTGAAACTCTTCCCACACTGAGTGCATGTGAATGGTTTATCTCCAGTGTGGACCCTCATGTGGTAATTAAAGTGTGATGAGCTGCTGAAACTCTTCCAACACTGAGTGCATGTGAATGGTTTCTCTCCAGTGTGGATCCTCATGTGTAGATTAAGGTGTGATGATTGGCTGAAACTCTTCCCACACTGAGTGCATGTGAATGGTTTCTCTCCAGTGTGGATCCTCATGTGTAGAATAAAGTTTGATGATTTGCTGAAACTCTTCCCACACTGAAGGCATGTGAATGGTTTCTCTCCAGTGTGGATCCTCATGTGTTGATTAAGGGATGATGAGCAGCTGAAACTCTTCCCACACTGAGTGCATGTGAATGGTTTCTCTCCAGTGTGGACCCTCATGTGGTAATTAAAGTGTGATGAGCTGCTGAAACTCTTCCAACACTGAGTGCATGTGAATGGTTTCTCTCCAGTGTGGATCCTCATGTGTAGATTAAGGTGTGATGATTGGCTGAAACTCTTCCCACACTGAGTGCATGTGAATGGTTTCTCTCCAGTGTGGATCCTCATGTGTAGAATAAAGTTTGATGATTTGCTGAAACTCTTCCCACACTGAAGGCATGTGAATGGTTTCTCTCCAGAGTGGATCCTCATGTGTTTATTAAGGGATGATGAGCAGCTGAAACTCTTCCCACACTGGGTGCATGTGAATGGTTTCTCTCTAGTGTGGATCCTCATGTGTAGATTACGGGACCACGATAAGCTGAAACTCTTCCCACACTGGGTGCATGTGAATGGTTTCTCTCCAGTGTGGATCCTCATGTGAATCTTAAGATGGTCTTTTCTTCCAAAACTCTTTCCACACTGAGTGCAGGTGAAACGATTCTTGCCTCTCCTTTTTAAAATACCATCAGTCTGTAAAAAATTTTTTTCCTCAATTTTGACATGATGTTCCTTCTGTTTACTCCCCTCGTTCTCTTCAATTAGGTCTGAAATAAAAAAAATAAAACATTAGTTTTCATTAAGTCTTAAAGGGCACCTAGGTTACCCCTTTTTTCAGATTTAAGTCTTTTGCGTCTCTAGAATGTGTATATAAAGTTTCAGATCAAAATACACATCAGATTTTTCATTATACCTTTTACAAAATGCTGTTTTATACTGATTTCCAGCAGGGGGTGGTTTTGTCGTACTGTGCCTTTGAGCCGAGTTCTGCCCGCCCACTGTTTCTACATGCCTCCTTCCTCAGCTGCGTCAGACAACAGACAGACTTAAAGGAAGAAGGTCTCACGTAGCGTCTGTGAGATACTACAGTAAGAACTAACCTTTACTAATCAGTATTGTGAAATTGCCTTGATGAGTCACACACAATATCGTTACAAAGTTAACGCGTGCGCACACGCACGCACACACACAGATACACACGCAGGCAGGCAGGCAGACAGACAGAGCGCGCCTAGTTAAGGCCAACCTCAAGTGTGGATATCTGTTATGCTAATGTACAAAATAAACCTGATTTAACTTCCACAAACCAGGATTGAATCGTCTTCTTTTATAATTGTTCTGACACGCGGCTGTGCTGATGAAGTAAAGCTGAAGTAAAACGTAATTAATTACACACATACTCTGTTGTACAACACTTTAAACATGTGAAACTTACTCTTAATCACATTTGATGATGATTGCTGATCCTAGCGAACAGAACAGACCTTTTATTACCGGTTGCTTTGCGTATGTCTGCCTGGTCTTGTTGACATATACACGTGACAACCGGAACATGTTAATGCGCGCAGCTGTCAATCAATTCGGTGGGCGGGGGGATCGCACACCTACGTAATGGTGCGATCGATTTGAAAACAGCTCCAATTGGCCGACCCTTTTTTTGTAGTTAAATTGAAAAAAAGGACTGGGTGTGTTCATATCACCTCAGTATGACGGTCTATACACTATACCAACACACAGATCTGTCCAAACAGCTTGAAAAGTAGATTTTTTACCATAGGTGCCCTTTAAGTCATCCTTATTTATCTAGTGCTTTTACAATGTAAATTGTGTCAAAGCCACTTAACATAGAAGTTAAAGTAAATTTAAACTGTCAGTCCAGTTTTCAGAGTTTCTTACATAATTGATCATAAAAGTCATTTTGGTCATATTGATCAGACACAGATTTGAAAGCTGTAAATGGCCTATTTTTATTCCTATATATTCACAATTACAACAAAACGTTTTTCTAAAATGTGTAAAGCAGACAGGGAATACTTGTATATTCTGTGCCTGACTGAAAAAAGTTATTGGGTAACAGCTGAACAAACAGCTGAATTTTTGCCTTGCAGACATGAGACATGCCTGTCAGCATCTGCATAAAGCAGGGGTTCTCAACCTTTTGCAAGCTGGGCCCTCCCAAAGTCGCTTTATTGCAGCTAGGGCCCCAGTGACTCAGAGAGGGTACAAGGACCTTACATTTTTGAGACTTGCTTAGCTTCTCGAAGAGAAATCAAACAAATGAGCGCTTTCTAAAGTCTATGAGCACAGCACACACAAATAAACTAAATTGACATACTGCAGTTATATTTCGAAATGTGTTTTTTTAATATTTATAACATTTGAATACAGTTCAGCAACATACATCACACAACCTGACGACAAAGGGAGCTGACAATTGAACATCACTAAATTTACCATCACCTCAAGATTGAAAATTTTACACTGATTTCATACAGGGTTCATACAGACACAGCCTAATGAAAATCAAAGACTTTTAGGCACTTTTTCCAGCATCTACTTTTATTTTCGAAACTGACATGCAATGTATTGAACACCTGAAATGTATTCTCAGCAACCCATAAAAACATTGCATAGGAACTATTAGCAAATTGTTATAATAAAATAAATGATGTAGCCTTCCCAGTATAAAATAACAGTAGCAGACCTAACTTTATAGCTACAGCTCGGCAGAGTCAGCAAAGGTATAAAAACAGGTGGTTTTATTCCTGATGAGAATATTTATTGTTGTCAGACTTCACTCTCACATAAATACACTTAAATAAATCAATCAAAACTCATAGCTAATCAGGATAGCCTGTGCGTGTAGGGGGAGAGTCAGAGGAGGGTAAGGTCAGTAAAAATTAGCATAAAAAAGGGAGTGTCCGTTTTGGGCACGTGCTGATTTTCACAGAGGCAAAACAAACACACAGATGCAGAGGAGAAAGTCAGTGACTGTGTTTACATGGACATCAGTAATCGAATTATTTGCCAAATTATTAAATGCTAGATTTTAATTGCAGTTTGGCTCTTTCATTCAGGAATTTCATTCGTGCCCGGTGACAAACGAGATATTTGATTCGAGGAATTGCTGGAAGCGTGTATCTTTCATGCAATGTTTGTTGCAAAAAAAAAATCCTTCACATTTCTCTGTAACTTAGATGCACTTGGTAGGTAGCGTCAGAAAGCCATGTATGTTATTCCTGTCACAAAATGCGGGTGTAAGTTTGATTGAGGTGCTAACATGTTTACACTCAGAGAGCAGCATTTACAGTGGATTTTTCAGTCCATAATATTGTATATATATTATCGTACGGTAAACTTTATTAACTTAGAAACCATTTGACTAAGGTCTGTCTCTAAACACTGAAAGAGTACTGCTGACGAACTAACTTTGCCTCTGAATAAACAAACAAAAACCACTGGTCGCTCACTTAACAAATCTGTAGAGACAGGACAATCAACACATACTGGAGCTCTGTCTTTTATTAAAGGAGACGAGCAGCAAATCTGGATTTCACCATTTTCAGACGAGAAAAGCTCTCGGGTAAAAAATGTTCCTTAGACACACATTTCTGTCACGTGTCGCGTGCAGCATAATCCACACGTGAGTCCAGCTACGCTATCATAGAGGGAAAATAAAAACAAAACCTTCACTGCAGCAAATTATAAAACGCAACACTGACGACCAAATATTTCTTGTTCTCCCACTTGGCAACACAACGTGGCGTCTCTCTGCCGTCTGAACACTGTACAGGTACAAACAGTCTTCAAAGATATCATGCACATTAATGAGGTTGCACCGCATACACAATAGAGCGCGTTGATTGGTTTCAACCAAGTCTTACTCATGAATGAATGCAGCACACTCAGAGACGTCATAAGGTACTCCCAGGTAGATGTTCAGTCTACATGCTGGAATACACGCTAAGATCTCATGGCCGTGAGGCAGCTTCAAAAATTCATTTTAAACCGGAAGTACGAATTTGCTCAAAATAACGCAAAAACAACCAATTTTCGCTTTTTGGTGAAATATGTGTGTCCTAATAGTGTTTTTAGCAGTGTGGGACACATATACGACTGTAAACAACTCAAAAAATGTGTTTTGGTGTTTTGTGACCCTTTAATGTCAGAAGTAGAGTATGGTGGTATTGTTATTTTGGACCATTGTCCAGTCTCACTAAAACTGTTTTCCAGGCAATGTAATTGCCCAATGTACATGACGGTTAAACTCAATACTATTGGCAGATGACGATTTTGTAAAATTTATTGATGCTCAAATAGATTTCTACTTTGAGACAAACGAATCCCCAGAGATAAGTTAAAGCATCCTATTGGATACTCTGAAAGCATATATAAGAGGACAGATTATTTCAGATCAACGTAGTGCAAATAAAACAATGTCAAAACGGCTTACAGAGATTATGAATAAAATACAATGGATCAGCTACACTCAACATCACCTTCTGAATAGCTCCATAAAGAAAAAAAACTTCTTCTGCAAGTCAGTGGCGTAGCGCAAAATGCAGAGGTCCCCCTGCAGGGATCGCTGACGGGGCCCCCTGATGAAGGGGGGGGGGGGGTGGATACGTCATACGTCAATTTGCATATCACTAGCTTCATCACGTTCTACCGTTTCTGTTTGTTTAACAGCCAATGGTTAATAAAGGGGCATTTATAATTGCACTACACTTTATATAAGCATGTTTATTTAACTAAATTTATTGCTGTTTGAATACAGTATGTCATTATAGATGTGTAGTGAATGTGCAGTAATCTCTCATATGTAATAAACTCAGACAAGTTCAGAAACTGTCACTAATATCTGTGATTGTGAACAAGAAAAGAATAAACGGTCCAATTAAATTGTTAAAATAAAGTAGAAGTAGATCGGTTTGACTGTACAAGGGAAATACCTTCACACTGCCTGTGCTAAATCATTTGTCGTCGGTACGCAGAGGGGTGATCTGCTCTCGGGCTGCAGGTGGGAGAGGCTGCTGTAGAGGACTGACTGGGCCGCCTGTCAGTGCTGTGAGGCGGGGGAGGGGTCGGCGGCATCACACGCAGCTCGTTGAGAAGAGTAGGGACGGTACAGTATGGACAAATGACAGTCTAAAAAAAATCTCCAATAACACAAAAAAAGTCGCTAGATTTGTCGCTAAGGGGGTCTGAAAAGTCGCTAAATCTAGTGACAAAGTCGCTAAGTTGGCAACATTGGCGGCAAGCAATCAGAATTAAGTAGTCCACCGCTTGAGAGGTGTTCAGAGAACACAGACGTGTGAACTTTGGTTCCGACCACAGTTGTTCCCAAGAGTTTGATTATTGCGTTCGTCGGTGGATTTTTAATTATTGAAAATCACGACGACGCGGGGCCCCCCCTAATCACGCCCCCTGCGGGCCCGTCCGCTACGCCACTGCTGCAAGTAGAATATGACTCCTTGACAAGTGAAAAGGCGTTATGAACGAGCTGGCAGGTTATTGTGTTACCAACTGAAATGATCCTCTGCAGTTGGTTTTATAGTTGCAGCTCTGAGGAAAACAAAATTGAAAGTAATGAGGTTTTTTATTATTATTTGGAATTACCATCTGTGATTCAGATCAGTTGGCATCAGAAGGAAAATAACACCTTCTGAAATTAAAAATGCAATCAAAAAAGTGAAAACCGGAAAATTGAAAAGTCGATCAGGCCCTGGTGGCTTCCCAGCTGAGTTTTATAAGAAGTTTACTGTCAAGCTTACACCCCTGTTGTGCAAGGTATTTGCTGAAGCTCTTGTCTCGGAATCACTACCCCTCTTTATGACATCGGCTGCTATAACAGTACTTCTTAAAAGGGAAAAAGATCCACTTAAATGTGAATCTTATTGTCCGATCAGCTTACTCTGCTGTAATTATAAGATCCTGGGGTGTTTCTAGAAAACCTAGTGAGAGCTTGTTTAGGAAGCCAAGGTGTGTCTGATTGGCATTGGAACTAAACTTTCCAGGACACCGGACCTCCATGACTGAGTTTGGACATGCCTGCTTTAGGGGAACGAGGCAGGAATACCCTCTGTCCCCTCTGCTCTTTGACATTGCCATTGAACCTCTTGCAATCGTAAAGAACTCAGATAGCTTGCAAAGAGTTTTCAGAGAGGGACAAGAACATAAGTTCCTGCTATATGCTGATGATCTTCTTTTTCTGTCAAATCCAGATACATGTATTCAAAAAGCTCTTACAATAATTTCAGAACTGGGAAATGTTTCTGGATACATAGTCAATCTAGCAAAGTGTCTCCTTTTCCCTATCAATGATAGAGCACAGCAAATGTCCTTCCAATCCTTTCCATTTTCAGCAAGTCCTGATAAATTTGTATATCTGGGTGTGAGTGTGACACGCAAATATAAGGATTTGTTCAATAATAATTTTGAAACAACATTAGACAAAGCCAAACGAGACATGGCATGGTGGCAAATCCTTCCTTTATCTTTGGATGGGAAGATGAATTCCATTAAAGTGACAATACTACCAAGATTTCTGTTTCTATTTCAGACTGTGCCTGTTTTTTTTTTTTTTTTTTGTCAATTCATTTTTCAAGAAGTTGATTACCATACTTTCTGGACTATAAGATTCTACTTTTTCCCTAGGTTTTGACCATGCGGCTTATACAAAGAAGCAGCTATTCTGTGGATTTTTCTTCCACCGCTAGGGACGCTCTGATCGGAATTACCGGTAGAATAAAAAATAAGAGACGAAAAATCTATGCAAAGAAAAATAGACTGCGCTACTTTTTCTTTAGCAGATAGAACACTCATGACAAATTACTAACTGGAAATTATATTCAAATCCTTGCCCCTTCATCATGGAAACCACACAAAGAAGTTCATATGATTCAAGTTAAGTTAAAGGCAATCGGGCTTGCTACCCAGGAAGGAAACTGCACTGCTGCACGCAAGCTTAGCGTCAACGAATCTATGGTGAGGCGTTGGAGGCGGCAGCGAGAAGAGCTCATGCAATGCCAAAAGTCGAGAAAAGCTTTAAGAGGACATAAAAGCAGTTGGCCTGAACTTGAAAATGTCCTGGAAGACTTGGTGAACACACATAGAGCATATGGCCGAGGTTTATCCATTGTAAAGATCAGACTGAAAGCCAAAACAGTCTGCCTCAAAATGAACATCGAAGGTTTCAAAGCTGGGCCGTCATGGTGTTTCAGATTTATGAAACCTTTCCAATAGAGCACGGACCCCTCTCTGTCAGTAACTGCCTCCTGACTATCAGGAAAAAGTTAAAACCTTCCACAAATTCGTTGAAAAAAAGATAAAAGAACTCCATCGGACCAGGCAACATCAATAATATGGATGAAGTACCTTTGACGTTTGATCTGCCTCTGACCAGGACTGTTACCAAGACAGGTGCATCATCCGTGTTTTTGAAAACAACTGGCCATGAGAGAACGCACTTTACCTGCGTTCTGACATGAACGGCATCCGGACAAAAAAATTCCACCAATGGTGATTTTTAAGCACATAACTATGCCCAAAAAACAACTCCCGAAAGGTATAGTGGTCAAAGTTAACGCCAAAGGTTGGATGGTGGAAGGCCTAATGAAGGAATGGTTAACGAAGTGCTACGGTAAGCCGATTTTTTCACCGGAAAAAAACGCTGCTTGTTTTGGATAGCATGAGGGCCCACATCACAGATTCTGTGAAAGCAGCAATCAAGAAAACAAATTCCATTACAGCTGTGATTCCTGGAGGTGCAACAACGTATTTGCAGCCACTTGACATCAGTGTGAATTGGGCATTTAAAAGGTGCACTCCGGGTTGATTGGGAGTCTTGGATGACAAGTGGTAAAAAGTATTTCACAAAAACTGGCCGCATGCAAAAAGCATCCTTTTCTGATGTCTGTCAGTGAATCCAAACAGTGTGGAGTGCTGTCAAAGAATCCACTATCACCATTGAGATCGAGCAGCGAGAGCGGCGCACCTTCAGAGATAACTTCACTGGAGGATGAATGTGACACGGAGATTGAGACGGATAAAGACAAATGTGACGAAGCGCTTCTGAGGCTGTTCAACTCCGACACTAAAGAAGATGAATTCATGGTTTTAGTGAAGATGATTAAAGTGACTTGTGGTTTCAAACACAGGAGAAATGAACATGAATACCAATTTTTTATGTTCTGTTTTAATCAGCAAAGTTGCTGCCGTGTTAAAAGGCAATGTCCGGAAATAATCTGTTCAGGTACATACATGCATGTACAGTTTCAGAACAAAATCATTCTGTACATGCAGCAAATTTCACATTTTTCACCATAGATAACTGCAGTTTTCCCAGAGATGGGTTGCGGCTGGAAGGGCATCCGCTGCGTAAAAAACTTGCTGGATAAGTTGGCGGTTCATTCCGCTGTGGTGACCCCAGATTAATAAAGGGACTAAGCCGACAAGAAAATGAATGAATGATAACTGCGGCTTATAGCCCGGTGCGGCTTGTATATCTTTTTATACAGGTGCGCTCTATAGTCCAGAAAATACGGTAATTGTATTTCTGCATTTCTCTAGGATAAGAAAATTCTTGGAAAAAAAAGAAGGAAGAGGGTGGATTGCCAATGCCAAATTTCTGCTCCAATTTTGTTAAATCTATTATTCCCCGCCACTCTTATAGATTCAGCATTCAAATGATGGTCTAGGAAGGGAGTTAACTGTGATAAGAACCTGTTTAAATATGCCATATTTATCTCATTTCAACAGTTAAGAACAGACATTGAGATTCCACACTCTAATTTTTATAGGTACCTTCAAGTCCGTAGTTTCATTAAAAAACACTTCTCTCCTTCACTGAACCAACCAGAAGCATGCTGGATAGATGAATTGGTAAACATGGACCCATATCAAAAAGATGTAATGTCCATGTTATATGAAGTGGTTCAAAGAACCGCGTCCCCTTCCCTAAATCGTAAAAAGAAAAAAATGGGAAGACAAACTGGGACTGGAAATATCAGATACAGCCTGGCCATATGCCATAGCACTGGTACACTCATCTTCTGTATGTATTAGACATGGTCTTCTTCAGTTTAAGATACTTCACAGGCTTCACCTATCTAGGCGCAAGCTGGCAAAAATGTATTCAGGGTCAGATTCATCTTGCCCTAGATGTGGTTTGGAGCCAGCAGATCAGAATCATATGTTCTGGGGATGCCCTATATTACATATATTACTATATTATTATTTTTAATCATTTTCATCTAAATGTAATAAAAATATGGTTCCTAATCCTTTGATCTCAATTTTTGGTACAGGGCCAGAAGAAATGTACCTGTCAGCTAATCACATAGAAATCTTTGCATTTTCTTCTTTAATGACCAGACACCTGATTCTTCTCAGGTGGAAAAAAACAAACCTGCCATCCCATAAACATTGGATATTAGAAGCGTTATCACATCTTAAACCCTAACCTTAAGTACACCATCCGAGGCTCTACAAAAAAAGTTTTATGAGGTTTGGCAGCCTTTCCTATCCTACACTGAACGCTCAGGGGTTATTATATCCTAAGTGAGAGTTTATCCCTAATTTCCTATTTTGTTTTACCTATTTTTATTTTTCTCTTTCTCCCTTTTTCTTTATGTGGTATGAGTATGTCTGTAGGTATGTACCATGTTAATTTGTTGTTTAATTTGTTTGTTGTGGAAAAATCGAAGACTTTTGAAAAATCAATAAAAATATTTGAATAATAAGAATACAAGCAGAACTAAATAGTTTTTTGAACAAGTAATAATCCCATTAATCTAGTTATAGTACATGTTACTGTTGAAGGTCTGTGAATTTAAGCGAATTATTAATTAAAGAAGGACAAGCAATTCTCATACGTGACTTTGTTCTTTGAGTGACTGAAATGTAGGCAATGGCTGTGTTTTCATCCAAAAATGCGAATTAAATTTATTTGCAAAACTGGAATATTACATAAAAAATATGCAAATAAATCAGCGTTTCCGTCCAATGAATCAAAGAGAACAAAATCGTCACTTCCTGATTAACTAGCATGAAATATCAACAGTAAAAACAGAATTTACTGCGGTAGAAGAAGCTACATGAATCTTTTCTTTATTTAATAAATGACTTTCACCTCAGAGGACAATGCCAACACACAATGAACACATGGTGGCGTTTGAAGCAATGAGATGTGGAGAACAGACGCTCTTGACACACTCCAGACGCTCTGGAGGTTATTAATAATATAATAACATTAATACTGAAACGGTTGAGGTGTTTTAGAATGACCAAAACAACTATTCCTAATATTTTTTAAATGTCTGGGTAAACAGACACTTTTTCCTCTTTGAACATAAAACATTTTCTTTTGAGAAACTTTTTAAATAATTTGGAACAGTAAACATGTCAGGCATGTCATTCAATTGAATCCTTGACTTCTGTTGTCTTCTTTTGTTTCAAAAACACAGATTTCTTTACAATTTGAAACAGCATCTTTGGATATCTTTTCTGCTGGAGATACTGTTGTCCTGAAAAACTTGTAAAACAAAATGTAAAAAAAAAAAAAAAACGTACATATACCGATGAACGGTACAGCAGAAAATATTGATGGTTTTAAAACCTTGACTTTTTTCAAACTGCGTTATACCTTGAAAACAGTTATTGTCCTACGCCTCAGCAGCACAACACTGTTTTTAGGATCTAAAAATGTATTCTTTAAAAAAAGTCTCAAGCAAAAAGATTCCAATTTCAGTATCTGCTGGTACGTGAAGAATATGGTCAATATTCTTATGGACTTTACACTCAAATGTTTGCATATCATCAGCATGCTGTAATCCATTTCTTAAGCAGCAAAAGTCATTTTAGACTAGTTTGTTGGCCAGTTGTAGTCAGTGCAATGCTAAACGTTATTGTTCCACTATAATGTGTTTGTTTTGTCCCGCAACAACAACATATAATTTAGAATACTGTACAATGTTTTATAATAATTAATTAATTTAGTTTTCATTTCATTCAGCATATTTAAAATTAGGGGCATCCACGTTTTCTGACATACTTTAAACCAGGGTTTCCACAGGTGTCACTAAGTTAAATTTAAGACTTTTTAAGATATTTTTTAAAGACCATTATGAATGAAATTTTAGATTAAGGAATTTTTCAAATGCCCCAGATGAAAAAGATTTTTATTTGTCCTATCAAAAAATATTATATAAAATATTTAATAATACAATAATAAATCAATAATAATAACATAAAAATATTTTAGATATTTCTTAGCAAAAGATTTTAAATAGTGTAAAAACAAGAGAGCTCTACTTGGATCCACACTTTTTTTTTTTCAAAATAACCTTTCTTTAAAATAAAAAACAAATTAACAAATGTTTTACTAACTATAATTACTATACTAAACTATATTACAACTATATAAACTATAATAAACTAAATCTATGCACAACAATCTGTCCAGGTCGATGTCCTCAGCAGAAAAAAAACATGGAGCACTGTAACGACGGGGAGTAACACCACAACAGAAGGTAGGATCCAATATGCAGATATATTCACAGTCAGGCAAGCAGTGATCAATATGGGAGCAAACAGATGTGTGAGGACAATCCAGAATCGTAGTCAATTTAACAAGCAAGAGGTCGAAAGGCAGGCTGCAGACAAGGATAACTAAATAAACAAGGCTAGGTTCAAAACACAGGAAAACAAGACAAGGAAAGGAAAATGCTATGTAATGCTACTTTACAGTGAACAAGACGCAGCAATGTGAATGAGTGTGTGTGCTGCTTAAATACTGTTTGTAATCAGTCTTGAAGCAGGATCAGCTGTGGGAGTCTAATCAGTGGAGACTTGGAGCAGGTGTGTGTATGTGGCATGACTGAATATGTAGTCCATTTACTGGCAGTTTCATGAGTGAGTGTTTACCAGCGACATCTGGTGGTTTGTTCACTGGTAAACATGACAAGCACGTTTAAACAAATGAAGCACTAAAATAATTAAAGCATTATGATAACTAGAGTTAAAATGACCTTTTTGAATGAAAAGTTTAAGGTTTTATTGAGATGGATTGTTGGTGATTGTGTGGGTTTTGGCCAGATTAGGTAGCAAAACATGAAAAAAGAAAAATGAAGACCTACAACACAATCTTCCAGTAAATTTAAGACTTTTTAAGGCCTAAAATTTTAGGTTTTTGAATTTAAGACATTTTAAGACCCTGCAGGTATTAAATAGGGAATAGCCCTGGTAATTAGTTATTATAATAATGATGATGTAATTGTAGATACTGTCTGTGAGAACTAGTAACAACTACTACAAACAAGTTTAAACCCATAAAGAAGTTAATGAAAAAAGGGAATTGTGATCAATGTGACATTTGCAAATCGAAAGTACTAAGCCAACACCATCACTGTAATAGCAGATGATCTCTTCTATGAGAATACTGTAGGTCAAATATAAATATCGTAAGCTCAGTTAAACTTTTTTAATTTATTGTTTTCATTTGTTTTATATAGCGCCAGTGCTCAAGGACACTTTATAAACAGTAGGAGAACAAGAAAATCAATAACCTTAAGAAGGTAAAGAAAATGGGAGACTAATAATACATTAAAATAATGACAAAAGACACGAGAACAAGTGACAAATGAAACTCATTCCTGTTTATCAATGAGTGCTTATGTGAATTTAGGAGAACTAGGCAGCACACTCAGGGCTGAAAAGTGATTAAATTTAGTATTCTTCTTATTAAAATATATCTGAATGAGGATCAAATGACTGAGTTGTTCTTTGAGAATGAAAACCAACCTGTTTGTTCCTGCAGATCTTCCTGTTTGACTGTGAATGTTTCTTCAATCTTCACATCTTCACTCTCCTCTTTAATAAACGCCATCTTTGTAACAGTGTGGAGATCAGTCGCTTCAGCAGGAGTTTTTCTGTGTTTGGACACTTTATCCTGTTTAAAATGGACAAAACAATAAAAAATGTTCTGTTTAAAATGAATAATACAATGAACAGAAACAAAATAACTTCTCTTTAACACTTGCTTCAACAGTTTCTTTATATAAGAGTCATTAACAAACAGAAATCAGGTAAGTCTGAGCAAGAAACAATAGACACAAATGAGCCGATTAAGACTAGTACTCCATTTATTATATATAGTGATGTACATTTGAATAGAATGACATTATGCTGTTTAATAAATGAAACCTTCACTAAAACACTTATTACACACTTTACTGTTGCTGTATTCAAACTTTAACAAATGTTGTTAATTATTTTCTTTGTTTTATTTATTTAATTGTCTGCTTACAGCAACGCTGTAGCACTTATTTGCACAAGACAAGAATTTCCTCTTGGGAACAAATAAAGTTTATCCTATCTTATTCAAACAATAGACCTTACTGTGAGTAAAATAATACTTCTTTGTATAAACGGTTAAAATAATATTGTCAACAGCAGGTACATTTAGCATTAAACGAACAACCTGAAATTTTAATCAGTCGGTTTACATCTGTGTAAAAGCTTTAAAAACAAACCTTTCTCCAGTTGAATCACAGTGTGGGAGCGGCGCAGCCTTATGACATCACACCACCATGCCACAATAAAAGTCTTTTTTCCCCCCATTTATTCTTTATCATGACTTATTGATACATTTCTCCCTCGTTTTCCACTTTATACTTTATCTGCTTTCTGTTTTGTACTTGTAAGACCATCATTTATGTTCATTGAATAAACCCATGTACCCCCGCTAGATCTTTGCCTTCAGGTTGGTAAGAGGTTGCATTTTCTTTAAACGATTGCATTTCTTCATCCATAGCTTTAACCCATTCACTTGCATTCACTGATGTTACCACCTCTTTGTATGTTTGAATGGGGAAACATCAAATTCTCCAAAATTACCTGCCAGGTTCCAACCTATATATGTAATAGGTTGAAACTTATTTGGGCTACAGTCCATTTGTCAGAATAAAAACAATATTTATAACCAAATAAACAAACAAACAAAAAAACTAAACAGTTGTGAAGAAGCTTTTTAAAATGACTGAAGAACTTAATACACTGTTGAACAATGCATCCACACGTTTAGATTTTACATTTTACAATGTTAGCATTCAGATATTATTTGAGTGTAAATTCAGAATGTGCAACTCACCTTTCCAGTCTTTAATGAAGAAGTGGGATGAAAAAATGGCCTCTGTGGGTTTTTCTTTGTATGTTGTTGTTATTAATAATCCCAATGTAGGAATCTAAAATTATAGTTTGTCCTCCAAAGCTGTTTTCTTATAGCAAAATAAGCCAATGAAGATTCTTTTAGGAACCCAGAATATATAGATGCAACCATGCTGAGCTACTGGATCTGGAATGTGATTAGATAAGACTCTATTGGCCCCCATTAAGGCTGGTATAAAGATGCAAATGAGCAATGGGGAGCAGTTAAGACTCAAGACACATTACTGTGGGGCAGGGGGAGTTCAGCAGCTTTACAAACCAGTTTTACAGAGAAATAATGTTGTATTGGGAAAATAAGTTGACTTTAGCCATCATCATTTGTTTTGTTGCTGTTGTTTAATAGTACTATTGATGACAGCTTTTTATTATTTTGGCTGCTGCATTTTGTAGTTAATGTTGATACACTTATGATCTGTAACACATTTCAATTATTTTTTTTCCCAAGCCTGGTTAAAAGGTAGTGCAAGAGTTGTGTGTTGTTTTTGCAGAAGCTTCTCAGAGTCTCTTGGCTGAAGTCTTTGTTTAAAGATGCAAATGAGCATTGAAGACTTAATTCATACCGATTTCTCAATACACACAACTACATTCACTTATATAATAGTTATAGAAGATGTATACTATTATACTGTGATTTATTATCCTTCGTTGAAAGAAAGAATTTCTAAACTTCACAGTGAAGTTTTATTCATGTTAAGTTCAGTCAATATATTGACATGAGTTAACTATTAGCAATGTTTAAGTTATTTATTTATCACTGAACTTGTTTTTATGTGAGCTTAGAGGCCTTTATTTCTCTTAAAGCACATGCAGCTCATTACTGACTTTTGTAATAGTCAACACACTCTTAACAGATCATTTTTTTCTTTACAAAAGTGTCTTCAGATTTTAACTATTGAAATGTAACTTGTTTCTGTGCCAATCTTTTTCTTTTTTGCCTCTTATTCACCGGATATGTATTAAAGATGTTTTTCCCTCTATTTATTACTTGTGTTTGTGCAAATAAATATGCATAGACCTTCACAAAAGTATATAAGATACCCTGTGACAAAACCTTTTCCTTTTAACACAGTAAAGCTATCACATACTGTGATGCATCTAAATATTTATAATCAGAAAATAATTACATTTCAAGTTAAATTATTGTATAGGCAGTTTATACAGAATAATTCAATGACAAGAGTTCACTTTCATAACTACACAATGCAGAACTTTTAATGTGATTAACCTGCTCCACCTACACCAACTACAGCATTTCGCAGACTTCTTTTTCACAATGGTGTTAATTACAGTAGTGAACATGACATAAAACAACAACTGCACTTACTCCTTTAACCTGTTTGCAACAATGAATTTTAAATATCTGTGTAACATATTCATTTAAATAAATGGTTTATCATTGTGTGCAATCATCTTTAGTAATAGCTGCCTGACCATTAACTGAATAGGACCATTTTACATATAAGAAACCCGTTAACATGTATAGCTGTTCATGCCAATACCACCTTGATAGACTATTACATGAACATATTACATGAACAGGACCTGCCTAACATCTCTTAAGACAAATAAGCATAGTGTCTATAACAATACATGCTTGATTCTGCAGATCACTACATCTGAATCGTGCCTTTTGACCTGTTTTAAAAATAACAACCATTTGTAAGCATAGTTCTTCACTAATACCAGTTTACCTCAAATAATTACACATGTAAGTGCAGTGGGTAGCTCGATCGCCTCACAGCAAGAAGGTCGCATGTTCAAGCCTCAGCTGGGTCAGTTGGCATTTCTGTGTGGAGTTTGCATGTTCTTCCCGCGTTCGTGTCAGTTTCCTTCGGATGCTCTGGTTTCCCCAAAGTCCATAGACATGCGGTATGCATGCAGTGTGAATGAGTGTGTATGCATGTTTCCCAGTAATGGGTAGCAGCTTGAAGAGCATTCGCTGTGTCAAGCATGTGCTGCATAAGTTGGCGGTCCATTCCACAATGGTGACCCCTGATTGATAAAAATAATAAAAATAAATGAATACATGAGTAATATCACACGAGTAGCAGTGCGATGTAGCCTTTTATCCGTTTTTGTATATCTATTTGTTGTAATGGCCAGTTGTTACTGCAATAAAAAATGAATAAATACATTTTTAAAAAGCAGTGCAATGTGGCTGTAGGCTGTATGTCAGCACTGATGGGAGGCATGTGTTACAGTGTACACTAAGCACTCAAGAACGATTGTCCCTCTACCTGTTGTTTAATCTCCTGAGAACTTTGCTCATCTTCAGAACTCAAATGAAGACACTTTAGATGAAGTCAGAGAGCTCCTTCATCTGTCATAGACAGCAAGAGTGCCGAGATGCTCAAAGTCCAGAAAAGGAACCAAAAACATTTTTAAAACATGTGACATATGACTTTAGTGGTTCAATTGTAATCGAATTTCAAGAACATTTTGTGTGCAAGAAAATGTTGAAAACAGCAGCCAGGTCCAAAATGAGAACAGCTAAACCATGTCTGTTTTTGCCTCCGTATTCTCTTCATTTGCATTCAGCAGACGAAACTCAAACAGGTTTGGCTCAAGTAGAGGATGAGTAAATGACAAAATTGTGATTTTTATGTGAACTGCCCCTTTAATGCTTCTGTAAGTAAAGGTAAATTAAATATTATTACTGCATATATTGCTAAAGAATGGCAGGAAACGTGGAACACAGATAACAAGAGACGACAATTCATGTGGAAAAAAGGAAATTCTATATACGCCTATGATGTTGTAGAAATAGAAAAGAAGAGGTTATAATTATAAGGATGAGATTTGGACTCAGATATTATTTATTCATTTTTTTGTCAGCTTAGTTCCTTTATTAATCTGGGGTCGCCACAGCGGAATGAACCGCCAACTTATCCAGCAAGTTTTTACACAGCGGATGCCCTTCCAGCCATAACCCATCTCTGGGAAAACTCAGATATTAATAGGAAGTAATGTGTTGCAGACATACAAGTCATCATAAGTGGATTAAAAAAGTTAAGAAAATGTTTAGATTTAAGGTTTGTGTGAGAGAAAGCAGATATAGTGTAAAGTGAAAAACATGGGAGACATGTATCAATAAGTCATGACTGCAAAAGTAAGTGGCAAGAAAGCTAAACAAGAAAATACTTTTATTTTGGCGTGTGACGTCATCAGGCGGCGCCGCTTCAGCGCTGTGATTCAACTGGAGAAAGGTTTGTTGTAAAATGTTTACACAGATATAAACCCATTTAAAGTTAAAGTTCGAAGGTTTTAGTTTTTTATACGATGCTAAATTATGTTCCTACTGTTGGAAATATTTTAATCCTTTATTCAACGTAGTACTATTTTATTCTATAGAGGTAAAGTTGGTTTTATATTCGCACATTCAGACTTTCTCCTTAATAATATAATTTTATAAAAGTATTATTTGCAAACTCTAAACAGTGAAATCATATTAGCAGCCAATGACTATCAAAAGTACAACATTGTTCAGAGTCAAATAAACAATGTTAATGCTGTTATCAAGTCATGCTTGCATACTAATTCCGATCGAATATTCAAAGTAACATGGTAAACAATATATAGACTGCTAAATGTACGAATGTGTGAATATAAAACCAACTTTACCTCTATTTTTATTCTTAGTAACCGAGGGCTATTGTTTGAATAAAGTAACAGAAAAGTGTGTAATAAGTGTTTTAAAGAAACGTTTTGTTAATTACTCTCATATAAAGAAATTGTTGAAGCAAGTGTTGAAGAGAAGTTATTTTGTTTCTGTTCATTGTTTTATCTATTTTAAACAATAGAGGTAAAGTTGGTTTTATATTCACACATTCGTTCATTTAGCAGTGTATATATTGTTTAACATGTTACTTTGAATATTCGAGTGGAATTAGCATGCAAGTATGACTTGAAAACAACATTAGCACTGTTTATTTGACTGTGAACAATGTTGTACTTTGATAGTCATTAGCTGCTTATATGATTTCACTATTTAGATTTTGCAAATAATACTTTTATGAAATTATACTATTAAGGGGAAAGTCTGAATGTGCGAATATAAAACCAACTTTACCTCTATTTTTAAACAGGACATTTTTATTGTTTTATTCGTTTTAAACAGGATAAAGTGTCCAAAAACAGAGGAAAAACTCCTGCTGAAGCGACTGATCTCCACACTGTTATAAAGATGGCGTTTATTAAAGAGGAGAGTGAAGATGTGAAGATCGAAGAGACATTCTCAGTCAAACATGAAGATCTGCAGGAACAAACAGGTTAGTTTTCATTCTCAAAGACCAACTCAGCCATATAGAGGTAAAGTTGGTTTTACACATTCGTTCATTTAGAAGTCTCTATATTATTTACCATGTTACTTTGAATATTTGATCGGAAATAGCATGCAAGTATGACTTGAAATCACAGCATTTGACTGTGAACAATGTTGTACTTAGATAGCCATTGACGGCTAATTTGATTTCGCTATTTAGAGTTTGCAAAAATAATTTTATGAAATTATATTATTAAGGGGAAAGTTTGAATGTGCAAATATAAAGCCAATTTTACCTCTATAATTAAATCCATCTTGCAGCCCTAAGTGTGCTGCCTAGTTCTCCTAAATGCACATAAGCACTCATTGAAAGACAGGAATGAGTTTCTTTCTTTTCACTTGTTCTCGTGTCTTTTGTCATTATTTTATTTATTATTAGTCTCCCATTTTCTCTACCTTCTTAAGGTTATTGCTTTCCTTGTTCTTCTACTGTTGGTAAAGCGTCCTTGAGCACTGGCAATATATAAAATAAATAAATAAAAACAATAAATTAAAAAAGTTTAACTGAGATGAGGGCGAGGCAGTGGCGCAGTAGGTAGTGCTGTCGCCTCACAGCAAGAAGGTCGCTGGTTTGAACCTCAGCTCAGCTGGCGTTTCTGTGTGGAGTTTGCATGTTCTCCCTGCCTTCTCGCGGATTTCCTCCGGGTGCTCCTGTTTCCCCCACAGTCCTAAGACATGTGGTACAGGTGAATTGGGTAGGCTAAATTGTCCGTAGTGTATGTGTGTGTGTGAATGTGTGTGTGGATGTTTCCCAGAGATAGGTTGCGGCTGGAAGGGCATCCGGAATATTAAAGGGACTAAGCTGACAAGAAAATGAATGAATGAATGAATAACTGAGCTGACGATATTTGACCTACAGTCTTCACATAGAAGATATCTGCTATTACAGTGATAGTGTTGGCTTAGTACTTTCCATTTGCATGTCACATTGATCACAATTCCCTTTTTTCATCAACTTCTTTATGGGTTTAAACTGTTAGAATTACATCATTATTATAATACCTAATTACCAGGGCTATTGTGTTTAAACAGGATTTCTGTGGGGTCTTAAAATGTCTTAAATTCCAAAATCAAAATTTTAGGCCTTAAAAAGTCTTACATTTACTAAAGTATTGTGTTGTAGGTCTTTATTTTAATTTTTTTTTAACAAGTCTACATTTTCCTCTATTCATGTTTTGCTACTCAGCCTGTCCAAAACATATACAATCACCAACAATCCATCTCAATAAAGCTTTAAACTTTTTAGTCAAAAAGGTCATTTTAACTCCATTTATCATAATAGTTTAATTAATTTCCTCACAATAACTTTTGTTTAAATAAGCTCCATGTATTTCCTGCTGAGGATATCGACTTGCATAGATTTATTTTATTATAGTTTTTAAAACTTTTCAAAATATTTGTAATTTTTTTTAAATATTTTTTTTAAAAGTTATTTTGAAAAACAATTACAAAACAATACAATTAGAGCTTTTGTTAAGAAATATCTAAAATATTGTTTTTTTTTCATTATTCATTTATTATTGTATTATTAAATACAAATATATTTTTTTATAGGGCAAATTAAAATATTTTCCATCTGGGCCATTTGAAAAATTTCTTTATGTCAGAAAGCTTGGATGCCCCCAATATTAAATATGCTGAATGAAATGGACACTAAAATAATTAACTGTTATAAAACATTGTACAGTATTCTAAACTATATGATGTTGTTGAGGGACGACATGAAGCAAAACTAACAATTTATAGTGGAACAATAACGTTTAGCATTGCACTGAGTACAACTGGCCAACAAACTAGTCTAAAAAAGACTTTTGCTGCTTAAGAAAATGATTACAGCATGCTGATGATATGCAGAGATTTGAGTGTAAAGTTTGTCAGTATTGACCATATTCTTCACGTACCAGCAGGTGCCGCCATTGGACGGCATTAGGCATAGGACAATGACAGTTTTCAAGGTATACCGCGGTTTAAAAAAAGTTTTAAAACCATTATTTCTGCTGTACCATCCCTACTTTTTTTACATTTTGTTTGAATATTTTCAGGACAACAGTGTCTCCAGGAGAAAATATATCCAAAGATGCTGTTTTAAATAGTAAAAAAAATAATAATTTGAATTATTAAGCCTGACATGTTTACTGCTTCAAAATACTGAAAATATATTATGTTTAAAGGGAAAAAAAGTTTAGGTTTTTTAACCAGACATTTAAAAAGAATATATTTATAAATGGTAATCACAGTACTGAGAAATCATGATATTTTTAGTCAAGTTTATCACACCGTCAGAATCTTATACTGGTCTGTGAGGGACCGAGCCAGCACATATAGTAAGGGGCATACAAAAAGTAGATTTCCAAAATAATTATTTTTAATAAAGTCAAAATACTTCACAAAAACTCAAAAAATAAATAAATGAAACAATTAAATCAATTGAAAAATCAATAAACTAAACAAAGAAAACAAAACTGAGTTCAAACCAAACTAATCATGAATAAACCAAAAACAGAACTCCTTGAAATGACAATACAGACCACATTTATACCAAAAACAGACAATTTACAACAACAATAAACTAAGTCAAATATCTAAATACAAATCTAAATATTAGTTAAATAAATTCTAAATGAAGCAAAACTAAATATGAATCTGAACAAACACTGCAAATCATTAATGAACTTAAATTAAAGATCAGCTTTCCCTCCAAGCCATTAAGCCAATGGTATCGGCTGGCGGAACCAATAGACGGCAGTTGGCGGCACGTCGGCCCTTTAGTTTGTCGGGCTACATCCAGAAACTCCGTTCCTCATCGGCACTGCAGCACGGTAACTTAAACGCAAAACAAAACTAAATTAACAAAACATACACCACACTGGCCATCACATGGCCCATGCTTAATGCTGCTTGATGTTGCAAAGTCATTCATTCATTCATTTTCTTGTCGGCTTAGTCCCTTTATTAACTCGGGGTTGCCACAGCAGAATGAACCGCCAATTTATCCAGCAAGTTTTTACGCAGCGGATGCCCTTCCGGCCGCAACCCATCCCTGGGAAACATCCACACACTCAATCATACACACACCCATATAATACGGACAATTTAGTCTACCCAATTCACCTGTACCGCATGTCTTTGGACTGTTGGGGAAACTGGAGCACCCGGAGGAAACCCATGCGAAGGCAGGGAGAACATGCTAACTCCACACAGAAACGGCAACTGAGCCGAGGCTCGAACCAGTGACCTTCTTGCTGTGAGACGACAGCACTACCTACTGTGCCACTGCTTCGCCCCTGTTGCAAAGTCTTATTTTCTAATTTTATTATTTTTCTTTGTATGTATAGTCATGAACACATTTGTTTGTGGAGAAAGTAGCCATTTATTAGTCCTAGTCATTTCTCCAATAGGCAACTGAAGCTCTAAAACAATAGCAAATGAGATCAGGGCCCCATTTCAGAAAGGAGGCTGAGTGAAAACTCAGGGCATTTTAACCCCGAAATGAGAGAAACTCTTGGTTTTGTGTTTCAAAATGACAAGTTTGTGAAATTCGAGAAAGCAGGGTAAGTCAAGCCTGTTTCTGAAAGAGAGGTAACTTGGTAACATACTCTGTGAACCTAACCTGGTCAACAGGTTTTATTCTTTAAACTCAGTTTTGAGTTTCTATCGGTCTCCTTTCCTTTTTTAAAAAGATGAAGCGGTATTTCTCGCTTAGCCTTACATTTCCAGCCACCTATTTTTATATGCATTTTGGATAGGCTATGAGCATTAAAACATCAGTTGATGGAAACATCATGATGCACATAACTTTTGAAATGTAGGCCTAGAAAAAACATGGACTAAATCTTCACCATGTGTTCATTGTGTGCCGACATTGTCCTCTGAGGTGAAAGTCATTTATTAAACAGAAAAGATTCATGTAGCTTCTCCTACCGCAGTAAATTCTGTTTTTACTGTTGAGATTTGGCGTCAGTTAATCAGGAAGTGACTAGTTTAATCTCTTTGATTCATTAAATGGAAACGCTGATTCTTTCATTCATTTTCTTTTTGGCTTAGTCCCTTTAATAATAAGGGGTTGTCACAGCGGAATGAACCGCCAACTTACCCAGGCCGTTTATATGCAGTGGATGCCCTCACAGCTGCAACCCATCACTGGGAAACATCCATTCACCCTCATACACTATGGACAATTTAGCTTACCAAATTCACCTATACAGCATGTTTTTGATCTTGTTGGGTAAACCGAAGCACTTGGAGGAAGCCCACATGAGCGCGGGGAGAACATACAAACTCCACACAGAATTGCCAACTGACCCAGTCCAGGCTTAAACTACCTGCGCCACCTCGTCGCCCGGAAACACTGATGTATTTGCATATTTTTTATGCAATATTCCAGTTTTGCAAATAAATTTAATTCACATTTTTGGATAGAAAGAGCTATTGCCTACATTTCAGTCACACAAAGAACAAAGTCACAAAGGAAAATGGCTTGTCCTTTAATGCAGGGGTTTTCAATCTGTGGGTTGCAACCCACTAGTGTGTCGCACAGTGAACAAATGTGGGTCGTGCAACGTCACATAGCTGCAGCTATATTTACATTGCGGTGAATCAAAACCAGTACGATTGATGGCAATAACTCAAAAACCTCTTACCCAAAAAATATCTAAAGTGTGTTTCCTACAAAAAGACAAAGCTGGTTATGTTTCGCTCGACATTAAGAGCACTGCTCCGTTTGAGCCCTTGCAATCTGCGTTTAGCTGGTAGAACTCCGTCTTTTTATTTATTTTTTGCTTCGTCCTGCGTGTTTCATTTTAACCCTCTCAGGCTCAAATGAAGTTTTAGAGACAGGAAAAATCTGATATTTGGGTAAAATTATCATATGGGGTAGTACAATAGAATCCTGACTTTTTTTTAGAGAGACCTTCACATGCAAGGCGTTCTGAGATGTTGCAGATTTGCAACATTGGCCCAGTGTGGTAATAAGACACTGTCGACTGAATATGATATGAACAATAACTTTTTATATACAACTTTTCAAACAATGTAACAAATTGCTTTTTTAGTGGCAGAACAACAACAAAAACAATATGGGATCTAAATCCAATATCTCAAATCCTCATTGTTTCCAAGTCACTTTGTCATGTGGTGCTCCAAGAAACAGTTTTTGTCTTTTGTGTCATCTGGTGTGCAAGTGGGGAAACTGTTGGTTGCATATGGACAACCAAGTCCTGCAGTGGTACTTCTGAGTAGGAAAAACTCATAAAATATGTATCTGGAGTAATAAGGTAGTTAATTTTTAACTGTTGCAAATCTGCAACGCCTGCCTTAAGAGGGTCACTACTAATTTTCTCTTAAATGAGCACAAACAGTTAATAAAGTAGTCGAATGCTTTCATTTTAGATCTTTGCATTCTAACATTAACAAAGGGGCTTGATCAAAGGTTGATCATATTCTCTTTTAAAAAAAGAAGTGTATCTTTTTCAACAAAAAAAAAAGATCAGTTACAGCCAGCATTCCAAAAAAAAGCACTTCGAGCCTCATTTTGTGCATTTCAAATCGCAAAAATTCAAAAAGCCACAGCCATATATTTTTGACCGCTTTGAATGGATTTTTTTTTAGCCATTTTTCCATATTAAATATTATGGTGGGTCTTAAGAATGAATTACTTGCCTAGGTGGGTCCAGAAACAAACGTTTGGGAATCCCTGCTTTAATGAATAATTATCCTAAATTCACAGACCTTCGACAGGGACATGTACTGTCACTAAATTAATGGGATTATTACTCATTCTAAAATCTATTTAGTTCTGCTTACATTCTTAGTATTCAAATATTTTTATAGATTTTTCAAAAGTCTTCAATTTTTCCACAACACACATATTGAACAACAAATTAACATAATACATAGCTACAGACATACTCACACCCCATAAAGAAAAAGGGAAAAATTTAAATAAATGAAATAAATAAAAATAGATTAAACAAATTAGGGATAAACTCTCACCTAGGATATAATAACCCCTGAGCATTTAATCTAGAATAGAAAAGGCTGCCTAACCTCATAAAACTTTTTTGTAGAGCCTCGGATGGTGTACTCAAGGTGCTCGAGTTTAAGATGTGATAACACTTTTAAAATTCAATGTTTGTGGGATGGTGGGTTTGTTTTTTTCCACTTGAGAAGAATCAGGTGTCTGGTCAATAAAGAAGAATAGGCAATGATTTCTATGTGATTAGCTAACAGGTACATTTCTTCTGGCACTGTACCAAAAACTGAGGTCAAAGGATTAGGATCCACATCTTTATTACATATAGATGAAAATTATCTAAAAATATTGGCCCAAAAATGTATGTAATTTAGGGAATCCCCAGAACATCAGATCTGCTGGCACCAAACCACATCTGGGGCAAGATGAATCTGACCCTGGATACATTTCTGCCAGCTTGCTCCTAGAAAGGTGAAGCCTATGAAGCACCTTAAACTGAAAAAAAAGACCATGTCTAATACATACAGAAGATGAGGGTACCAGTTCTATGGCATCTTGCCAGGCTGTATCTGATATTTCTAGTCCCAGTTTGTCTTTCCATTTTTGCTTTATACAATTTAGGGAAAAGGAGGCAGTTCTTTGGATCACTTCAAAAAAAAAAAAAAAAAAAAAAAACATAGACATCATACCTCTTTGATATGAGTCCATGTTTACCAATTCATCTATCCAGCATGATTCTGGTTGGTTCAGTGAAGGAGAGAAGTGTTTTTTAATGGAACTACAGACCTTAAGGTACCTAAAAAAATAATTAACTGTTGAAATGAGATAAATATGCCATCTTTTAACAGGTCCTTTACACAGTTAACTCCCTTCCTAGACCAGAATTCGAATGCTGAATCTATAAGAGGGAGGCAATATCGGATTGAACAAAATTGGAGCAGAAGGCAATGCTTGTTTATTATTAAAGTGAAGTCTAAATTGTGACCATATTCTGAGTGATCCATTAATAACTGGGTTATTTGTAGAATATTGTTTACTCACTGGAATCGAAGCACAAAGTAGTAAAGTAACTGGATTAGACGTGTGCTGTTCCATCAGTAACCAAAGTGGGGCCTCATTAATACAGATGTTGGAAAGCCAGAACAGTGTTTCTATAATCAGTTTGTGTAAAATGGCCATCCAATAATAGGGTATATGCCGAAGCATGCTAGTAGGACTTTTAATTTGCCAGTAGCCTGTGTTAAGCGCTTTCGGTAAACTGTATGCCAATGCAAAAATCTGCGTGTTTAAGGTCTGCTTTCTTTAGAAATCAGCAATCTCCACTGGCCGAGTGTTATCCGATATAAAGTGGGTCTCAGATTGTTCAAGAAGCACTGCATTAAATTACATTTTTCCCCGCCATGTCTTTATAATATGAGCTTTTATTTTACCCAAGTATATTCAATGGAACTTCTGCGCTAGCCTGTTGATTCTGATGGGTGAATGCGAGTAAAAGGCCTTTTGTCTTGTTTTACGCTTGAACAACTAAATGAATGCCAAAGTTGATTTAAGTGTATTTTAATTACATTACAACATCGATGCTGTAAAAGGAAATAAAAAAAAAAAAAATCACAATAACAGGTCACCGGAAGTTTATCAGTATGGGAACAACACTAGCTTAGCATATACCCTATAGTAAAAGAAATTTGGCATTGCCAATCCACCCTCTTCCTTCTTTCTTTCCAAGAATTCCTTTCTCATGTGAGGAATTTTCTTATCCCATAAAAACGTAGAAATACAATTATTCAACTCCTTGAAAACTGACTTGGGAATAAAAACAATCACGGTCTGAAATAGAAACATAAATCTTGGTAGTATTGTCATTTTAATGGGTCCTACTTTATATTAAGTGGCCTCAACTAATATGTATTTACACAGGAATTCATAGTTTGTTACAATGTACTTATTGTGTGAACACTAGTGTTGGGGTACTCGAACTTGGACTCGGACTCGAGTCCGGACTCGAGTCCAGTTTTGATTGGACTCGGACTTGTCACGGACTTGGGGAAACTTTTACTCTGACTTGACTCTCTCTGGCTGCATGCTAGCTTTTATTTACGCCACCGCACCATACCAGCAGGCAGCAGCAGCACGTCATCACCTTAAACGTGTAACCAGAAATAGCCATAATCACACAATGCGTACGTGGCTAGGTTTACAACAATAATGTCTTTAAAATCAGCAATAATTTGTCTTCTACCGATATGTTGAAAGAAAGAAAAAAAGGTAAGAGCTTATTTACTTGAATTGTACATTCAAATTGTAGGTATGATATTAAAACATACTGTTTTGTTGTTTATATTGGTGTCAATATATCCGCAAATAACGTTTTGCGCTTTGGCTCTGAGCCAGAGAAATATGCGTTCAGCGCTTGATTTAGGCCAGGGCTTCTCAAATCCGGACTCCGTAATATTCAAAGTTTTCCTGTGTGACTCTTATAATGACATCCCGCTATCATCCCGATTCATTTTCCAATACTAATGCTTAATCTTTCTATGAAAAGTGAAAGTACACAGCGATCTCAAATGCGATAGAACTGCAAGAGCTGTTCAAGAGAATTGTGCTTTCACTTTATTTTGGCTTGAAAGCACGTTAAAATGAATATAAAAATGTCTGCATTCACTTCCATTAAAGATGTGCGTCGATCATCACATTTCTGAATCAGTGTAGCCTTTACATGCTGACTGACGGACGCGTTCCGTATAATAAACTCATCCCAGATCCCAGATCAGCTTCTGCTTTTGAGGGTAGGGTTAGGAGAGTATCAAGATTGTGTAAAATTACAGTAATTAAATGATGGAATAGCAAAAACGTTGTAATAATGTTGCTTGGAGTTGCATATTATATTAAGTCAGTATAAGCACAAATTAATTTAATGTAAAGTTATATTCAAATCCAGACAACATTCAGAATGGATAATCACTGGACTAAGTCCACAAATTCAAGCAATAATATAATCTTTTTAAAGATAGAATGAGGTTTGACTTTGAATTTGTGTAAAAATTAATATTCAGGTAATATTTTGATGAGAGACATTGGAGAGATTAGGTCCACAATGTGAGTCTTCTGTGTGAGAATAAACATTACTGATTGTGAGCAGCAGTATATATCTGCCCTACATGTTGAATATGCAAGAGATAATCTGATAATGACACATTTCTGATTCTATTTATAGGTAGTCAAAGAATATGTGTATTGCATAATCATCTCAATTGTTTCCTGTATACAATTATTATTATTATGATTAATTAGGCTGGCTTGAGAAACAAGCCAGACTACTGAAATCCTATTTAAACTTATTATTTTTATTTATTATTCTTCTTCTTCTGAGACTAAAATTCAAAATATATCTCCTCCTAGAGCTTTCGAGCTATGACCACTAGAGATGCGCGGTTGGCGGTTATAGCCGCGGACTCCGCGGATAAACCGCGGATCGGGCGGATGACGTTACGAAAAAATAATATTTTAATTAAATTCGGGCGGGTGACGGGCGGTTGTACTGTTTTTATAGGCATAGCTGGCGCACCAAAAAAAAAAAGCCTAGGACTGATTTCACAGAATGTGAGGAGGAATCGGATACACTAATTCTGGATGAAGTACAGAAGTATTCCTTTACAAACTTCCGTATAGACGGATCAGCAGAGGAAAATCTACTTTCCTTTTGGGAGAAATAAGGCCAGTCATTCCCACGACTACAGCACCTTTCCAAGAGAATTCTATGCATTTCAGCAACAAGTGCTGCGAGCGAGCACTCCTTTAGTGCAGCAGGGCGCATTATAGTGGCTATGCAGGCGCTCCCGTCTGAATCCTGACACAGATGCTGTTTTATTCCTGCATTGTGCCAAGAAAAAATCAAACTAGACCTAAGGTCAGGCATATTAAACCAATTAGCCTATGTTATTTAGGCTACACATATGTTCAATATAAACTTTTGAGTTTGATCAGCTGATAATTTTACGTTCATATTGGTTTAGCCTATTCTATTCTAGACATGTTGGCCTCGCTTTTACGTTTCGAGGCTAAGGTTATTTTGCCAGAATTTCTTTGTCGCAACTTTAATGGCGTAGTATTTCGTTATGTTCGAAGTATCTCGCAGGTTTGAGGGGAATGGGGATGATCCTAAGTCCATGGGTTATTGAGGCACTTGTTATACATGCACTTTAGCCTGGTCAGACTTTATGTTCGCTTAAAGAGGGATGGCATATCTATTTTTCTAATTTAATATCTAATTGTGACGTTTTTATTAAAAAAAATTTCAACTGTTTGCCAAAGCATGCGACTATAGCCTATGCCTATACATTAAGATATTTATGTTAATATTTTTTTACTGCCTGTTGTTTCTTTTAGCAAATAAAATAGGTATTGTCTGATAGAGATATCAATAAAGGTTCATCTGTGTCACAGAACTGGTGTTGTTTCCGATTTCTACAAGCTCAATAACATCCACAGCAAAAAATAAATAAATAAATAAATTTAAAAAATAGTCGAAAAACTGTGCCCATTAATTAGATGTGCAAGGCAAGCAGGTACGTTTTTGGGGTTGCTATGGATAACAAATGTAAACTAATGTAAATGACTTATAATTCTATCTATTTACTAAAAAATAAAGTGAAATAGGCATTTAGTAGTAGACTAAATAGCAGCATGTTGAAATTATGTGTCAATGCGTTGTCTATTAGGCTACAATAAAAAAGTTGTATAGTACAGTGCGTTTAATTTAGGCTATTTATTTACTTTTGTCCCTGTGCGCCGATTGGAGACGGAGTTCACTGCTGATATTCTGAGAGCTCGGGAGCTTCTCATTTCTTATTTGTGCATCCTCGTTTCCTTTCCTTGCTTTCTTTCCTCGTGTTTCCACCCCACCGTATAACGTTACGAAGGAAGGACGCAAGGAAAAGACTCAAGGACCGAGGAATCGAATCAAGTGAAAAGACATGTCCTCGTATCTTTAGCGTCACTTCAAAGCGTCGTCAATTAATGACTTGCACGTTTGGATTAACTGCATGTCTACATTAAAGTCATTCTCTATTCTATAATGATCAATAAAGAAACATTCATTTAATAATAAAAAGGAATAAGCCATTCAAATAAAGAGCTCAATCAGCAGATGGCGGTCGGGTGCGGTTTTAAAAATTGGTCAAAAATGTTACTGTGGATGGATGGCGGACGGATGATGAATTTTGTCATGCGGTTGCGGATGAAATAATAGCCCATCCGCGCATCTCTAATGACCACCAAACACACAATAGACCTCCAAACTATTCTGACTCGGTATGCCATATCTTTTCCGACTGATCCGACTTTCGATTTTCCGAAAAACATCCCGGGACCGTTGGAAAAATCCCATAGACTTAACATTGGACCAAACTTTGTGACCTCATAACTCTGCATCAGACTGTCACACAGACTTCTAACTGGGCTCAATTAACTCAGACTACCTAACTGCCAATAACTGATGAGCTTTTAACTTTCTGGCCACGCCCTAGCAACCACTTTTGGACCCTAGAAACTGTCCCATAGACTTCCATTCAAAAGACTCTCATTGACTTAACATGGGATCAAACTTTGTGAGCTCATAACTCTGCATCAGACTGTCCTACAGACTAGTGGCTGAGCTCATTTAACTCAGACTGCCAAACTGCCAATAACTGATGAGCTTTTAACTTTCTAGCCACACCCTAACTACCAGATACTGCACCCTAGCAACAACTGTCCCATAGACTCTAATTGCAAAAGACTGTCATTGACTTCATAATAAATAAAAACTTTGTGACCTCAAAACTATCTATCTATCCTTTTTCAAACTGCTTTTATCTATCTATCTATCTATCTATCTATCTATCTATCTATCTATCTATCTATCTATCTATCTATCTATCTATCTATCTATCTATCTATACACTGCTTTAATCTATCTATCTATCTATCTATCTATCTATCTATCTATCTATCTATCTATCTATCTATCTATCTATCTATCTATCTATCTATCTACCTACCTACCTACCTATTTATCTATAAACTGCTTTAATCTATCTATCTATCTATCCATCCATCCATCTATCCATCCATCCATCCATCTATAAACTGCTTCTATCTATCTATCTATCTATCTATCTATCTATCTATCTATCTATCTATCTATCTATCTATCTATCTATCTATCTATCTATCATCTTTTCATACTTTTTAAAACTGTTTAAATTAAACAAACTATTTCCAACAGACTTTCTCAAGCCAGCCTAAAGTTTGTCTCGACGAACTTTAATAATCTAGTATTATTATACAATTAATATTCTAAATAAATAACAGAAATTTGTCCTAAATGTAACTGGAACACAAAGACACAACCGGAGTGATGTATTAAGATCATTTAAGAAGTCTTTTGCAAGAATATTAAAGAATTTAATTTGACAATTCCATAAGATACAAAAAGATATGTTTTATAGAATTATCTGTGGGCTGCACGGAAGCGCAGTAGGTAGCACTGTCGCCTTACAGCAAGAAGGTCGCTGGTTCGAGCTACGGCTGGGTCAGTTGATGTTTCTGTGTGGAGTTTGCATGTTCTCATTGTATTGGCGTGGGTTTTCTCCAGGAGCTCCGGTTTCCCCCACAGTCCAAAAACTATAGGTGAATTGATGAATTAAATTGACCATAGCACATGAAGGGAAGGGCATCCGCTGTGTAAAACATGCTGGATAAGTTGGCGGTTCATTCCACTGTGGCGACCCCTGATTAATAAAGGGACTAAATCGAAAAGAAAATGAATGAATGAATGAGAATTAACTGTTGTCTTTTTAGACCTGAATTGTGAACTGTTTTAAGCCTAATCTTACCTGCCTGACTCTTCATCCTTCTTTTCTGCTTCATAGCATGTTTAGTTAAAATAAGATCATCATCATTTTGTTTTAATTTTTGTTTTGTCCACTTGTAAAACTTACACAGGTTTCACAATGCATAATCGCTGCATATATTTTCGAGGTGTCCCAGAGTTGCAAAAACTTCGAAGTATTTTGAATGTACACTTGCTTTATTAAAATGAAAGAATGTCCAAGACAAAACTAATAAGTGTCTTATGAGTATATGTACACTAGCAGTGGAATTTACTGGAATTCACCTGAAAACTTGCCTAGGGCTCCAAATTGGTTAGGGCCGGGCCTAATTATGATCATGCTGGATAATCGTGCGTGCTCGTCTGTTTTAACACACTGCAGCAAAGCAATAATTTTTAACGGAAGAAGATGTCTGCCTCACTGAAAAGAATTGATGAAGAGAATAGACAGTTCAAAGTTGAATGAACAGATAAGTATGTGTTTATTTTGCCCTAAGCCAGCTCGAATCAGTAACCTTCTTGCTGTAAGGCCATTGTGCTACCCACTGCACCACCGTGCTGCATCTTATGGATGTTTATTAAAAACAAGTTATGTAATATCAATTGTTTCATACCTTTGCTTTGACCTTAATAAAAAAATTCAGATTTGGACCTTTTAATTGAGAACCCTTGTTTCAGGCTATCATTAACAGATAGACCCATATCATGAGCCTATAGAAATCTGCACTGGACTTTTTTTTCAGTCTGATTCCCACTGGTTTTATTTTGCAAACAAACGCCCCCGCTATTTATTCACTCTTTGTTTATTTAAAACAAAATTCTTCTAACTGTTAATTCCCTGTTAAGACAGCGGTGAAGCCGAATGGTCTCTCTTTGCTGAACCTTTATGTTCTGTGCAGATCTGGGTCAGTCGGCATGAATATGGTTTCATTTTCCACACTGGGGCTGATAACAAAGTTCTCTGGAATTATTGTAAAAAAAAAACGCATTGTTGCCTTGGTAATGTAAGCGTAATTTCAACAAAAAATGTGAGAAAGTGGCATGAGAATAATGTCAAATGTGCGAGTCTTGTAAAATAATAAAAATTCTACATATATCCTCCAATTTTCATTTTAATTTGAAGCAAGCTAACAAAAAAATACAAGACATTTTGTAAAAATGTACCAAAAGTTTAAAATATTCATTTAACAGTTTAATTGTTAATAGAAAAATATATTTGATATTGATATTTGATTTATTATTATTATTATTATTATTATTTTACATTTTTTTTACATAGGTGGCACCATGGCTCAATGCTTAGCACTGTTGCCGCACAGCAAGAAGGTCACTGGTTCGAGTCTCGACAGGGCCAGGAGTGTTTCTGTGTGGAGTTTGCATGTTCTCCGGGTGTTGGTGTGGGTTTCCTCCAGGTGCTCCGGTTACCCTCACAGTCCAAACACATGCGCTATAGGGGAATTTAATTTACTTAAATGGCCGTGGTGTGTGAGTGTGAATGAGAGTGAATGGGTGAATGGTGGAAGGGCATCCACTGCGTAAAACATATGCTGGACTAGTTGGCAGTTCGTTCTGCTGTGGCGACACCTGATAAATAAGGGACTAAGCCAAAAGAAAAATTAATAAATGAGTTTTAAGACTTTCTGGACTCGGCCGGACTCGGATGTTAAGAACTCGGACTTAAGTCCGACTCGACCCCTTTTGAACTCGGAATTGGACTTGTACTCGACTGGTTAAGGACTTGGTCTCGACTTGGACTCGACAAAGGTGGACTCGACCCCAACTCTATAAGGCGCTGACAAACTTCTTCCAGACTCTAACCATCACTATAAAATAAATATTCAACACAAATGTTAGTTATCAGTAAGAAAAGAGTCTGGAACATTTGTCTGTAATATTCGAGTGCTTTTAAGGACTAAATTTACCTGAAATTGGCAAAAGCAGCCGCATGAGCAGCTTTGTTGACAGCCAGATTGAGTGAGCGCCATTGCTTAGGGATTAGGGAGTCGACTCCAAAAGAGTCGATTTCTCGATTCCTCAATTTACATTGTGCTGTAATCGACTCGAAGAAAGGAATCGACTCCCAGAGACGAGTCTGTTTTTTTCAAACCCTCCAGAATGAAGCAGTTTTACGCTACACTACAGTTATAATACTCATTCTTGAGCACGATGAACATCGAAGACACGTTTTACGCGTTTGCTTTTGAATCTTAAGACCACGAGCACTAGCTATTAGATTTAGTGCTGCGGGAGTGCTCTTTGTAACGTTATTATGTGACCACAGAATGACCACAACAGAAAGTCCTCCTAAAGTCATACTGGGAACATTATTTTATGACTAAAAGAGAACGTATTAAGAACACCCCTAATGTTCTGTAAAGGTTCTGGACTTTTATTACATTTAGGGAACTTTCAGGGAACGTCGCCTCCTACCAGGGTTATCAATCGTTAGTGTGCATATTATTTTTTTTCTCACCCTGTATTTGTTTCCAGGACTGCTAGTAAGCGAGTGTTTGGTTGTTGTTTTTCCCACGGCATTTCCTCAGCGCTCACCCAACCGCTTGTTTACTTTGATATTTGCTTTTTCTGGGACTCACTCTTCAATAAAGACTTGTTTTTCTGCATTTCTTGAGTTCACTCTTTTTTTTTTTTTTCTCGTAACAAATTTATGTCTCATCAATTTGACCAAAAATGATCTGGGATTAATCATATAAGAATACGCTTAAATATGTATGTGTGTAATGGACATCAGGAGGTTGATATGACAAGATCAATCTAAATATGATCTGCTATGTTTTTACATTAAATGTGCATCAAAATTAAGGTTTGTGTAGCCAATGTTTTAGTGCCTTTTCACTTCAGCTTTTGATGAGTTTTAATGATTTACTAAAAACTTAACTTTTTTTTTATTTCAGACCTAATTGAAGACTATGAGGAGAGTAAAGAAGAGGAACATCATGTCAAAATTGAGGACAAAACTCATTTAGAGACTGATGGTATTTTAAAAGTGAGAGACAAGAGTTGTTTTACCTGCACTCAGTGTGGGAAGAGTTTGGCTAGCAAAAGCAAACTAAAGACTCACATGAGGATCCACACTGGAGAGAAACCATTCACATGCACTCAGTGTGGGAAGAGTTTTAACAAATCATCAAATCTTAATCTACACATGAGGATCCACACTGGAGAGAAACCATACACATGCACTCAGTGTGGGAAGAGTTTTAGCCACTCATCACACCTTAATCAACACATGATGATCCACACTGGAGAGAAACCCTTCGCATGCACTCAGTGTGGGAAGAGTTTCAGCCTATCGTCATCGCTTTATAGACACATGAAGGTCCACATTGGAAAGAAACCATTCACATGCACTCAGTGTGGGAAGAGTTTCAGCCTATCGTCATTGCTTTATAGACACATGAAGGTCCACATTGGAAAGAAACAATTCACATGCACTCAGTGTGGGAAGAGTTTCAGCCTATTATCATCACTTTATAGACACATGAAGATCCACACCGGGGAAAAACCTTTCACATGCACTCAGTGTGGGAAGAGTTTCAGACAATCATCATACCTTAATAAACATATAAGGGTCCACACTGGAAAGAGATCATTCACATGCACTCAGTGTGGGAAGAGTTTCAACAAATCATCAAATCTTAATCAACACATGAGGATCCACACTGGAGAGAAACCATTCACATGCAACCAGTGTGGAAAGAGTTTTAGCCACTCATCACACCTTAATCAACACATGATGATCCACACTGGAGAGAAACCATTCACATGCACTCAGTGTGGGAAGAGTTTCAGCCAATCATCATCCCTTAATAAACACATGAGGATCCACACTGGAGAAAAACCATTCACATGCACTCAGTGTGGGAAGAGTTTCAGCCTATCATCATCGCTTTATAGACACATGAAGATCCACACTGGAAAGAAACCATTCACATGCACTCAGTGTGGGAAGAGTTTCAGCCAATTATCATCACTTTATAGACACATGAATATCCACACTGGAGAAAAACCATTTACATGCACTAAGTGTGGGAAGAGTTTCAACCAATCATCATACCTTAATAAACACATTAGGATTCACACGGGAAAGAGATCATTCACATGCACTCAGTGTGGGAAGAGTTTCACCCACTCATCACACCTTAAAAAACACATGAAGATTCACACTGGTGTGAGAGAGTATATGTGCCTGGAGTGTAAGAAAACTTTTATTACAGCTGCAGAATTGAAACGGCACCAGAGGAATCACACTAGAGAGAAACCGTACAAGTGTTCACTCTGCAGTAAGAGGTTTACTCACTCAGGAACCCTGAAAACACATGAGAGGGTTCACACTGGAGAGAAACCGTAGACATGATCAGTGTGTACAGAGTTTCACTCATTCGGGGCAGCTTAAGAAACACATGGGATTGTTTCCAGTATGGCGTCGACACATGTAGTAGCATAGAAAAAGCACTCCCATACACACTGGTAGTAATCCTCCTTTTTACATCATATGTAATAACCTAAACCATATTTAAATAACACGGAGGAAGACAAAAACAAAAAGGCTAGGACAAAACAACCATTGAATAAAAAAAAGAGAAATCAGATGAAAAATTTGAGACGGACAGGATAGCATTGCAGTAAAACATATGGACATCAAAGTTTTCCAGATGGATATTAAATCTGATTTAACTGCCTTCCAAGATTCTCTTGCAAAAGATGTGAAAATGGAAATAAGTTACTTTAAACAATAAGTCAATCAAAAACTGGATGGCCTTATCACGGACCTAAACGCAACAGCAGAAAAGGTCAACGAAATGGAGCAGCGAGTTGGAGAATTGGAGGAGAACATTGCTGAGATGAAAGAAATTCTTGATCAAACCATCCAAATTCAAGAAAACTTACAAGAATAACTTAGATCTAGAAACACGCTCCCGTAGAAATAATATTCAGATTTTTGGAATCCCAGATGGAAGCAAAGAGAATAATATTCAATACTTTGTGGAAACAATTATCAAAACGAACTGTCACTTGACGAAATGGACCTTAAAATCCAACGATGTCAATGGAGGCATCAAGAGATCTGAAAGAAAAAGTACTAATAAACAGCAAAGAAGAAACTATTATAAGAATCTCTGGGAAAGAGAAACAAAGATCTTGGCAAAGTTTGGAGTGACATCGAAGAAAAGAATTTGAAATTAAATTTTAAAGGGACAACACTAGCTCCGTTTGAAAGAAGGGTAAACCCTGACAGATCCTAACAAAGAACTCTGAGAGACTAGTAAAACTTCTTGAGTTGATTCACCGATAATGGACATTTTAAATCGTTTTAAGGAAGAATGGTATTTAACTGAACTGACCAGCAACACAAGTTGAACGATTAAAGCACACCAAGACTCGAGTCATTAAGTAACATACTGCTAGGAAGACATAAAGGGATTCTATTTTATATATTGTTGGAATTTTTAGCCAATTCCATGCGTGTTCAAGAGAAAAGGTCAGGAGAGGTTTTTCTTCAATGTTAAAAATATTAGTAGTTTATTGGATACAATTGAATCATTCGATGACAGAGCTCTGGGTTACATTACTTCAATGCAATACAAGAATTACATTCAAGAGGTTCGCAACTAACATACATTTCCTGACTCCAGCATATATACACAACCGATCTTAACAGGTGGAGTTTTGGTGTAACGTCACTTGTCAGTCATTGTTCAGTCCTCCATTGGCCACACCTTCCACATACTTCCTCTTTTTCTACGAATTCTCTGCACAACAACAAAGCATACATCTTTCTGTGTTCTGTGTTCAGTTTTAACACCTCTCTTCAGACAGGAAGTTTCTGCAGAGCTGAATTTAATTTTGGACCCGCATCTATCTTCTTCTGCAAAAATGCTAATTAGTATGCACAGCATCTCACACAACATTAGAAGTTCAGTTAATATATGACCCCTACATGACCAATTCAAATTATTTTTTGTTTAAAAGAAAAAGAGACAAAAATACTAAAAAAAGATTACTATTTTACATCAATCCCCCTTTTCTGCTCCTCTCTGGAGCAAACAAAAACAGATAATCTAATCCCCACAAATGTTTTAACTGTCATTACTGCAGGCCTTTGCCTAAATCTTTGTTTACCACTTATTCAAAATAATCGTTAACATCATAGTGCTCATTCATTATGTTAGATTATGCCCAAAACCCCTTTTAACTCAATTTCTTTTAACTTTTTTTGATTCAGTTTATAATTTCCATACTCTTGGTTCTCCTCTTCAGTGGTGCAGTCTCTTCCCTCTTGAAGTCACTCCGATATCTTCTTTTAATAAGATTTATACTTGCTATATTTAGGCTTATTACTCCCAACACTCTTATTAACTTCTAATTATCCCATAATTAAAATTTTCCATTCTTATACACTTTATCAATAAAGGTTTTTTTTCTTCCCCACCAAAATTACTAGAATTAAAATATGAATGAAAATAATAAAAAGGGTTACAAATGATAGAAATTTAAACTCCAACATATAAAAAATAAAATCTGATCAAAAGGAAATGCACTACCATAAAGATATGCTACCATTGAAAATCCCACAGTATGAATAAAATCTAAGATCAACACTTGTGAAAATATGATTGGAATTAGAAATTCTAAATTCTAACAACATAATTCAAATCAGGAATTCACTAATACAAATTATAATCCCCCTGAATAGTTCAGACTGAATTTCAACATTTTAAAGTCATTATTGAACAAAAATGTCAGTTAAGGATTTAAAATCTTATTTACAATTAAGATTTAGGATGAATAATCAATAGCTTCAAAGTAGGATTCAACTCAACAATTATTAAAATGAAAGATTCAGAACTCAATTGTAACAATGTTATTAAACTAACAACTCAAACTCGTCACCAAATTATTAAAATCAAAATTCAAACATATTCAAACTAATTTTTTTTTTCTGAATATCTTAAAATGGGAAAATAAAAAACACAACAACGTGATTAAAATAAAAAATCTTAAGAATCTCTTCAAATAAAAGGTTCAAAAACAACAATGGCTTAAAATAAAATGATCTTCAAAAATATTAAAATAAAATGATCTTCAAAAATGTGTTCAAATAAAAGAATCTTAAAAATGTCTTAAAATGAAAGATTCAAAATAAAAGATTAAAAAAAACATTGAATGTCTTAAAATAAAACGTAATGAAAAAACATACAAATGTCTTGAAATAAAAGATTAAAAAAGCATTAGAAAGGCATTAAAATAAAATATAAAAAGCATAAAAATTTCTTAAAAATAAAAGATAATAAAAAATCATAAAAATGTCCTTTACATAGAAGATAAAAAAATAACATGTCTAAAATAAAAGAATTTAAAAAATTAAAAAAACTAACGTGTGTAAAATAAAATTATTTTAAAATGTGATTGTGTTTTATTATATTTTTTTTTCTAAAATGTTTCCATTCTAATTTGTCCAATTCATTCATTTTTTAAGGCTTAATCCCTTTATTAATTTGGGGTCCCCACAGTCAGTGGAATGAACCACCAACTTATCCAACATATCTTTTACACAGCGGATGCCCTTCCAGCTCCAACCCATCTCTGGGAAACGTCCATACAAACTTAATCACACACTTTCTGTCAGATTGTCATATGCTAGTAAATCAGTCTTATTTTCTCTTCCTATTTTAGAATTTAATGTGGTTTTTGGTTCCCCTTTTTGTGTTGGCCTGTATCTAATATACAGTTGGCCTCATGCATTGGTGTTGCAGCATGTTCAGCTCCCACACCAATACATGCGTACACACTCCAATTAGATATCAGATATCCCCTTTTTCTGTTTTTTTCCCCCTTTTGGCCTGGGCCTAGCTCCAGGCCGTTTTACACCCCTATGTTGACTGTCAAGTTAATCCGGCCAGCCTCACACCTTCAGCAACCTGTTTAGAAATATCGGTAATAAGGTTGTTAATTTGTCATTATATAATCTCTACATAAGTGATCCACTGCACATCAAAGCTGCACCAGGTCCCCGGAACTGCAGTCTTGTAAACAATTCAAAAGTCATTAATTCCATTGTTTTGTTCCATAACAAACTAATACCCCACAACATGATTTTTATCCAATTCAGTTTGGTTTGTGCACAGATTTTTGCCAATTATGTTCAAATTTGTATCCATTTTCTCTACCTTTCCCTGTAATTATTAGTCTTACACCATGCCTACTTCTTGCTTCAGGCCCATTACTTGCTGCAATTTAAAATATTCAATATTTCAGTGTTTATCATTATCCACTCTAATTCTTAATCAACATGTATTTGTTTCTAGATCGTCTTTCATTAAACACTTCATCACTGTCTGACTGTCCTCCTTGCTTGCTGGCCACTCCTCCAGCCATTCATTATAGCTGTAAATCATGACTAGCAGATATATTTTTTTTCACCTGTTCTCCCATATCTCTATAATCAATTATAACCTCACCCTCATTCTTCTCTTGCAGTTTCTGATATCTCTAAACATAATTAAAGTCTATAATTCATATTAGTCTTATTACAATGTGTTTTAAATTCACCAGTTTACAGTTATTTGAAATGGCTTATTTATTTAGCGATCTGACTCCACTTATCTCAAACACCACTCATCCTAATATTGAGGCGTGTCATCTAATCCCCTATAATTTTTACTTACTTCCTTTAAATCTAGTTCCATATAAATGTCATAACAACTGCTTCCCAATCAATTAGGGGTCTACTCTTTTTCTGCAAGTAAAATTTCATCAACATGCTTAATCAACACCACTCTCTCTGATAATTAAAAAATCAATCACTTTACATTTTTTCATCAGTATGACCATATTTCTGCATACACTATTAACCTCAGCTTTAAAATCTATTCTCCTTAATTGCTTCTAAATCAAAAACTAAACACAATCTTCTTTTGTTTGTTGCTTACTTGTAAAATTGTATTCAAATTAAATTAGTCACATCTATGTTTATAACTCAGTTAAAATTTAGCTTAAATAAAATTTCTAAAACAGACTGCATATCACCTTGTCTAGGTGTTTCTCTTAATTGCTCAACGACAAACTACCTCTTCACTACGCTGGCTAATTTTATAATCCTCCATTTAAGTATTTCACTAATAATCAATCAGTTTTTGAATTTGACACTACTTTTGAAAATTAATTTTCTCAACTGTTTATTACTTAGTTTTTTCGAATCATTTTTATGATTTTCTTTTGGTTACTAATTAGTTCTACGTCATTTCGGTTCAACTAGTTGCCCATACACTTTTTATATACTTTTATAAGCTAACTAAAAAATCACTAAATTTTCTTATTCGTTTCTTTCAGCTGTATTTTGACTTCATCATTAAACTTCTTCACATGGTTACATGGTTACACCGTTTTCTATTCTCCCTTATTTAAAACAGCTCAATTAAGTCATCGGCTTCATTGTAGAGTACCCCTAGTATCTGAGCCTGCACTGCGCAATGAAAGAAAGAAGCAAAACAGGATGGACAGATGCCTAAAATGTTAGAAACGCACCACACCTTAACTAAGTGAAGAAAAAGAACAAATCTTGTGACTCTGGTGGGACTCGAACCCACAACCTTTGAATGGCTTAGCTCACAACCTAGAAGTCCAATGCTCTATCCATTGCGCCACAGAGCCTGAGTGCTCTGCTGCTTCTAGCACTGTTGCACAGAAAACACTTTTTAGTACTCTCTAGCCCATGAAAGAACGACCAACTGCAGACAAGGCACTGCTGGGATTCGAACACAGGATCTCCTGTTTACTAGACAGGTGCTTTGACCAACTAAGCCACAACGCCAAACGACCTTGACAGGGGCTAATTGGGGCTAATTGGGCTAAAAAAGAAAAAAAAACTTATAACGGTAGTGCTGCTTGAGTGAATGTCTGGACTTGAAATATTAAAGTCCAATTGGTTAGGCATTACCACACTATGCTATATAAAGCCATCGTCCAAAGCCCTCTTGAACGTGCAGCGTTCTTAAGGATTTGAGTTTTGTTAAGACACCGACTGCTAAACATCCCGCTGCATAAAAACTTGTTACTCTTAACAAAAAACAAGGCACCTGTACATTAGGCACTGCTGGGATTTGAACCCAGGATCTCCTGTTTACTAGACAGGCGCTTTGACCAACTAAGCCACAGCGCCAACGCTGAATAGAAGGCAAGACGTTTTTGCACACAGACACAAAAAAAAAAAACGACAGCAAGTCTTATATTGGCAACAAAGAGGTTGTTTAACTCTATTTGTCGCACTATTCATTACGCCTCAAAGCTATACAATTTTATAATTCATTCCGGTAAGCTCTAAAAAACAAGCACACGCACCACCTGGACTAAGGCGCTGCTGGGATTTGAGCCCAGGATCTCCTGTTTACAAGACAGGCGCTTTGACCAGCTAAGCCACAGCGCCACAAAAACATATAGTAAGAGACATTTGCCCGATAACAAAAATCGAAGAAGAAAAAGCAATACACAACAAAAACCAGCATGTCAGGATGCAGAAAATGCTGGATGATCATGTCTTAAACCTGACAGGTAACCTGGCCTCTGTTCAAGATCAAAGCAAAAAATGTGTGAATTTATTTTTATTTAATCTATCCTTAATCATGTGTTAAGTGTTTTTTGGAACCTCCAGTTTCATTACGTCCAAACCCAGAGTCAGCTCGGAAAATGGAAATCAGGACAAACATATGCTGTCGGCCAATGAAAGAGTTTCAGATCAGAAAGCCACTCTCCCATAATCTGAGGGAAAGGTGCAGTTTGGATTTGAACCTAGCACCTGCTGTTCCCAAGACAGGTGCTCTGGCCAACTTAGTCTTAACACTAAAAGAAAAAACCTCTGGATACGATACTTCCAAACGCGGTTTCATCTAAGACAGTGGGGGGAAGCAAAATTTACTATGCTTTCTACTCAGTTACTTTGCACATGCATGAAGAGGCTCTTGTACATCAAATCCAAAAGGCGTGATCTCAACAATAGGTGGCAGTTACTTTTCCCCAAAACCACAGGTTGCCGACGAGTCATTCCTCAAGCCCACTAGGCCCTACACCGTTTTCTAATCTCCCTTATTTAAAACAGCTCAATTAAGTCATTGGCTTTATTGTAGAGTACCCCTAGTATCTGAGCCTGCACTGCGCAATGAAAGAAAGAAGCAAAAGGGATGGAAAGATGCCTAAAATGTTGGAAACGCACCACACCTTAAGTCAGTGAAGAAAAAGAGCAAAGCTTGTGACTCCGGTGGGACTCGAACCCACAACCTTTAAATGACTTAGCTCAGAGCCTAGAAGTCCAACGTGCTATCCATTGAGCCACAGAGCTCTGCTGTCTCTAGCACTGTTGCACAGAAAGCACTTTTTAGTACTCTCTGACCCATGAAAGAACAGCCAACTGCAGACAAGGCACTGCAGGGATTCAAACACAGGATCTCCTGTTTACTAGACAGGCGCTTTGATCTACTAAGCCACAGCGCCAAGCAACCTTGACAGAGGCTAATTGTTTAATTCGAAAAAAGAAAAAAAACTAATAACGGTAGTGCTGCTTGTGTAAATGTCTGGACTTGAAATATTAAAGTCCAATACGCTTATTTCACGCGGCCGCCATTTTAAAGAATCAAAGTGAGGCTGGGGTGGGAAGAAACCTGGAAGTATAGGTCCAGCACTGTAAACATTGCAGTAACATGCTGTGTACTATAAACCTCCAGCTGATGCAGAGATTTCAAAATGCAGAAATGGTGTAACCATCGCTTTAATATTATTCAGTAAGTTTATTTTAAACAATTAAAAGCAATTTAGCATCAAACAAGATCACAATCTCAGTGATACGCTTAAGTGTCCTCCTAGGCTTCAGCTCATGGCACTAGTTAAACACTGTGAGGACGCTTTCCTGCTTCAGCCTGTGTAACCCGGTGAGTGATAAAACACTGCAGTCCTCTGCAACACACCCTCATGTTGTCTTTAATAGTGTTGTCCCAGTACTGAAGTTTTAAACCCGGCTATTTCCCGCTAACATGGAAGCGCCGCTGAGCGCGGATGACTCGATTGATCTTCACGGCTTCGCGCTTCAGTCTCCATGTATTTGTGTTTGGTTTGCGCTCAGTTTACCGCTCTTTACCCAGTGCAAGCACAGATACACGGACTGGAGCGCGAAGCAGCCGTCAAGATCAGTTGAGTCATCAAGCAGATGGCTCGGCTCGTCTGTGTTTGTGCTCAGTAAACAGCGGTGGGTGAACTGATGACCTTCTCGGCCAATCACAAGCATTTCTGTTGAACACGTGAACACAATGGCAAATCAGCGCTGTTTCAAGAAAGCCATCAACATTGCCTTAAATGTTAGCGCAAAATTGCCGGTCTTTCTTTTAATTCAGTATCGTGACAAGTCTAATATAGTGAAAGAATCAGTTTATTAACTCGAGTTTGATGAATAGCATCTAAAACGTGTGTTTGGGAAAGAAAACGTTAGCTAACTAGTGCTATTTCCCTTAACTTAGCTGAAAAAGAGCTCTGATATCCCTTTTTACATTCACCATTCATTCAGAACAGACCTTCGGGTCACCCGGAAGGCGGAGAAATGATAAATTTGTGTCACTTTCTCTTTGCTGATAAGATATATAGCCAGTTACACAACATTCCTATGTAACTCCCTATAATACTTCCGGGTTTCTTCCCACCGCAGCCTCGATTTCGCTTTTGAAAATGGCGGCCGCGTGAAATCAGTCTATTGGTTAGGCATTACCACACTATGCTATATAAAGCCATCGTCCAAAGCCCTCTTGAACATGCAGCGTTCTTAAAGAGCATATTGTAGGTTAAAAAACTGTTTAAAAAAAAGGTAGAATCGTTTGTGAAAATACTCTATAATACCATAAAATACCATATTAAAATGTTTTACGAAGTGCAAGGGCACAAATTTGAAAGAAAATGTGTCTGTTTTCCCACTTCCGCTTTTTTTTCTAACCACCCTGGTGACGTCAGTGCAGGGACTTATCTGACAGACGCACACTGTTTACAGTGGGGCAGAGGAGCTAATAGCAGAACTGGTTGTTAGTTTTGGCGTAATTTATCATCATCGTGGTATAATATTGCGTTTATGGAAACTGCACAAACTCCAGCCTGTCAACAGATCAAGTCCACAAGTTTCCTCTTGCTATTTTGGTTCGTGAAATGGGATGAATCCGATAAGAGTGATAGCTGACGCGAATGAAGAGAAACACTCCTGGATCAGTCGGAGATTCAGCTCGATGAGCTGTACACGGTAAGACAACTCGTTTTTCGTTTATGTTTGTCAACTTTCAAGTCCGTAAGCATTATTCTTTGAGTAATTTGAAGCAACGTGATGTGTTTACTTTGGAGTAGCCGATAGCACGGCTGCTAGCTTGTATTGTTAAGCATATTAAATATACTTTTTAAAGCGTGTAAAAATGTACACATATCATAAGACGGCTAGTAGCATCAGTTTGCTAATATAATAAATGTCTTGTATAGTGTCATGTACTATAATTGCATCTGTGTCTTTAAGACGGGATACAGGTGGCATGATGGGAAGTTTTGTAATGTTACGGAGTTCATGGACACAAAAGAAGTAAAGAGTGGTGTTAAAATGTTAACCTGCATGTGGCTGATTTAATTCAGAAGTATGTGCGATTTATGAATGAACATTCGATGATAAGACACACATACATAACATTGGCGACGAGGATGCAGCCGGGATATTGTGAGCACTGAATACATGCGATGGAAAAGTCAGGTATTTCTGCATTTGAGTGCTACAAAGATCCCGCGACTCTTGGGCCAAGATGGACAAGATGGCTAACATCATTTGAACTTTATGCAGATGGAAAAGGACTTATTATAGAAGAAGGCGTCGCCGCGTCAGTTTGTCAACGACGCAGAGCACTTCTTTTGCATCATGCGGGACCTGATGTCCAAGATATATTCTCCACACTGCCAAATATGGGAAATGCCGATGACTTTAATGCGGCGGTTGCAGCCTTAAATGCATACTTTGTGCCACGAGTAAATACTGCATACGCAAGGCAGTCCTTTTATAAACTTTCTCAAAACTCCGGCGAGACTGTTCAGCAGTTTACAACACGTCTTAGACAAGCGGCGAGAGACTGTGCATTTGCAGATGACCTGAATAATCAGCTTCGAGATGCCGTCGTAGGCAGAGGCTCATCAACATATGTGCGGCGTAAATTGTTGGAGTAAGGACCGAATCTCACTCTTGATCGCGCGTTGGAAGTTGCCGATCTCTGTGAACGAATTGAGGAACAGATGTCTGCGTCATCAGTAAGTGATGCATCAAAATCTGATAACACTACAGAAACTGTGAATCGAGTCTGGAAAAACGGAGGAAAATATACAAAGGGAAAACACCAAGCAGAAAGCAGAAAGTTGAATAAACAGTGTTATAGATGTGGAAACACAGATCATTTTGGAAAAGATTTAAAATGTCCTGCTCGAGGTCAAATATGCCATAAGTGCAAAGGACGAGATCATTTTTCAAAAATGTGCAAAACCAAAATGGTAAAACAGAGAGTTAATCAAGTGGAGAGACAGACTGAATATGCATTTGTCATTCAAAATGATGGCAAGGATACTGATAGACTGAATGTCTGCTTGGGAAATGTTCATCTGAGGATGCTGGTGGACTCAGGTGCTTCCAGCAATATTATAGATGAGAAAACATGGGAGAAACTGAAATCTGAGAGAATTAAATGTCATTCGTACATCCCAGATACAAAGAAAAATTTGTTCTCTTACTCATCTGATCAGCCTTTGCCGGTAAAGGGAGCATTTAAATGTGATGTAACAATAGGCAGTCGGATGGTACATGCTGAGTTTATTGTTATAGAAGGAACTGGTGAACCTCTGCTAGGGAGAGATACAGCCATGGAGCTTGGAGTACTCAAAATTGGGGCAGATATTGCAGCGGTAACAGACCTTAAACAATCACTCCAATCACAATACCCAGAAGTGTTTCAGGGAGTTGGTAAGCTGAAAACTAAGCAAATCTGTCTGTACATAGATCAAACAGTCCAGCCAGTAGCCCAACCCTTAAGAAGAATACCATTTAAGCTGAGGGGTCCTGTGGAAGATAAAATCAAACAACTCTTAGAGATGGACATTATAGAAGAAGTAAATGGACCCACTCCATGGGTCAATCCTGTTGTAATTGTGCCAAAAGCTAATTCTGAAATCAGACTTTGTCTTGACATGCGGCAGGCCAATCGAGCAATCATCAGAGAACGATACCCTATTCCTACAGTAGATGAACTTCTACAAAGTATGAATGGATCAATGATTTTCAGCAAATTGGATCTGAAATGGGGTTACCATCAGTTAGAGCTGACACCAGAATCTCGCCAAATCACAACTTTTGCAGTTCATAATGGAGTGTACAGATATAAGCGTCTCATTTTTGGAGTATCATCTGCAAGTGAGCAATATCAACATGAGATAGCTGCTGCACTTACTGGAATAGAGGGAGTTGAAAACATCTCTGATGATATAATTGGGCATGCTCCGGACCAAAAAACACACAGCCAACGCCTACATGCCGTCTTGAAGCGCATAAGAGAATGCGGACTGACTTTAAATCCGGAAAAATGTCAGTTTTGCATAGATCGCTTAAACTTCATGGGAATCCTGCTGACACAGAAAGGGATTGGGCCCACTGAAGAAAGAGTCAGGGCTGTAGTGGAAGCCCGAGAACCACAAAACGTCTCTGAAATTAGAAGTTTTCTTGGACTTGTCAGTTACAGTAGCAAATTTATTCCACAATTTGCAACACTGGCGGAGCCATTAAGACGTCTTACCAGAAAGGAAACAGAATTTGTCTTCGGACATGAACAGAAAAGGGCATTTAATGCTCTAAAGGAGGAACTTGCAAAAGCAGGGACTTTGGCATACTTTGACAAAGACGCACCAACCCAGGTTATAGCTGATGCGAGCCCTGTAGGGGTGGGGGCAGTATTGACGCAGTGCCAAAAGGGTCAAATGGTGCCAGTGTGCTACATCAGCAGAAGTTTATCAGATTGTGAGAGACGGTACTCCCAGACAGAGAGGGAGGCCCTTGCTCTTGTATGGGCTTGTGAAAGGCTTCACCCGTATATCTATGGGAGACAGTTTGACTTGCTCACAGACCATAAACCGTTAGAGTCAATATATGGTCCACGTTCTAAGCCATGTGCCCGCATAGAGCAGTGGGTTTTACGTCTCCAACCATATGACTTTAAGATTGTCTATGTTTCAGGAAAAGAGAATATTGCTGACCCTTTGTCACGACTTTTAGGGAGCACAGCAATGAGAAACACTCACATGACTCGGATGAGTATGTGAGATTTGTAGCCATTAGTGCCACTCCAAGAGCCCTAACCACAAGGGAGGTGGAAGAAGCTTCAGAAAAAGATGCAGAACTGACAGAAGTGCGAAGAGCTATTGAAAGTGGACACTTTGAAAAGTGTATGTCTTATGCAGCCATAGCTAATAAGCTGTGCACAATAGGCTATCTGGTTTTACGTGGAACACGTATTGTACTTCCAAAAACATTACAAGCAAGAGCACTAGCACTTGCCCATGAGGGACATCTAGGTATAGTTGGAACTAAGCAGCATCTCAGAACCAAAGTATGGTGGCCTGGCATGGACAGAGCTGCTGAGAAACATTGTAAATCGTGTCATGGCTGTCAAATTGTCTCTCGTCCTGATGCTCCTGAGCCACTACGACCTTTACCATTACCTGATGGACCGTGGCAAGATTTAGCAGTGGATCTGCTGGGGCCCTTGCCTTCGAAACATTCAATTCTGGTTGTTGTGGATTATTATAGCAGGTATTATGAGTATGATATAATGACCTCCACCACAACTTCAAATGTGATTGACAGCCTAGAGGGCATATTTAGCCGACATGGACTTCCCTTAACACTCAAATCAGACAATGGACCTTAGTTCAGGTCAGACGAATTCAAAGCTTTCTGTGAAGGGAATGGAATTAAACACCTGAAAACAACACCTAAATGGGCCCAGGCTAACGGTGAAGTTGAGCGTCAGAATGCCTCTATCATGAAACATATTCGAATTGCGCAGTCTGAGAGACTGGACTGGCAAAAGGAACACAGTAGATATGTTACAGTATACAGAGGAATTGTACACAACACAACAGGAAAAAGTCCAGCTGAACTCTTGTTTAAAAGGAAAATGAGAGGCAAGCTACCTGAACTCACATCTGTGGATACAGATCTCGAAGTTCATGATTATGATGCTGAGAAAAAAGGAAAATACAAACTGTACGCTGATGAACACCGCAAAGCACAACAATCAAGTGTAGAGGTTGGAGATCAAGTTTTGATCAGACAGGACAAGACTGATAAATTCACCACACCATTCAGTGCAACACCTCACACAGCAATCAGAAGAGCTGAAAACCAAATAACTGTCGAATCACCAACTGGAGCTCAATATAGCCGCAATACAACATTTGTGAAGAGATATGTGGAGAAAGAAACAGAAGACAGCCAGGGTAACAAAAAAGCAGAAGATGCCAGCTGTTCTGGGGACACAAATCAAAAGAAACTGCTAGAGGGATCAGTTAGACCTGTATCCACAACAGAGTGTGAACAAAATGCCACATATGAGAAGCCCAAAAGGGAACGAAGATTACCAAAAAAATTTACAGACTTTGTCATTAGTTGAATTCTTGAACTGATAAAAACAAAGTGCTGTTTTGATGTTCAAAATGCAGTAACTTTAAAGCAAGTTAGAGAATGTGGTGTTTGCTAGTCAAATGTTTAAATATGTTGTGTTTAGGTAAGTTTAAGACAACTTAGATTGATAGTCTTTATCCAACTTTGGGGGGGATGTCATGTACTATAATTGCATCTGTGTCTTTAAGACTGGAAACAGGTGGCATGATGGGGAGTTCATACACACAAGAGAAGTAAAGAGTGGTGGTAAAATGTTAACCTGCGTGTGGTTGATTTAATTCAGAAGTATGTGCGATCTATAAATACTTGATGATAAGACACACATACATACCACCTGTAGATCACGCAGGTGTGTTTTAGTAAAGTGAAAGAGCTCAGATTGTGTTCCTGCTGCACAAGAGCGTCTGTACTTCTGCATGTGAGTTTAACACTTCTACATTACGCTGATTTGTGGAGATGATGAAGGGGTTTTATATGTGTGAGTGTGATTTAAATGTCTGATCCTAAAGATCAAATCCTCAAACACAGATTAAACACTGAGTCAAACATTGTCATTTAAAGCTGTCTAAAAGCTTTATTTTTAATCCCTTTAAAGTGTTTGTTCTCTTCTATTTCAGACTGACTCAATAGTTTTGTAAGAATTGAAATATTACAAATATTCTGATATCTTTGACAATTCAAAACATGAGCTGAAAACAGAGACTGGTGACTTCACAACCCACCAGGGAGGAATGCGGGAAAAACCAGTTCCTGCTGCATTTGCATCTGACTATGCTGAGACTCAGCTTCATCCCCCCACATATGGTCATTTCAATGTTTCAATGTTTTAGACTAACCAAACTGACTTTAACTATCATGTTTGATATCATTTGAAATGTCTCAGTGCGATTGGTACAATGGTCTCATTCTCTCAGAAATAGACATAATCAGAACAATAAATATATAACTTCAGGCATCTTTTGAACCACTGAGAGGGGTGTGCCACTAAGTGTGAATGCCTTTTGTTCACACCCCCTTCCTTGAGGGAATTCTTGGATTATTTAAGGTAAGGCCTAAGAAAAGCTCAAGGCGATTCTGCCTAACCAGATCAGCCCATAACATGGCTTGTTCCATGTTATGTATATTTCAAAGTCAGGAATGCATCTTTTTAATCTTGGATTTATCTTTGATAATTTGATGTTTTGTATTGATCGTTTATGAATTGACTGATTGAATTGGCATAATACATTTACCTGACTAATAAATTGTTATGTTTTGAACTATTTAAACCTCGTGTTATTATCACTGATAAATGTTGTTGTCCATAGCACTACAAGCCACTGTACAGGTTAGTAACGGACTAAAACATGTTAGACGGAGCAGCGTGGCACGCTAAACAATGTTATTAGAGATCCGACTAGCAAATTGGCATTATTTCATGTATACGTAGACTGCAAAAGGCCAACTATGGGTTTTCTATTTAGAACAACAAAATATTGTTGAAACTACTTTAAATGTGGATATTTAGGCCTTCATCTACAAACTTATAATCCTGTGCGATTATTATTAAAATACTTTGTCTTGAATTAGTAGATAACAGATCTATGGGGACCACATAAGAAATCTCCTAAATTGAGTAAGTAGTGTTCTGCCTTTTTAGGAGAGTGGTTAATCGCCTCTGTTTAATGACCAAGCCTGACAAGCTTGTATTAAGAGATTGTATACCCGGCCGGTGCAAGACTCGAGATGCTATCGGAATCTGAGTAAATGAGAATAAGGTATAATAACAAATCAAAAGAATATTCAATCATAATCTAAAATAATGTGAAAGGAAACAAAATAATCTTATCAATGTTTTATAATTGGAGTCAGATAAAACGAGGATAAACATATTAATATTCTAAACCATCTCATACTAAAATTGGAGTCAGATATGAGTTAAGTTTAATATAAATCAACATTGTGCACTGGAAAGACCGAACATGCAGTGAACCTTCATCCACCATTGGATACCGTCATTGGACCAACTGGCTGGACCCTACAGTTTCAATAATTCAGCATTACATATAACTCTAAACATTCAGAGCCACAAAATCAAAAGTAAAGTTAAAGCAGACCTTCCAGTTGAACAGGAAGAAAAGCTGCCGAAAAACAGTTTTTTTCAAGAGGTGGTTCAGTGTGTTTTGAGGCTTTGTTGTGTTCACTTATTTTAATTATTAAAATGCTGACGTTTACTAAACAAATGACATTTAACCCTTAACTGTCAGCAGATGTTTTAGTACTAACTCAATATCTTAGTTAATATATATAATGTCACACGACCAAGTATATATCATATATATGAAAAGTATGAGGTGTCAGAAGCAGACCAGTTGTACAGGAAGAAAAAATGCTGAAAAACAAGCTGACATTCCTTAAACAAAACTGTATTTAACCCTTTACTGTCAGAGTAATTCATTATAACTTGTATATTAAAACAACAACAACTGCACAATAGTTATAAATTGAGTTGAAATGCAGGTAAAGTTGCTTCATATTCGTACATTTGTTCATTTTGGCTATTTTAAATACTGGCTCTGAAATGGTGCGTAAGAATGACTAAAACACAACATTAGTTTGGTTTATTTGACTGTGACTGTTGTACTTTGATAGTTGTTGGCTGATTATGTGATTTATTGAGGTAAAGTTGGTTTTCGCACATTCAGACTTTCTCAATAATATCACTTCAGAAAATGATTCTGTGCTAATTCGAAATAGTAAAATCATATTATATTATTATATAATGACTATCAAAGTACAATATTCAGAGTCAATTAAACAGTGCTAATGTTATGTTGAAGTCAATCTTATGTGCCATTTTAGAGCCAGTATTTAAAGTAGCCTGTTATAAGATGTTACAGTACCAAAGCGAACGAATATAAAAACAACTTTAACTCAATATTTCACTATTTTGAATTGGCACCGAATCATTTTTTAAAGTGATATTATTAAGGAGAAAGTCTGTGTTATGTGTAAATAAGGGTCAGAGAGGATCCAAGTGCAAGTGACAAAAAATGTTTATTTATATCTGACAAATAGACCAGGGGCCTGTTTCAGAAAGGAGGTTTACTGAAAACTCAGAGTATTTTAACCCTGAAATGAGAGAAACTCTGGGTTTTCCGTTTCAAAATGGCAGGTTTGTTAAACTCGAGAAAGCAGGGTAAGTCAAGCCTGTTTCTAAAAGAGAGGTAACTTTAACTCAGAGTCAGTTATTGTGGTAACTTACTCTGTGAATCTAACCTGGTCAGAAGCAGGTTTTATTCTCTAAACTCGGAGTTTCTGTCGGTCTCCTCCCCTTTTTTTAAGATGAAGCGGTATTTCTCGCCTTAGCCTTACGTTTCCACCCACCTATTTTAATGCTCATTTTGAATACGTGCATAAAAACGATTGATGGAAACGTCATGATGCACATAACTTTTTAAAATATGCATAAAAACGCGCATAACTGAGTAGGATAAACTTTTATTCGATAGAAAATGTGCGCATAAACTACGATTGAAACACTTTTACTGAACAAATTACAGTATGTACATAAAAAAAAAAGATCATGATCATATGATAATGAAAATGTGTGTAAATGGACAAACCAGCAGGCTGAGCACAATGTAACATGTCTTAAATATTGTTTTAGTAATTCTAAAATGCCTTAACTGTTTCAGTATTAGTGTATATTATTAATTACCTCCGAACGTCTGGTGCATGTCAAGAGTCTCCGCGTCTCATGGCTTCAGACGCCCCCACGTGTTCATTGTGTTTCAGCATTGTCTTCTGACATCGAGGCGCAAGTACATTTTATAGGCTAAATAAAGAATTAATTGACGCAGCTTCTTCTACCACAGTAAATTCTGTTTTTACTGTTGATATTTGGTGCCAGTTTAATCAGGAAGTGACGATTTTTTTTCTCACAAATTACATTACTTATTTTATTATACTTAAATATTTAAATACTTAAAAAGTGAAATTAGGCATTAACTTGAGCAGCTGTTTTCCCACACTAACTGTCTCTTCTTCACTGATGGTTGCTTCTTTTCAAATATATACGCTCATATTTGCTATAACTTTGCATGAGAACATCAAGTTTAGCTGGAGAAAGAAATGGTGTTCTCTTTTATAAGATATTGCCATAGTCACTCGTAATGTCTGCGCTCCATTGATAATGCCTTTTTAAAGTCACGGTGAGCGCGCTTAACTCTGAGTTGGTCTACTCGAAGTTGATTGACCCAGCTCAGATCAGCTGTTCTGAAACCGAAAACTCTGAGTTTTTAATCTCTCGGTAAATCAACTCAGAGTTCAAGTTTAAACTCTGAGTTGTTTGAACCTCCTTACTGAAACAGGCCCCAGAAAGTGCCAGGCTAGAGGGACGCAAAACACAGGGCAGGAACAGAACAGGGAAACCAGTTCCAGATTCTCCTCAGGGCCTGAGCACAGACAGCACACACACATGAGCGATAGTAACAAACTGACACAGACTCACAAAAGCGTCGCTCAGATATAGGCACCATGATGAGCCTCAGCTGGCGAACTAATCAGACCAACTGAGTGTCGTTATAACACGTGAGCATAACAAATCCACATGTACAAACAAAACAAACCCACGTGATCAAACATACACTCCGGAGAAGCGCACAAACCTGCAACCGTGACATTACCTCCTCTCCTACGAGCACCTCCTGGTGCTCCCAGAAGAGCTTACCTGGCGACTGTAATCATCGATAAGCGAGTGATCCAATATGTCCTTTGCAGGGACCCACTCCTCTCCTCTGGACCATAACCTTCCCAGTCCACCAAGTACTGAAATCCTCCTCCCCTCCGTCTCGAGTCTAGAATGCGCTTAACCGAATAAACGGTCTCCCCATCTACGAGACGCGGCGGGGGGGAACCGGTGTGGGCGGGTTAATGGCTGTATGAAAAACGGGCTTTAATTTGGAAACATGAAACACGGGATGTATTCTCCCGTATGCTGGAGGAAGTTTGAGGCGGACTGCCACCGGACTAATGATCTTGATGACAGTAAATGGGCCGATAAATTTAGGTGCAAGTTTATTACATACAGAACGCAAAGGAATATTCTTAGTTGAAAGCCACACTTTTTGACCGACTACGTAAACGGGAGGCTTCGACCGGTGGCGATCGGCTTTAGCCTTGGTGCGCCTACCCACTTGGAGGAGGGTCTGTCTGGCTCTGCTCCAAGTCCGTTGACACCTCTGGACAAAGGCGTGGGTAGAGGGGACCGCTATTTCGGAGTTCAGACTGGGAAAAGCTAGTGGCTGGTAACCTAAGCTACACTGAAACGGAGAGAGGCCCGTAGCCGACACTGTTAATGAATTGTGTGCGTACTCCACCCATGGGAGCTGCTGACTCCAAGAGGAGGGATTTTGGGAAACCAAAAAACGTAACATGCACTCGAGATCTTGATTGGCCCTCTCTGTTTGTCCGTTACTCTGAGGATGGAAGCCAGAAGAAAGACTCACAGTCGCCCCCAGTAATTGACAGAATTCTCTCCAAAATTTAGACATAAACTGGGGCCCCCTGTCAGAAACCACGTCCTTTGGGAGGCCATGAATGTGAAAGACGTGATTAATGACAGCATCTGCTCTCTCTGGCTGAGGGTAATTTAGGCAGAGGAATGAAATGAGTAGCCTTCGAGAACCGATCCACAGCGGTCAAAACAGCCGTATTGCCACCAGATGGCGGGAGACCGGTGACAAAATCTAGCGAAATGTGCGACCAGGGTCTCGAAGGCACTGACAGCGGCTGAAGGAGTCCAGCAGGAGGGCGATTAGAAGTCTTAGAAACAGCACAAACAGAACTGGCCAAAACAAACTCGTGTATCTCCCGTGCCATGGCTGGCCACCAAAATCGCTGTTTAACCAAAAATAAGGTACGACTCACCCCAGGATGACAACCCACTTTGGAGGAATGTCCCCACCGAATGACGTCAGACTGAATCTCCTCCGGCACAAACAAACGACTGGATGGGCATGCGACTGGGGGCGTTACCCCATCCAGGGATGTGCAGACCCTGCTCTCGATCTCCCATGTTACTGCAGAAATACAAATCCTCTGGGAACCGATGGGCTCAAGAGGCGTATTGCGCTCGGAAGAATCAAAAAGACGGGATAACGTGTCGGGTTTGATGTTTTTAGAACCCGGTCGATATGAGATAGTAAATTCAAAACATCCAAAAAATAATGCCTACCGAGCCTGCCTGGAGTTAAGTCGTTTGGCGGATCTGATGTATTCGAGGTTCTTATGATCGGTCCAAACGATAAAGGGAAGCCCCGAACCCTCCAACCATTGACGACACTTCTCCAAAGCGAGTTTGACAGCCAACAACTCCCTATTACCAATGTCGTATTTTCGTTCTGCGGGAGATAATCGGTGTGAGGAAAACGCACACGGATGAATTCTGTCATTCGAGGCTGCGCGCTGGCACAGGATCGCGCCCACCCCCACCTGTGACGCATCAACCTCCACCAAAAACTGCCGGGAGGGATCAGGTGTCACCAGAAAGGGAGCTGAAACAAAGCGCCTCTTTAGTTTAGAGAATGCAACCTGTGTTGCACTCGACCACCTGAAGGGAGTCTTTGCGGAGGTTAAGGATGTCAGAGGGGCGGCGAGCTGACTGAAATTGCGAATAAAACGCCGGTAAAAATTAGCGAAGCCCAGAAATCTCTGCAGGGCCTTACGAGACTCTGGAATTGGCCAATTTACCACAGCCTGAACTTTCTCTGGATCCATGCGCACCTCCTCGACTGACACAATGTGTCCTAGAAAGGGAACAGACTGTGCATGGAACACGCGTTTCTCCACCTTGACAAAATGCCCATTCTCTAGCAGCCGCTGAAGCACTCGCCTGACGTGCTGCACATGTACCTGGAGAGAATGAGAAAAAATCAGAATGTAATCCAGGTAGACATAAATAAACTGATCTATCATGTCTCGCAACACGTCATTTACAAGTGCTTGGAAAACCACAGAAGCATTAGAAAGCCCAAAAAGAAGAACACAATATTCAAAATGCCCCCTGGGGTTCAGGAATGCGGTTTTCCACTCATGACCCTGCTTCATGCGAACCAAATGATATGCGTTGCGGAGATCTAATTTCGTGAAAAACAAAGCCCCTTGCAGACGCTCAAACGCTGAAGACATCAGCGGCAAAGGATACGTATTCTTCACCGTGATGCTGTTCAGCCCTCGATAGTGCAAGGTATAAGAGACCCATCCTTCTTTTTCACGAAAAAGAACCCCGCCCCGCCGGAGAAGAAGAGGGCCGTATGATCTTGGCGGCTAGAGAATCAGAAATATATTTCTCCATGACCTCCCTCTCAGGAATAGAAAGAGAGTATAACTTGCCTTTAGGCGGAGATGTACCTGGCAATAAATCTATTGCACAGTCATAGGGACGATGAGGAGGCAGAGAAGCAGCTTGAGACTTACTGAACACTTTCTTCAGGTCGAGGTACTCACTGGGCATGTTTGACAGGTCCATGCGCTCCTCCTGAAACACAGAACAAGAAACAGCAGAACGAGCAGACGAAAGACAAGATTCATCACATTTCTCACTCTACGAAAATATGGAATTAAGACCCCAGTTAATGTGAGGTTTATGAAGAATTAACCAAGGATGTCCTATAACCACCGGTGAGTTGAAACAGTCTGTTAAAAAAAATGAAATGTGTTCAACATGATTTCCAGACGTGATAAGTTTTATGGGTTTGGTGGAGTGAGTGATGGTGGGAAGGGGAAGCCCACTGAGGGCGCGTACTGCAATGGGTTGTGACAGAGCTATAACCGGAAGTTTAAAACTGAAAGCGAAACTGGAGTCAATGAAATTTCCCTCCGCCCCGGAATCGACGAGGGCATGGGTGTCATGACTTCCCTGAACCCCATGATACAGTGACGGGCAATAAAGTAGCAGCCGTAGAGGATTTGTCCAAACTAATTTCACCCATCAGTAACCTCTTACCTACTGATGGGTGTTGTCTTTTACGAGACAGGAAGCCACCTGATGACTCGCCCCTCCGCAGTAGAGGCAATGTCACTCCGTTCTCCGCCGGCGCTTTTCTTGCACGGACAAACGGGATCTCCCCAGCTGCATGGGTTCCGGGTCAGCGCTTACCACTTCCGGTGTCGCAGCCAATGCCGGAATGTCAGGGATGGAATCCAAAAACCTGCTCTGCTGCAGGCGAGTCTCACGTTGAAGCAGTCTGGTGTCCACACGGATGGCCAAATCTACCAATTCGTCCAGAGTCTTTGGAAGATCTAAGTAATAGATCGCATCTTAAAGACGATCAGATAATCCGTGCAGAAACATGTTCCATTGCGCCTCTGTGTTCTAGCCGCATTCAGCGGCTAGTGTTCAGAACTCAATCAAGTACTCCGCCACGCTCCAATTCCCCTGGCGGAGTTCAGCGAGGACTCGGGCGGCCCAATCAAAGATCTTGTTAAGCTCTTTGGAGAACAGGTCAAACGTAGAGCAGCATGGTAGCTTTTGTTCCCATGCTGTTGTTCCCCACTGGGCCGCCTTGCCCGAAAGGAGGGTGATGACAAACGCCACCTTAGATTGCTCGGGGCAAAATAATGACGGCTGCAGAAAGATGTAAAGGAAACACTTAGACAAGAAGGATCGACACAAGAGAGGCTCTCCAGAGTAGCTGGTCGGAGGTGGAAGGCGCGGCTTCACAGAGCGACAAAGAACCGCAGGCGCTGGTGACACTTCCGGGGTTGGTGCAGTCTCGGGGGCTGGTGCAGTATCAGCCTGTGCACCTCAGGTAACCAGTTGTTGGACCTGGGAAGTGAGCAACGAATCTTGGCCAACCAGGGCCTGGATCGCCTGAGCCGTGGTGGCCAGGGCCTCATCCTGTCGATCAATCTGGGCGTTGCTCTGAGAGACGAATTCGGAGATCTGGGAGACACTTGCTGGATCCATGTAAAGGTCAGTTCGTTCTGTTACGTGTAAATAAGGGTCAGAGAGGATCCAAGTGCAAGTGACAAAAATGGTTTAATTATATCTGACAAATAGACCAGAAAGTGCCAGGCTAGAGGGACGCAGAACACAGGGCAGGAACAGAACAGGGAAACCAGTTCCAGATTCTCCTCAGGGCCTGAGAACAGACAGCACACACACATGAGCGATAGTAACGAACTGACACAGACACACAAAAGCGTCGCTCAGATATAGGCACCATGATGAGCCTCAGCTGGCGAACTAATCAGACCAACTGAGTGTCGTTATAACACGTGAGCATAACAAATCCACATGTACAACCAAAACAAAACAAACCCACATGATCAAACATACACTCCGGAGAAGCGCACAAACCCGCAACCGTGACAGTCTGAACATGCGAATATAAAATCAGTTTTAGCTACTTTTAGCTGAAGATGTTTAGTGAACACACAGATGAAATGATCTTTATTAAACCAACCTGTCTGTGCCTCAGACTCTTCTTTTCTTACTGTAAGCGCCTCTTCTTCAATCTTCACATCTTCACTCTCCAGAATCCATCTTTCTTCAGTTGATTCAACAGTTGTTTTCTTTCTGGTCAATCCAGTATTTTCGGCCTAACTCCGCAAACACTCTTTTTGGGCCATGATGATGGAGTTTTTCATCATAATGCTGAATCAGGAGTTGACTGAGTGGGTGTTTGGGTTTAGGTTTAATTTGGTGGACAGTATCTGGCCTAAGCAGTTCACTTTGTCTCAGACAACCACCAACCTTATAAGTCCAGTAAACTGGTCAAGCTCAGGAGCTAGGGCTAATAATCTACTGTTGGAATGTAAGAGTTTGTTACCCTTTAAGTTTAGCTGGAAAGCACCTGGCTTGTGCCTGCATCAGGACTCAGCTGCATAGTCTTGGGCACATACTTTCTCGGGTTTGATTAGTTTGCTTTAACTGCTCTTGAGCTTCATGTTCCACCACCTGATCAAAGCTGTGGTACTGCGAGAATTCTTGCATTATATCAAAGTAGTCTATCATTGGCAGGCTACAAAAGGTTACCCTACTCTCCTCATCAGTAATGTCTAGGACTGATTTCTTTGTATCTTAAGGCCAGGTACTTGAGTCTTGCCACAGAAATTGAGGTCCCTGCTGCCACTGACTGTGAACTGAGAGCTGCTGAAGGGTTTTGCCGTGGGTCTGGGTTTTGCGTGTCGTCTGCTGGATTGTTTTCAGTCAGCTCCTGAATCTCTGCTATTCGTGTACCCACAAACACTTTATATCTGCATGAATCGGACTGGATCCAGGACAAGACTGTCTTTGAGTCACTCCATAAATTAACCTTCTAAATGTTCAGTGTCAGTTCCCTTTCTAGAACTTTTGGTAGTTGAGTGCAGCACAAAGATCCAGCCTGGGTACATATAGCTGTTGTTTTGGGACCACTCGTGATCTGGCTGTGACAAATTCAACCTCAGCTTGGCCTTGAAGACTCTGTGTTCTCAAATATGCTACTGAACCATATGCATGATTTGATGCATCACAGAATATGTGGATGTCTCCTAAGCAGGACTCAGAATCTAGCTGTGTGCTGGTGTAGCACCGTGGTTTGGCAATGTTGTTCAGGTGCTGCTGTTCCTTCTCCCATTCTTGCCAGGCTTGCACAAGTTCTGTTGGCAGCAATGGGTCATCCCACCCATGTTTTTTTTTTTTTTTAATCCCATAGCCTTTGAACCAATGCTTTAGCTAGTGTTGTGTAGGGGATTATGTACCGTGGTGGGTCATACTGACTGGCTAAACATGGTAGGCGTACCTCATTGTGGGTTTTTGTGGCTCCCTCAGATGAGTTTTGTAACCAAGTGTGTCTACTTGGCAGAGCCAACGTAGACCCATGGTGGACTCAGAAACATCCCACTGCTTTTCAGAAAGCCAAACCTCATTTTTCTCAGATCTAGCTTTTGTAGGAAGGTGAGCAACAACAGAAGGGATGTTAGAAGCCCACCGCCTTAATTCGAACCCCCCAGACATAAATAGAGTCTGCAGCTTGTTCACCAGTTTGGATGCTTTGTCACTTGATGTTACACTCTGCAGGTAATTGTCCACATAAAAATGTTTCTCCACAGCTGCACGTGTGTCTTCACCTGGGACAGTATTCTCCTGGACATGTTTGAGGACAGCAAATGTTGCGTAGCATGGACAACATGTTGTCCCAAATGGCAGAACTTGCCACTCATAGATGCTGACTGGATTATCGCGTTGCATGTCTCTCCACAGAAATCTAAGAAGCTGTCTATCTTCTACGAGCAGCCAAATCTAATGGAACATGCCTTTAAAGTCACTCAAGATGGCAAAAAAATGCTCTCTAAAGCGAAGCAACACTCCTAACAAGGTGGAAGGAAGAGTGGGCCCAGGCAGCAAATACTCATTAAGGTTGTGGCCTTGATACAGGAAGGAACAATTGTACACTACCCTGTGTTAGCCATTATGGTGCACCATATGGTGTGGTATGTACCAGGATTCATGTGTTTGCTTGATTGCTTTGGGTGACAATTTGATCACATAACCAGATTGCTCCAGCTTTTCAACTTCTTAGGTTGTACAGGTTGTACACCTTTGCCAGTTCTGGGCTCTTGCTGTACTGGCTCCATCTGGGTGATCAAGTGGTGATAATCAGAACCTATTAGCAGCACTGGCTGGACCTGCGGAAATGCATAAAGAGGCAGTCCTTTGAGATTTCTTTTGCAATAGGGCTACTAGATGTGAATGTTTAGCCAGATCCAAATTTGCTGTAGTTAAAGCACTCTTTATTTTAAATCTTTTGTCTGGCTGATATGCTGGAAAAAGAGTGAAAGATACTTTTAAACCATGAATAAATTAGGTGTCATGTCCAACTGTCCTTAAAGAAAGCTTCTCTTCCTGTCTATTAGGCTTAAGTTGTTCTGCTGCATCATGAAGCAAGATGGTACGTTCAGACCCATCATCCAGAATTGCATAAGCCATTAGTGAATGCCCGCCATTGTGTAACAACACTTTACTGATTTTCAACATGACCTGGCTGCCATTTGCTGGCCGATCAAGCTACAGCATCTGACTTTCTTGAGGCATTTCAACTTGCTTCATCTCAGCTGATTTTGTGTTGCATCATGTAGGACAGTTGGGTGTTTGCCTATACAAATTTTACAGATGCCCTTTAACCTGCATTGAGCAGATTGATGTTTTCGTCCGCGCCTCCAGCAACTCTAATTCATCTTAATCCAGTTAGTTTTGATTTCACTGATTAGCTGTGCAAAATTCGGGCACTGATTAAGCCAACAGTGTTTATTGTCACAGTAATGACAGTATGCATTCTTGCCTGGACTTTGAATTTCTGAGGGGTTTAACACTGGAGTGTTTGAAGACTACTCTGTACCTTGCAAAATGCTGCTGGCTGTAAAGTGTGCTTATGCTGGTATAAGGTATAGCTGTCAATCATTCTTAAACTATTAATAAATCCCTAAACCTTTTCAACATATTGTTTATACACACTTATTGAATATTTTGGAACAGCATCCTTTAGAAACTAATAATATAACAGAGAGATCTGTATGAGGTGTACCTATTTATACATTAATCTGTAATCTTAATTTATAGGTTCAACATTGCTCTATATATTCATCAGAGACCTCTCAGATTTCATCTTAAATATCTTCTTTAAATCTTCCTTCAACACACTCGTGCTCAGAGAATCTGTACAGATACCTTTAGCTCCAGTGGTTTGTGTGTAGACTTCAGGACACGCCCACAGACAGGAGAATCTCATGAATATTTATGTAAGTGTCACTTAGTGGAGCCAATAATATTTCAGGATATACCTGTAGATCACGTAAGTGTTTTAGTGAAGTGAAAGAGTGAAAGAGCTCAGATTGTGTTCCTGCTGCACAAGAGCGTCTGTACTTCTGCATGTGAGTTTAACACTTCTACATTATGCTGATTTGTGGAGATAATGAAGGGTTTTATATGTGTGAGTGTGCTTTAAATGTCTGATCCTGAAGATCAAATCCTCAAACACAGATTAAACACTGAGTCAAACACAGTCATTTAAACACTGTGTCTAAAAGCTTTATTTTTAATCCCTTTAAAGTGTTTGTGCTCTTCTATATCAGACTGACTCAATAGTTTCAATAATTCAGCATTACATATAACTCTAAACATTCAGGGCTCTATTTTGACGGTCCATGCGCAGAGCGCAAAACGCAGGGTGCAAACGCCTTTAGGGCATGTCAGAATGCATTTTTGCTAATTTACGGACAGGAAAATGCGCTTTGCGCCAAGGCGCATGGTCTAAAAGGGTTGAGTTTATTTTCTTAATGACTTATAGGCGTGTTTTGAGAATAAACCAATTAGAGTCTCATTTCCCATTCCCTTTAAGAGCCAGCTGAGTTGCGCCAAGAGCGCATTCGCTATTTACAGGACGCAAAGTAAGTCTAAGTGGAAAAAATGAGCATTTCACAAGCAAACAGTTAACAGTTGACAGTTTTTTAACAGAAAACAGTTAAACAGAGCATCTACTGCGTGAGAATGAGAGATAAATTATCTACTTTTACTTTCGCTCTTGGATAGGGAAACCTTTATGCACAGACATCAATTAGCCTATCAATAATTAATTTTGTTTGTTAAGCGCAAATATTTGTTTCAAAACTATTTCTAAATTCAGTTCTAATTTCCAGCAAACGAATAAATGAACAATAATAATGAAGTGTGCTCAAAAACCTGAGTTATATCCTTAAACACATGCTGTGCCCCATATGGTCTAAAACCTGACAGGTGGGCAAATCTAAGCTTGTTTTTAATAAAACAAATATAAATATGGATATAATAAATAATACAAATAAATAAAACGACTCTTGCGCCAAGCTGAAACTACCAAAAGACTATTGCGCCACGTCTTGCGCCACACTGCGCCGGGTGTATGATAGGGCCCTCAGAGTCACGAAATCAAAAGTAAAGTTAAAGCAGACCTTCCAGTTGAACAGGAAATACAACAAGCTGACGATCCTTAAACAACACTGCATTTAACCCTTTACTGTCAGAGTAACTCATTCTCCAAATAGCCTCTTTAGTAGAGAGACATTTTAATACTAACTAAATCAACAACTGGCTGAACCTGAACTTCTTTTGATAAACTCTATATAACATGCATTTATCTTAAATCAAATGTGAAACACCTGAGATGTCAGATCAGGGGTTAAACCATTTGCATTCATGTTAAGGACTATATATATATATGTGTGTGTGTGTGTGTGTGTGTGTACAATTGTTTTCTGAAAGCTCTGCTTTGGTGTTTTAGCTGCAGTATGGCAGAGAAGCGAGTAAAGGACTCTCTCTCAGGGAAACACAGGTATTGATTCTGTTTTCACACCATTATTTCAACATGACAACAGACAGATCTTCAGTCAACTATTAGTTTGAGCTGAATTAAACTGAACAAACTCATATTTGTCTGATAAACGCTTGTAAAGGAGACTGAGGTTTTTCCTGCAGTTTATTCCTCTGGTGTGTTTGTGTGTTAAGTGTGACATATTATTGTGAACCAACAATCCAGAAAATAGAGTCATTAGTAAATGACAGTGATGGGGGACTCGAGTCACATGACTTGACTCGAGTCAGACTTAAGTCACAAAATGTAGGACTTGATACTTACTTGACAAATATCCAAAAAAGACTCGACTTTACTTGGACTTGGCTGTCATGACTCAAGACTTGACTTGGACTTGAGTTAAATGACTCAAAAAAAAGCTTGTTTTTGTAAAATACACAACCGTTTGTTATATATTATGCGTTTAAAAACAAAAAAAAAACCGAAAGTTTTAAGTCACGCATGCGCAGTATTAACGGGATCTGGACTGGATCATTTGGTTCAGAAGAACCGCTTTAAATGATTCATTTGAACAATTCATTTGCTATTCGGCCATCAGAATGCGGTGATGTGAATGGAAGGCGCTCCGCCAGAGATAGCCTATGTTACGGGTTTAAAGATTACAAACAAGACGGCTAATCAAAGTTTATACTACTTAGTCTGACTCAGTGCTTGCCACACTTGCCGGCCGTCTAATTAGGCTATATTTAGTGACAGTTTTTTTGTACAGTTATTATCATTCTTCTTTTTGTATCTGCCTCTTTTAACCAAACATCCGCGATCGATGTAGTGGAAAATCCTCTCTCCTTACTCGTTGAAGCTGGCTGCAAAATATACCTACACCATTAGTAATCAAAGCATTAGCCTTCTTTAAATAATCTACAAGTTTAAATCTTTTAACTATGTTTATTTATGAATATTTTTTAGAGCTATTCTGTTTTTATTCCTTTTTCTGTCATTTATTTGTCATTTGCTGTATATTTTATTAATTTGATGATGTCATTAGGCTAAAGGCTTTTTTATAGACATAACTAAAATGCTTTTACATGCAAGTTTGCTTTGAACTTGAAAGATAGAGAGAAGCAGATTTGGCCTGTCAGCGGTGCACATTGCTCCTGAATTAGGTTAGAGAAAGTGGATGTCTTTTTTAAAAATGTTTTTTTTACTTTAACCCATTGAAAGTAAAAAGTGTATAACACTGTCATAATAGATAAAAGTATAGTAAAAAATTGAATATGTTTTGTTTGTCACATATAGGTAACTATTTATTTGATGTGAGTAAATGATGCGTTTTGATCCAGCTACCACCGCAAGTATATTTCAAACCTGTGAGAAGCACTGATAGTATTGTATTTGTATGCTAATGTTTAACGTTTAAGTTTTTGTCATATTAGGACTTAAGTTTAATTAAAAAAAAATTGCATTAAAACAATCTGTTAAATGCTATATTCCAGCTTTTTTACCCACATGCATCTTTTTAAAAACAATTTATGGGGGAAAAAATGTGAAGAATTAAGTTAGGCAAAACAAGAAACCATTTCAGACCATGGATCTCAAAAATCTGTAACGTATTTGTGAAATGGACTATATGAATGATCTGGAATCTAAAGGTTCGAAATTGCTTTTAGAGTTCATTCTTAGTAATTCATATTACCAATCAAAACATTTTTTATTGGAGTTATTGAAATGTACAAAATGTCTTTGAGGAAGATAAAATAAAATAAAAAATTATCATTTTTATTAATGAATTTTTTACTCCCAAAAAATGTACCTGTGCACTTTAAGATTAGTTTTTGTGATTTAGGGTCTCATTTAATTAATAGTATAATATTTTATTGGCTTTGAAGTAAGCACACACTCTGAGCAGAAAGCCATCTGATTCACTAGTGATGAAAGTGTCATTTCAAATGACAGTTAATATACTGTATATACCAGGGGTCACCAATCTCGGTCCTGGAGGGCTGGTGTCCCTGCAGGATTTAGCTCCAACTTGCGTCAACACACCTACCTGGATGTTTCAAGTATACCTAATGAGAGCTTGATTAGCTTGTTCAGGTGTGTTTGATTAGGATTGGAGCTAAAATCTCCAGGGCCCGGTTTTTCAAAAGTAATCCACTAGGATTTTGGATAAAGGATTGGATCAAATCTTGAAACTGGGTTTTTCAAAAGAAAAAACGGATTACCTAATCGGATTAGATCACGTAATCTAATCTTGGTTTTGATCCGGATCTAACCTTTACTTTGGGTTTTTCAGACCTTTTTTGTAGGATTTGGATCACTTTGATCTAAAAAACCTGGATTAAACTGATCCCATCAGAAGGGTGGATTTAGTGTGGATTTTATGCCCAAAATGTAATGAAAACTTAAAAAATGTATTAAATAATACTATTTTTGGATCATGCAGTATCTTACAAGATATACTATTTATTCATAAGGTTTTAATTTTATTTGTTCATCTGTCAGGCTATAGTGATTATTGGCTTTAACATATTTAGGCTTTCAGTATAGGCCTACAGCAAACAGCTGGCAAAATTGACCAGAAACAATACATTTTATTTAGTCACTAATTGATATATATTTATTCATCACAATGGAAAATATTTTTGTTTTTAGAATATTTATTAGTGATGCATGCAATGATTACAGAATAACCAAGAAAATGCAAAGAATGGCAATCACTGATTTTTGAAATCACCTTCAACAATTGCAAAAAGAGACTAAAAGGGCAGAAGCACAGCTTCATCTGGCCGAAGCCAGATTTGAGATTTGCTGCCTTCAACAGCAAACCAAGGCCAGATTTGAAATTCACCTCCTAAAGGCTTTGCTCAGACAAGCTACTCTCTCCATATCAGATGAGGAAGTCTGAAATTATTATGGAGTTTTTGACATTAACAATTTTTTTTTTTAAATTTACATCTATATTTGTAACTTATTATAAATACCTCAATGTACAGTGTTTGTGTTGTAGGTCTCAGATAAACAGACTGCTGGAAGAGGATGGTGGGGCTTTTATTGGTTTTTTTTTAAATGTTAGTTTTCATTTCTAATAAAAATAAAGTTATATTTACCCAACACTGGCTATTCTACTTGTTGCTCTTTACATAGGCCTATCTATCCATCTACATTGTGATTGAGCACTGGTAATCCAGATTTAGTGATCCTGAAAAGTTCCTATGCGGATCAGATTGATCCAATCAAATGTTGCTTTGAAAAACTGGCTCAAAAAGTAAGCTGGATTACGTGATCACGGATCGCAAAAACAGGATTACTAAATCCAGATCAATTTTATCCGGATTAAACCTTTTGAAAAACCGGGCCCAGGACACTGGAGATACTGGTATATACTGTTTGTGTGTGTGTGTGTGTGTATAGATAGATAGATAGATAGATAGATAGATAGATAGATAGATAGATAGATAGATAGATAGATAGATAGATAGATAGATAGATATGGATATAATAAGATTTACTTGAAAGTGACTTGCTAGACCAAGCTATGACTTGACTAGATGTGACTTGAAATAAGCAGTGACTTACCTTGACTTGAGTCTGACAAAAATTTACTTGACTTGCTTGAGACTTGAAGGTTATGACTTGAGACTTGCTTGTGACTTGCACATGTGTGACTTACTCCCACCTCTGGTGCAGAGGTAAGGCAACTCTTGAGATTGATGATGGCCAGTTCGGCCTCTGGCTCCCATAGAAAACCTGCTAGGATACCCTTGGTGAAAGCGGATAATGGGACTGCCACAGTGCTAAAGTTCAAGATACATTTCCAGTAGAAATTGGCGAAACCAAGAAAACACCGTACCTCCTTTATAGATGAAGGAAAAGGCCAATATTTAACTGCCTGGATCTTTTGTGGATCCATCTGAATTTGTCCAGGTTTGACAACAAACGCCAGGAACTTAATTTGGGACACATGAAATTTAAATTTTTCAGGTTTGACGTACAAGTGGTTATCAAGGAGGCACCTGAGAGCATGTGTTGAACATGCTTTTGGAGGGAACTTGAGAAAAGCTCTCCTTTGAGGTAGCTCTCCCATTGCTGAAGACAGCCTTAAGGTGATGGTATAGAGCTGGGACTAGAGACAGATCTAAAGGTTCTTGAGACTCGAGAGAATGTTTGAGGGGTTGCTGACTCAGGCAGGCAGGCACATGTTACTCCAACTTAAAATTGTGCTAGTGGGCCAATCAATATGAGGGTTATGCTGTAGCAGCCAGGGGTGCCCAAAGATAACTGGAAACTCTGGTGAGTGTATCAAGTGAAAGCAAATCTTCTCTTGGTGCTGACAAACAGAGAGACCAAGGTGGGAGGTGAGGTGGGTGACTTCTCCTGGACCTAGCGGTTTACCATCCAGAGCAGTGACAGATAGTGGTCCAGGAAAAAGACAATTAGTAATTTTGAAACTTCTGGCTAAGGTGAGATCCATGAAATTTCCAGCAGCCCCATGATCTACAAAGGCCTGAAGTTGGCATTTCTGGTTTGCCCACGTGAGTGTGATGAGGAGAAATAAATCAGCCAGTACCTTGCCTGTACTGGCTGAGCGTTTCCCGAGAGCTGAGGGCAGGTAGACCGGAAGTAACCAGGCAGACCACAATATACGCAACATGGCACTCTCTTTCAGTAAGAGAGAGATGAGTTCTACCCAACTGCATGGGTTCTAAAACTTCTTGAGCAGTTTTTAAAGTTTGAGGGGATGTTGGAGTGAGAAATGGGGTGGGAGCTGAAGAACAGTTCAGCTTCCTTTCCCTCAGACGATTATCGAGGCGAATAGCTTGGTCCTTCAAAGTCTCAAGGTCCAGAGCAGATTCCCTAATAGCTAAGTCATCTTTAAGTACCTTCGACAGCCCATTTTGAAAGCAGACTTTGAGTGCCTCATTATTCCAGCCGTTCCCTGCTGCAACAGTTCGGAAAAGGATAGAATATCTGGCCACACTACTACTACCTTGTTGAAGGTTGAGGAGTTTCTTAGAGGCTTGCCGGTCACTGTGGGGGTGATCAAAAACCCGCTTAAACTCCTCTCCGAAAGCCGTAAAACTGGAACAGAATGGGGTCTTAGCTTTCCTAACTGCAGTGGCCCATGAAAGAGCCTTACCAGATAGCAGGGTGATTACATACGCAATCTTGACCCTAAGTGAAATAAAAAGCGGACGGCCAAGCATGAGGTGCGGGCACAACACATTACACACATTATATATATATATATATATATATATATATATATATATATATAATATTTGCTTGTCCACAGTTGTAGTACACTGGTAAAAATTGTCCCGTAAGTAAAATAGTAAAATACTGGCAATGTACTGTTATTTTACAGTATGTTGCTGTAAAAATACATGGACTACATTGATTTACACAATACTCAAGTGAACTCATTTTGCTCACTGAAAGCAACTGCCTCAACTTGGTCAACTGCTGAATGAGTTTATGAAGTAATGTGCTATATACGCTTAGAAGCATACTTATAATGATAACTTATTTTAGTTAATTAGAAAAGTTCAGTTTAACTCTAATATCTTATTTTTCACAACAGCACACATACATGTAAATCTGGAACTACCAGAGAGATTCTGACTGCATCAGCAACTAAACAGCCGCTGTCTTTAAATAGAGAAACATGCAGAATAACATCAGCAGTTCATCTTTACCTCATACACTGGCTCTACTCTCCTCCACAACGGTGACAGACAGAAGAAATTAGCTTCAGGTTTTACAATAAAATACTGTTTTTTCCTTGATTTAACAGTAATCTACTGGCAGCTGTGGTTGCCAGCAATCTACTGTTTTTTTACAGTCTACTTCCGTAGTGTAAATTAACAGTATATTACTGTTTAAATACATTTTACACTGTGATTTTACCTCTCACACCTTTAACCCTTTAAACCCCAGAGCAAATACTTCAGTTTTAATTGAAGTGTCCACACTACTGAGTGTTCAAGAAACATGGAGCAAAGCTGAAGTAAATTCATTAATTAACTGACTAATTAAATGATAATGGAAGATTAACAATGAATAAATGAAGAAATAGTGAAGGGAAAAAACAAGAACAGAACATACAAAACTTTAGTCACAGCTTTATAATGAAATAACCTGAAGAACAACAAATGATTAAATCATTTAAATGATCAGCGGATGATTAAAAACTCTGCAAACATCATCACCAGCTACACTTATTACTTAATACATGTATTTTTGTATAACATCTACTAAAGTTCTTCTTGAGAAAAAGTTAAAGTTTTACGTCACCATCATGGAGAACAGAGTTTGCTTTAGTTGGGCTCTTAGCCCTGTCATTTTTAACATTTATATATCTTGGCTGCTGCAATTGTTAAGAACTTTGTTTAAAAAGCTCTTTAGTTGTGGCAAGCCAGCCAAAAACCTAAATAAGATCTGGTGATGTTCATGTTGCCATTAAATGGCAGAGTCTGTTCTCATTTAGTATAATAAAATTTACTGCTCCCATTCAATGTTAAATCTATTGTTTTACATTATGTCTATATATGGCAATGATTTCTGGAAGTTTTTAAGAATATCTTGGACAATAACACTGCTCTATGGTGCAAATCGCACTCAAAGAGACATCAATAATCAGCACATGCACCTCAATAATGGTGACAACTAACAAAATTAACAGTTTAACTCACAAACAGGCAACTGAAAGTCTAAACATAAACAACAGCAGAATCAAACACAAATAAAGAAAAGTGTTAGACCATTATACAACATTTATTTATACCGTAATGCATGCTGGGATATTTGTACCGTGCCACTCCCAGCATGCATTGCAGCATGAAACATTTGAGATGTTACCATTGTTGAGATACAAGGTCAGATTCATGAGGTCTGAGTGTGTATTTGTCATAACTGAACTGTTTTTGTATGTAATTTTTTAACTGTTAAGTAATTACAGAGGTATCTTTTCTGTTTCCACTTCTCATTAATTAAATTAATACCTGCAACTAAGCATAAAATCTATTGCATGAGGCCCTTCTTCCAGATTTATAACAAAACATTTATCAGAACTAATTTCAGACTAATAGATTTCTCTATTTATTGACTTTCCAACTTAATTACTATAATACAAGCATTTCGTTACCTCTTTATTACAGTATTTGGAGAGTCTGAATTAATAAGTTCAAGGGTGAAGAGCCCAACTACACCAGCCCCTCACTCCATTACGGTGACACAAAAAACTCCTTAATTTCTGTTGGATCTCATTGAGAATAGTATGGAAGTCAAATCAGTCAGTAATAAGTGTGTGTCTGCTGTTGTTTGTGGAGTTGTTTAATGATCCTCTGCTGAGACTGAAGCTGTTTTATTTTATTTTATTTTATTTAATGTTGTAACTCAAGTCACTGTTTGTGTTTCTTGTTTATTTTCTTCAGTAATTGAGATTATTAACAGCAGGTGTTCATCAGAGTCTGAATTCACTCATTAGTGTACATTAACTCTGTCAGGTGAACTATATTAGTGAACTAGTGTATGAAATAGTGAACAAGGACACAAAGTGTGATTTCAAACACAGACTTCAAAACATCGAATCTGAACTCTGTTAGCTCACAGTTTTCTGCAGTTGGTTACTTTCTCGAAAACAAAAATGTTACCCAGAAAGCACTGTTTTTTAACAGAATATTACTGTTTTAGTGAAAAAAACATTATTTTACCGTAGAATCGGACCGTTTTTTAACAGCAATTTTTTACAGTGTAGTTATTAAATGTGTCTTAATGATGTAATGTAGGGGTGGACAAGTGTGAAGCTGCATTGAGTTTGTGAGGGGCATCCTCCAAGATAAGCAGCTCAGCATCTGTATGTTAGTCTGTCCCGCCTGGGTGTTTTGGTCATTCAGAGCAGTTCACAATTTTTTCTTTCTTCTCCAAATATTGCTCTTTAAATATCGTGCTAGCCTGTTCTTTTACGTAAATGTGTGTGCAGGCCAGCAGTGTAGTGTGGGCATGTTTGTGACAGATATGGGGGAGAAACTACATTATTGAATATCAAGATATAATAAATATTTTCTGACATCACCCAGCCCAACAACTGATTAGACATTTCACCTCTGTAACATTTGGGTAAATGTCTTACATTCATACAACCAGCTGTAGTCATGCATCTCTGTGTCAATCATCTACAAATCACCCTTTTAATGTTTTAAAATCAGCTATCAAATTATATTAAGATACATTATTTGTGTGAGTGTGTTTGCTGATGCGAGGGCTCGATCAATAAGGAGAGCTAATCAGGATGTGTGTTTTCATCAAAGTTGTTCACATGAGCAGAAACAGCAGTCAGCATCTTCACATCACAGAGAAATGTATGATTGTCCTGTGTGATGTGGACTATTGCTGTGTTGGTAGATTGTCTGGCTGTATGGTGACAGAGGAAGGCTGTGGTTTTCTGTCTTCAGCTCTGACTTCAAACCCCTCACACCTGAGAGAGCTGGATCTGAGCTACAATCATCCAGGAGATTCAGGAGTCAAGCTGCTCTCTGCACAATCTACAGTGAAAAACTGTTAAATTAAATTTAGTTTATGTTCAAATGACAGAAAATAACTGTAATAGATCTAATCTTTGTCTTTGAGAAAATGAGCAGCGTTCAGAGTCAACACTCACTAAATCTCACCGTACACCCTCATTCACTAGTCCCTACATTAGTTGATCAGTATGAGATCGATAAAAAAAATACAGACTGTTGAATGTGCTTTTAACAGAAATATTCTGTAAACTGAATTTATGAATGTTAAAAACAGCAGATTACTGGCAACCACAGCTGCTGGTATTTTTCTGTAAAATCTAAAAATGAAAAAAAAAAAAAAAAGAAAAACAGCTAAACAGTTTTTGTGTCACCATTGTGGAGGATAATAGCGTCTCTGTTCAAGTCCAAGATGAACTGAGAGTATTAGATGTTATGCTGTATCTTCTTTGCTTTAAAGGAAACTGTGTAGTTACTAATGCAGTCAAAATCTGTTTGCTATTTGCAATCACACATGAACACATTATTGCATCTAAAGACTTTACATTTTTTTGCACTAAGCTATGATTTTGTAAAATGAACAATGTATTAGTTCATGAAATATGGTTATTTTTTGTAAATTTATACAGTTATATAAAACTTCCATGTTTTTCACAGAAAGATTCTGGCAACCACAGCTGTTGGTATTTTTTCGGATATTTAACAGATATTTTACACAATAAGAGTTTGCTAATTAACACTCTCTTGGTGTTGACAATGTTAACACTTTTAAAAGTGGTTCCCATATAAACTCTGAGGGAGTGTTAATTTTAACTCTAAGGTAGTTAAATCTACTATCTAAAGTTTGCTGTGTATAGTCCACTAGACAGAGTGAATGAGCACACATGAGTGAATTGAGACACAGATGAACAGCTGCTGTTAACAAGAAACACCACTGAAGGAAAGAACAAGACACAAAACTATTGACAAATGAATAAGAACAGAGGAGGATTAAACACCTCCACAAACAGCATTAGCAACTTCACTGATCACACTTAGGGCTCTGTTAAACGGTCCATGCGCAGAGCGCAAAACGCAGGGCACAAACGCTTTCAGGGCGTGTCAGAACACATTTTTGCTAATTTACAGAAGGAAAAATCCGCTTTGCGCCAAGGCGCATGGTCTAAAAGGGTTGAGTTTATTTTCTTAATGAGTTATAGGTGTGTTTTGAGAATAAACCAATTATAGTCTCATCTCCCATTCCCTTAAAGAGTCAGCTGCGTCACGCCATAAGCGCATTTGCTATTTACAGGACGTTTGATCATTAAACTTTATATTTTTATTGAAGATGTTTGAAAAGATAATGCAAATCACTTATGACAAGAACAGCTCAGACTATTTGTACATGCTGAATGATCATAGATGATCAAAGAGCTCTTATAGGTCGAGTCTATTCTATTTTATATTTCCAAATCTGATCTAAAAGCGCTCATCTATAGCAGTTATTAATGCATTGATATAATCAGTTGTTGATCAGCCAATCAGAATCCAGCATTCAGCAGACACTGTAAATGTCTTATTGTAATAAATCTGCATAATGAGTGGTGTTTGAGCAGAATAATTCCTGACTGCAGATCTGCTGAATATAAAGTGTGTGCAGTGTTTTTTTACTGATTGAACGTCAATCTATGTCTGTTTACAGTCTGGATTATGGAGGAGAGCAGAGGATTACAGCTGGACTGCACAAATGTACGTCTACACACACACACACACACACACACACACACACACACACGTAGGGGATTAACCTACATTTTAAGATCGATTAGGATTTATTTGCTCATTTCAATGAATTAGATCCTGAAGATTTGAATCATTGATTAGAATCAATTGAGTCAGATTGAATCTAATTAAAAGATTCAAACTTTATATACCATTTGTATTTGTATTGTACCAACGATAATAATATAACACAGTATTGGGTTACCTTTTAGCAAGGTAACAAAACTGATCTACAGCTCAAGGCAATGACTTAGAAGCACATAAACAAGAACACAGATCTTACAAAAAGAGAACAAAATTTATTGAGCTACACTACGATACATGAACCTAACTACGTAATAAGCAAAAAACACAACAAATGCACACACACAAATTCACTCACACACACACACATACAGAGGCAGTTCAGAGGATGCAAAATGAGTTGACAACGTCAAAAATTAATTCTAATACTTCTTGCAAGATCTTAGAATAACACCTGAGAAACCACAAAAGCAGAGATATGGCTTATCTTTTACTGCTTACGAACAATCTGCACCAGATCAGCAAGAGACAACATTAGTTTGTGTTACTTGCATCCTTTTTGCTGAAGTAAAATTTCCATCGTGAATGGCTGTTGTCCTGGGTTACCGAGGTGATGGACTGCTGAGAGTCAGTTTGCAGAAGTTTGTGCAGTTTTGGCAGTCCCGAAACTTAGGTTTGCATGGAAGTTTGTGGTGACCCAATCGCATGGCGGCGCGGTGTCCGGGCAGACGAGAGGGGGCTGAGAGCAAAAGCATGCGCAAGGTAGCTAATGCAAAAAGTAAAATTTCTTAGTTGCAGGGTGTTTTTATGTGAGCTGTTTTGGTTCGTCCCTATAACACTGTCTGCCAATGAGCAGTTGCCATGAAGGGCGGGGCCACACCCCGTACCGATGTAGGAAGGGTCAATCATTAACAGACAGCATGTAGATTTCACGTGGTAAAACTCTTGCAAGATTGAAACTGTCTTACATCCAATGTTACAAGACGAATACTGTTTTTAGTACCAGTTTTTCATTTACACCAACATATTGCAAATGTCACTAGCTTTCGTTCAATATCAGACATCATACATCTGTCACGAATTACAGAGAGACCCAATTGCAAGTAAAAGATTTATTGGACTCAGACAGAAAACAGAGAAGGATGGACGCAGGCAGATGACCGATGATAGACTAGAACAGGGAAGTACAGTAGAGCAAGTTCAGGGAGCCGTCAACAGAAGTACATGAGTCAAAACACAGAGCTCTCCCAGCGACACACCACCAGAACTCAGCGGCAGGAGCCTGACAGAACATAGACAACAGACGTGAAGATAACGAATTGAAAATGTGTGACAGAAACGCTAAACATATATAGGCGCGGTAATGTGATGCACCTGTGGTCCGCTGAATACAGCTGGGCGGCTGATATGTAAACACAACTCACAGCCACGCGACTACAACACAGACACAGAGACACCCAAACACACACACATTCATACACGCATATTATCACTGCACCGCGCACACACAAACACACATACGCAGACACATCATAGAAGAACAGACAGATCCACAATCATGACAACATTTCAGACACATAGGACATTTTAATCTGCTATAAGGGTTAAAACAACACATTGATTAACCTGGTTGGTTGGAATAACCACAGCATATAAGGAACATCATGGCATGTTTTCTCAGAGATACATCTTCCTTAGTTCTAACATTTTAAGAGATTGTCTTTCATTTGTATGCATTAATTCCTTCTAGAGATTTCTTTGTCTCTACGAAATTGTACATCAGGCAGGATGTGCCCAAGGTGAGCACATAACCATGTACGGGAGTCATTCAAAAGAGTCTTGTGGGGCAATTAGTTAAGTTTTTCCGCTGAAAATCCTGTAAAGTCCCATTGTGGGAAATTGAATGATTTACTAAGTTAGTTAAAGGGCACCAGAACTAAAGTACTGATGCAGCTATTCAAGTTAATTGGCGTTCTGTTATCGTGGTGGTATAGCCCTCGAGCCAGTTCGATGACAGACACTATGGCGCCCGATTTTTAAGATTTCAGATTCAACTCGTGTTGTTCACTGCAATATGCCCATGAGTTACTCACACACTACACATGCACGCACAAACACATAAGCTCTCTTGCAGATGCACACACACCCTCCCTTGCGCACACAAGCTCTCTCATATACACACACACACACACAACCACAAAAACACAAGCTCTCTCTCTCTCTCTCACACACACACGCACTCTTTCAGACTCACACACACACTCTCACATGCTCACACAAACACACACACAGCTGTGGTTATAAATGTGTATGTTCTTGTGTTCAGATGCCTGTTTATTCACACTGGATCCAAACACAGCATACAGTCATCTTGTTCTGTCTGACGAGAACAGAGAGGTGAAGAATGTGAGAGAGGATCAGCCGTATCCTAATCATCCAGACAGATTTGATTATTATCGTCAGGTGTTGTGCAGAGAGAGTGTGTGTGGACGCAGTTACTGGGAGATTGACTGGATTGGAGATGTGTGTATATCAGTGTCATATAAGAGCATCAGGAGGAATGATGCAGATGTTGAGTGTGTGTTTGGAAATAATGCTCAGTCCTGGAGTTTGTTCTGTGATTCCTCCAGTTTCTCATTCAGACACAATAACACACGCACTAAGCTCTCAGTAAAGCCACTCAGCAGGAGAATAGGAGTGTTTGTGGATCACAGTGCAGGAACTCTGATCTTCTACATCTGTAGAGACACAAGGAGCCTCATCCACTCAGTCCAGACCACATTCACTGAGCCGCTCTATCCGGGGTTTGGGCTTTATTCTCTCGGTTCATCAGTGAAACTGAGCAGAAGTATGATAAACTAAGGAGAGAACTCTGGAAGATCAGCCAGTAGCAGTGTGTGTGTGTGTGTGAATGTGTTCACTGCTGTGTGTGTTTGTGTGTGTGTGCCTGCATGTGTGCATTCATACATGTGTTTACTGCTTTGTGTGTGTGTGCGTGCATGTGTGTGCGCACATGCATGTGCGTGTGTGTCTGTGTCTGTGTTTTTAAGTGAAGGATTCAGATTTCTGCCTTCCAATCCGTCTCATCATGGATCAACGTTTATCCTTTTCTTATCATCCTGTTTCTCGTTATCTTTATTAAATATGATTATTTGATTATTTAAATGAGTATTTAACCGTGAATTGATTTTAACTAATGAATAAGTTAAACACACTGCTTTATGTAAGAATGATCAGTCTCTTTATAACTTTTTCAGGAGCCACCAAACTAGGTCAAAGGTCACGGAGACCTTGAGTGGAACTGAGGGCTGAGGACTGAAATCAACTGTTTCTATTGTTATTTCTAGGAGTTAATACTGTCTAAAATGTCTAAAGTGATTTTGCTGTTTTTACGGTTAATTCTTTTAAAGTGATTCTACTTTTTATTTAAGATAGACTTTGTGTAGTAAGGATATTATAACTGCCTGAATGTAGATTACATCCGATTTTTAACAGTTTTAATAAAGACGGCTGAGAATACAGTCAGCCTTGGATAAAAAACAGATTATACTTTATGTGTGTGTGTTCTATTTGATTGTGGATCCGTTTCACAGGTCTGGAGTCATTTCTCAACAGTCTATTGGATGTCTGACGTTTATGCTTAAGATATTGTTCAGAATTGTACGCACAAACCCCACGTGGAAGTTTTCCTAGTCTATTTGCATTTTAACTAATCAGGTGGTTAGAACACCTATATGTATGACACATTTAATGACGTTATGTGAGAGTATAATGGTAGAGTTTGGTTGCAAAACACGATAAACGCCATTTTTTGACATTTGGATTTTATTACTGGAAATCACTGTTCAGATGTAACTTAATCTATGTGTGAATTGCTGCCATTAATAACATTTATTGATCAGCAGTTAGTATTAAGCTAGTTATTAATTTATAATAACTACACACTATTTATAATAGAATCATTTATTAAGCATTAGCAAATGGTGAATTCATTATCTATTAAGCATTACATTACATTAATGTATTACAAAACTCTACATTAACAAGTGTTAGTAACAGTTTATAATTGCAGCTACAAATGCTCTATTTTTGACTTTCAAACATATTTAAAATGTGCTTAATAATTGTACTTTCATACTTGGTTAATGAGTTGCTTTTCTTTACTAAATGAATTATTGCATTATTTACAAACCATTTGTATTTAAGAGTAGTTGTGGGTTTTTAGGATCATTCAGAATGAGTTAGTAAATGATTAGTAAACTATTAAAATCAACATTTATATATCTTATTATTCAGGCATATATTAATGGTTACTATGTATATTAATAAATGCTTTATTAACTCCATATAGTTTCGTGACCTAATCTAAAGTGAGGACTATTTATGCTTTATAAATCCCTTATAAATGACAAATGAATGCTCAGTTAAATTCTAAACAGGAAAAATCACATTATTCATTCCTATTCATTTAAAGATACACAAATGAAACTACACAGCAAACTTTACATAGTAGATTTAACTACCTTAGAGTTAAAATAACACTCCCTCAGAGTTTATATGGGAACCACTATAAGTGTTAAAAATAACACTTTTGAAAGTGTTAACATTGTCAACACCAAGAGAGTGTTAATTAGCAAACTCTTATTGTGTAAAATATCTGTTAAATTTCTGATAAAATACCAGCAGCTGTGGTTGCCAGAATCTTTCTGTGAAAAACATGGAAGTTATATATAACTGTATAAATTTACAAAAAATAACCATATTTCATGAACTAATACAATGTTCAGTTTACAATATCATAGCTTAGTGCACAAAAATGTAAAGTCTTTAGATGCAATAATGTTTTCATGTGTGATTGCAATTAGCAAACAGATTTTGACTGCATTAGTAACTACACAGTTTCCTTTAAAGAAAAGAAGATGCAGCATAACATCAATTACTCTCAGTTCATCTTGGACTTGAACAGAGACACTATTATCCTCCACAATGGGGACACAAAACCGTTTTGCTGTTTTTCTTTTTTTTTTTTTTCATTTTTAGATTTTACGGAAAAATACCAGCAGCTGTGGTTGCCAGTAATCTGCTGTTTTTAACATTCATAAATTCAGTTTACAGAATATTTCTGTTAAAAGCACATTCAACAGTCTGTATTTTTTATCGATCTCACACTGCAAATTTTAGATTTAGTAGATTTAACTACCTTAGAGTTAAAATTAACACTCCCTCAGTGTTTATATGGGAACCACTATAAGTGTTAAAAATAACACTTTTGAAAGTGTTACATTTTTAACATCCAGAGTGTTAATTAGCAAACTCTTATTGTGTAAAATATCTGTTAAATATATGTCAAAATACTGGCAGCAGTGGTTGCCAGTAATCTGCTGTTTTCAACATTTTACATTCGTAAATTCAGTTTCCAGAATATTTCTGTTAAAAATACATCCCATAGTCTGTATTTTTCATTCGAACACACTTAAGCCTTAAATTCCACAGCAAAATCCTAACTAGTGTCCTCACTTCAGAGGGCTGAACACTCAGACAGTGATGAAGTTAATGAGACAATTAAGTGTCTAATTAAAGGAGGATTGAGAATTGTTGATGAACAACTGTTAACAAGCAGAATCACTGAAGGACAGAAAAACACAAGCCAAAACCAAAGATGAAATCAACTGAGAAAAAAAAAACTCTAAATAAAATAATAATCAATAAAAATAAAACAAATTACACAATAAAAAAAAATTATTTTTCAACATCTTTAAAAAAACTCATCAAATAAACAACTTATCATGGAGCTTCACCTATTACTGACCAGTGACTTTATTTCTGTCATGTGAACAAAAACTCTTAATAAAATTTCCGTTGTTCATGTGAAGTCACCATGATGGAGGACAGAGTCTGCTTTAGTCAGGCTCTTCAACTTCTTACTATAAATGTCTTTAATTTTGACTGCTATAGATAGTGTTAATTACACTATTTAAACATACAGCATGGGAAGTTGGAAGAAAATTAAAGCGTCAGTCTGAAGAGATTATTAATGATAACATAGCCATCCTTTCCTGCTTGTTTTCTAATTCAATTTCATATTAGTTATGTGTGAGAAATAAATAATATACATAAATTAAACCACTGAAACTCCAATAAAATAAAAACAATATTTACAATGAGAATGTTTGATCTATGGCAGAACTCAAAAACACACAGACATCAATAATTAGTCTTTGAATCTCAATAATGGTGACAAAAAAAAATAAAACACTACTGAAATATCACCTCCCAAAAACAACACAAAATAAAGGAAAAGAAAAAGATTGTAAGAACATAAAGCTGCATAATTTATTCATGCTGCAATGCATGCTGGGAGCTTTGTACTATGCTGGCACCCAGCATGCATTGCGGCATGAACTATGCAGCTTTTTTTTTTTTTTTTTAGCAACCACGGTTGAGGTTCATATCCTGATTCTTGATACCTGTGTGTCATAAAGAGCAAGCTGGAGCTTGAATGTTTAGTGCATGACACTCTAATTATTAATTGCATCCTAATTGTTTGTTGAATCTTCTATGAACAGCAGCAGACTACCAGTAGTATTGTCCCACGCAGCTTTAATACAACTATATTTGCATACCTTTATGAATTAACTTAATAAACACCTGAAATTAAATCTATAACAATTAAGCATAAACAGTATAGTTTCTCTTGACCTTTCTTGCTATAGCTAATGAGTTTTAGAAACACAGCTATAACAGTCAGAGAAACATTAGGATATAAGAGTAAAGCTTCAAGAGCTCAAATGAGCAGCCTCTGATCTCTATGATGGTGAGGTCAAATGAAATATTTTAATAAAAAAATATAAACCTCTGTTCATTGTCAAATATTCTTACAGAAATTAAGTCAAACTGTAATCAGTGAAGCTGCTTATGCTATTATTTAATGGAGTTGTTTAATCCTCTGTTTTAATTCAGTTGGTTTGGTGTGAGGCTGTGTCTGTAGTTTTATTTCTTCCTTTAATTTCTTATTCCTTCAGTGATTTTGCTTGTTAATAGCAGGTGTTCAACAGCAGGTGTCTGAATTCACTTATTTGTGGTCATTCACTCTGTCTAGTGGACTAAACTGACTAATTTAAGGGCCAGGTGAATGAGGGTGTGGCGAGATTTCAGACACTCTGATTAGTTTCTCTAATACAAGGGTTTTCTACAAAGGTAGATACATGTTACTCTGTATTACAAGGAGGCAAATCAGCTTCTAATGCCGAGAGAGTTATTTTACCTTTATCTAACTCTAGAATTTTAACACTTTACTCTGAATTACCACAACACTTGAAATTTAACACCAATGAATTTGCTGTGCACCTGTTGTTCTGCCAAGGGAGGTGCTATGGGTGAAAGGAGTGTAGAAAGGTCAATGTCAGCACCTGATAGGATGAGGTTCTTAATGGCGTTGGAGATCAGGGGTGGTTCCAGGACTGGAGCATTATGCGGAATGAGAAGGGGTGTGGCTGTGGTAAGGGTGAAGGGGGCCGTGCGGAAGAAATGTGAGTGGGGAGGGTAGACTGTTGGGGAGGGTTAGTAATGGAGTTGGGTGCTTGGTGAAGGGATATAGAGGAGAAAAAGGTTGGGATACTGGAAGAGGGGAAATGAGTAGGGAGAGGAAGAGCATTAGGATTTGTAGAGAAAAGACTGGGTAAAAATAAGCTGGGTTAAAGAGTTAGGGTGGTTGGATGGGAGAGAGAATTGAGAAGGATTGAGAGTGGAAGGGGTGGCTGGATAAGTAGAGCTGGAGTGTTCACTGGAATGTGGAGCTGGAGGCCAAGGGAGGGGGGTGGGAAGTCCAATAGTGGCATCATGATCCGGTGGATTGTCCATGTTTTGGAATGTCAAGGTAGATGCAGTTTGTCCGGTTCCGTGGGATTGCTTTTTATTGCCTTTCCTAGTTGCTTTATTTGATGGTCCAGGGAGATTTTGTTTATACGAACGGTTCTGCTGTCCTGAGGGGGCAGAGTTGGTGATGAGATGGATTCATAGTTTTAGTAGTTCCGTTCTGTTTAATTGTTGATATCAAAAATTCAATTGTTGATTTCAACAACTAAATTGCTACTAGTAAAAATTGGTTTGTCCTCCACACACTTCTCCACTGTTAAATCCTCTCTTCCCTCACACTCACAGTTCTCACTTCTTGATGTAAATAGTGCAGCAGAAACACTCTGTTCCACTTTTCCTTTGTTTACTCATCTGCTTACATCATCTTCCCTGCAACTCCACACATTCAATACAATTTCGCAATCCAGCTGGGATCATACACCACCCCATGTAGTTCAGTAAGAAATCTTAGGGTGATTCTAGATGATCAGTTATCCTCCAAAGAGGACATTGCTAACACAGCTCCATCATGCAGAGATGCACAGATCTGACGGTTATTTCTGCTGAGTGTGACATGGCAGGGAAAGAAACAGCATCTGTAAGACTGAAACCATGGTGCTTGACTGAAAAAAGGTGGCCATCTCCAGTCCGTAGGAGAGTCCTTACCCCGAATGGAGTATCTGCGTTTTATATTTTTCATGAGGAATGGAATGTGATATTAAAAGATGGATCAGTGCAGCGGCAGCAATAATGCAGTTGAAGTGATTGTTGGGGTGAAGGAGCTGAGACAAAGGCAATGTTCTTAATTTACCGCTCAATCAAAATTCCTGCTCACACCTATGGTCATGGCTGAAAGGACAAGATCTCGGATACAACCAGAAACATTTTACAAAGTGTTATGAACCGCTTGTTTGAGTAACAACATAAAAGAGAGATGAGCCAATAAAATAGCTTGAATGCTAATTATTTATTATAAATGTAACTCATAGAACAATCAATCAAAGCAACCAACAAATGTCTAGGGATAATTAATAATGAAGCTAAAAACTTAGGGTATAAATCACAACAACACTTTAACTACATGATATAAGTAACGCAAATCAAAACCATGAGGATAAAGAGTTAATGAGATTGTAGGTCTTGACATGAGGACTCCTGAGTAGCCACAGGGTCCTGGGGTAGCTAGCACAACAACTTTTATATTGATGAGCAATGCCAGCATCCAATGCTTTTGGATCCAATGGATTTACCACATACTCCAATCTGGATTTCTCGTTCAGGGAGTTAGATAGAGAACATAATCCAAAACAACACTAGCTACATGAACACACTGGAGAGTAGAGTACAGATGTATCTGCACATGTAAAATCATTTGCAAAGAGATTTCAAGCCGCAGAAGTGCTGTTTGCCAGATGTTTATGAAGCTGTTCTTCTTTCAGCCGCCATCATCATTTACGGTAAACGCAACACATTTGCAACCCCACCTACTGCAGTGTACACTGTTAAAAATTGTCCCGTTAAAAAACAGTAAAATACTGGCAGCTGCAGTTGCCAGCAATGTACTGTTATTTTACAGTATGTTGCTGTAAAAATACATGGACTACATTTATTTACACAATACTCAAGTGAACTCATTTTGCTCACTGAAAGCAACTGCCTCAACTTGGTCAACTGCTGAATGAGTTTATGAAGTAATGTGCTATATTAGAAGCATACTTATAATGATAACTTATTTTAGTTAATTAGAAAAGTTCGGTTTAACTCTAATGTCTTATATTTCACAACAGCACACATACATGTAAATCTGGAATCACCAGAGAGATTCTAACTGCATCAGCAACTAAACAGCCGCTATCTTTAAATAGAGAAACATACAGAATAACATCAGCAGTTCATTGTTCATCTTTAACTCATACACTGGCTCTACTCTCCTCCACAACGGTGACAGACAGAAGAAATTAGCTTCAGGTTTTACAGTAAAATACTGTTTTTTCCTTGATTTAACAGTAATCTACTGGCAGCTGTGGTTGCCAGCAATATACTGTTTTTTTACAGTCTACTTCCGTTGTGTAAATTAACAGTATATTACTGTTATAATACATTTTTACACTGTGTTTTTACCTCTCACACCTTTAACCCTTTAAACCCCAGAGCATATACTTCAGTTTTAATTGAAGTGTCCACACTACTGAGTGTTCAAGAAACATGGAGCAAAGCTGAAGTGAATTAATTAATTAAATGACTAATTAAATGATGATTGAGGATTAACAATGAACAAATGAAGAAATACTGAAGGGAAAAAAACAAGAACAGAACATACAAAACTTTAGTCACAGCTTTATAATGAAATAACCTGAAGAACAACAAATGATTAAATCATTTAAATGATCAGCAGATGATTAAACAACTCTACAAACATCATCACCAGCTACACTTATTACTTAATACATGTATTTTTGTATAACATTTACTAAAGTTCTTCTTGAGAAAAAGTTAAAGTTCTACGTCACCATCATGGAGAACAGAGTTTGCTTTAGTTGGGCTCTTAGCCCTGGCATATTTAACATTTATATATCGTGGCTGCTGCAATTGTTAAGAACTTTGTTCAAAAAGCTCCTTTGTTGTGGCAAGCCAGCCAAAAACCTAAATAAGATCTGGTGATGTTCATGTTGCTATTAAATGGCAGAGTCTGTTCTCATTTAGTATAATAAAATTTACTGCTCCCATTCAATGTTAAATCTATTGTTTTACATTATGTCTATATATGGCAATGATTTCTGGAAGTTTTTAAGAATATCTTGGACAATAACACTGCTCTATGGTGTAAATTGACTCAAAGAGACATCAATAATCAGCGTATGAACCTCAATAATGGTGACAACTAACAAAATTAACAGTTTAACTCACAAACAGGCAACTGAAAGTCTAAACATAAACAACAGCAGAATCAAACACAAATAAAGAAAAATGTAAGACCATTATACAACATTTATTTATACCGCAATGCATGCTGGGATATTTGTACCGTGCCACTCCCAGCATGCATTGCAGCATTAAACATTTGAGATGTTACCATTGTTGAGATACAAGGTCAGATTCATCAGGTCTGAGTGTGTATTTGTCATAACTGAACTGTTTTTGTATGTTATTTCTTAACTGTTAAGTAATTATGGAGGTATCTTTTCTGTTTCCACTTCTCATTAATTTAATTAATACCTGTAACTAAACATAAAATCTATTGCATGAGGCCCTTCATCCAGATTTATACCAAAACATTTATCAGAACTAATTTCAGATAAATAGATTTCTCTATTTTTTGACTTCCCAACTTTATTGCTATAGTACAAACGTTTTGTAAACTCTGTATTCAAGCAGATGGCAAGTCTTATTAAATGAGTTCAAGGGTGAAGAGCCCAACTAAACCAGCCCCTCACTCCATTACGGTGACACAAAAAACACCTAAATTTCTGTTGGATCTCAATGAGAATAGTATGGAAGTCAAATCAGTCAGTAATAAGTGTGTCTGCTGTTGTTTGTGGAGTTGTTTAATGATCCTCTGCTGAGACTGAAGCTGTTTTATTTTATTTGATTTTACTTAATGTTGTAACTCAAGTCACTGTTTGTGTTTCTTGTTTATTTTCTTCAGTAATTGTAATTATTAACAGCAGGTGTTCATCAGTGTCTGAATTCACTCATTAGTGTTCATTAAAACTGTCAGGTGAACTATATTAGTTAACTAGTGTATGAAATAGTGAACAAGGGCACAAAGTGTGATTTTAAACACAGACTTCAAAACATCGAATCTGAACTCTGTTAGCTCACAGTTTTCTGCAGTTGGTTACTTTCTCGAAAACAAAAATGTTACCCTGAAAGCACTGTTTTTAACAGAATATTACTGTTTTAGTGAAAAAAACGTTATTTTATCGTAGAATCTGACCGTTTTTTAACAGCAATTTTTTACAGTGTAGGAGTGTTGGAAAACTGTATACCGTCACTCAGCCTTTTCAAACATTATTCAGACATGAAACATCCTGTGCACATCAAAAAATGTTTTGCTGCATTCATGTCATGTGTGAAACTTTTTGTCCATGTGTTTCTAAAGCTGCGTCGAATTAGCGAAACTCTGTAGACACTGATCAGATCTGTACGGTTTCTCTCCTGTGTGAATCCTCTTTTGTGTTTTCAGATGTGTTTACTGATTAAACCTTGTCACAGTGTGAACACTTGTACGGTCTCTCCAGTGTGGATTGGCTGGTGCAGTTTCAATTTTGCAGCTGTAAGAAAAGTCTTCTTACATTCAAAGCACATATACTCTTTCACACCAGTGTGGATCTTCATGTGTTCATTAAGGTTTGCTGATTGGTTGAAACTTCCCACACTGAGTGTTGTACAGAGCTGCGAAAAGGGACAGGATTAACCAAGATGATTAGACATTAAAAAAGTGAGCAATTAGTCCATATTATACGTTTCTGCCCAGAGAGGTCATGTTTTGATCTTCGATTGGTCTAACATAGTCAAGTAATGTGGTTTTGCAGGTCAGAGTTCACCAAGCTTGAACTTTGCAAGGCAGTAAACTACGAAACTTGGTGCACTAACCTTTCCGGTTTGACGCATTCACGTGTGTATGAATGGAAGTCTATGGGGAGAAAAGTCAAGTGTAACCGCGGCTTAAGTGGTGGTTTCTCTCCAGTGTGGATCCTCAAGTGTTTATTAAGGTGTGATGAGCAGTTAAAACTCCTCCCACACTGAGTGCATGTGAATGGATTCTCTCCAGTGTGGATCCTCATGTGCTGATTAAGGTTTGATGATTGGCTGAAACCCTTCCCACACTGAGGGCATGTGAATGGTTTCTCCCCAGTGTGTCTCCTCAAGTGTTTATTAAGGTGTGATGAGCAGTTAAAACTCCTCCCACACTGAGTGCATGTGAATGGATTCTCTCCAGTGTGGATCCTCATGTGTTGATTAAAGTTTGATGATTGGTTGAAACTCTTCCCACACTGAGTGCATGTGAATGTTTTTTCTCCAGTGTGAATCCTCATGTGAATCTTAAGATTGTCTTTTCTTCCAAAACTCCTTCCACACTGAGTGCATGTGAATGGTTTCCCTCCAGTGTGGATCCTCATGTGAATCTTAAGATTGTCTTTTCTTCCAAAACTCTTTCCACACTGAGTGCAGGTGAAACAATTTTTGTCTCTCCTTTTCAAAATATCATCAGTCTGTAAATGAGTTTTTTCCTCAATTTTGACATGATGTTTCTCCTCTTTACTGCCCTCATTCTCTTCAATTAGGTCTGAAATAAATAAATAAACATTAGTTTACAATAATTCTTAAAAACTCTCATCAAAAGCTGAAAAGTGAAAAGACACTGGAAATATTGGCTACACACACTGTAATTTTGATGCACATTAAATGTAAAATAAATCAGATCATGTTGTGTTTGGTCCATTAACGTGTACACATTTAAGCAGATGCAATTCAATTAATCTTTATCTTGTGCTTTTGCAATGCAAATTATGTCAAAGCCGCTTAACATAGAAGTTATAGTAAATTTAAACAGTGTCTGTCCAGTTTTCAGCATTTCTTACATAATTGATCATAAAAGTAACTTTGGTCATATTGATAAGACAGAGATTAGAAAGCAGTAAATTTTTATTCGTATATATTCCTAATCACAACAAAACGTTTTTCAAAAATTTGTAAAGCAGAAAGGGAATACTTGTTTATTCTGTGCCTGACTGGTGAACGCATCAGAAAAAAAAGTTCTGGGGTAACAGCTGAGAATATTTGCCTCACAGACATGAGACACATCTGTACAGCATCTGCATAAAGGCTGAAATTTGAACCTTTCCCCCCTTGTGTGCTGTTGGGTCATTTTTCATCAATTCTGGGTTGATTTTGATGCTTAATTTGGCCAAAACTTTCTCTGAGTTTCAGCAAACGGACTGATATTTGAGGACATCTTATTTTGACATATTCTGGGAAAATGATTTGGAAAAAACAAACAAACAATACACTCTGGACAAATTTACTCCCTTTTCATTATATTCATGGCAGTTTTTTTCTCCATTGGCCTCTATTATAACAAAAATTTTTGACTGCAAAGCCATGACAGCATATAATCATGCATTTATGATTGTTGAGGTTTTCTGTGATGACAGTCAAAAAGGAAATGGGTAAGAGTGTAAAGAAAGAGGAGGAGAGTTGAAGAGGGCAGCATTATGTGGTGTGTAGAATAAAGAGAAGTTGAACTGTTGCAGTGCAGGGACAAGAGTAGAGAAACCAGATCGAGACAAGCAGTGTAAACTTAACGAATAGCTGTGAGAAACAAAAAGCAAAAGTATTTATCGAAGCAACAGAGCAAAGACCGCTGTCTTGTTACTGAAGTGCTCGTGATGTCTGTGAATGAGTGCGTCACCAAAAACTTCAGTGCAGTGTGTCCTGAACAAAATCAACTTATCGATTTATCTCGCTGGCATGGAGTCAGCTGCCGAAAGCCTTCATCCGGCAGTCGACGGTGTCAGAGTTTCCTGTTAGACACCAGTGACTGCTACTCACCGGCTGGGTTCGTCGACGCCCTCAACCTTCACATACACACCTCCACATTCACCATTCCCCTCTCATTTCCCTTGACCAAAAGTTTTTGTTTTCCTTGCCCAAATTCTCTTTTTATTTCTTTTGTTTTGTTTTCTCCCTGTACTATTATCATCATTATTATTTTTCCCCATATTCAAATCTGATGAATCTGCTGGCCTGAAATAATTTGCATTTTTTCCTTTACTTTCATTTGAGTTATAAGTGCTGAGGGTTTTGTGTTTCATTGTGATTATTGTTATATTGTTTGTTTTGGACTTCTGGTTGGAGCGACACCATGTAAAAACGCAAACTGTTGAGGTCCTCACGTGAAACTTGAAATTTCGTTTAATATTGCTCTTATCCTAAATTAAACCTAACCTATACTGGAAAACAAGTGTTTATAAAAGTGTATGAGTCTAGCTGTTCTGAGCGTAATTCAACTTCAATCAGGATGAATAATGGCCGAAGCAAGCGTAGGGAGGCGGAATCCGCTACTAGCCTCCATGCTAGTGCTAACCCTGAAGTGCCAGCTGCATCTAAAAAAAAAAAAAAAAAAGAGATGGCTCCGACAAGTGATAACAGTGCACTCCTTCAAGCTTTTGATGCACTAAAAGGTGATTTGATTGCTAAATTGAAGAAAAGGCCATAGCGCAGTCAAATGAACTTTGCAATCAAATTGACCAGCTTCAGACAGAGTTATGCAATGCTGTGGAGCACATTAACGCCAGAGTGGAAGCAGCTGTCTGGTCTGGAGTCTGTGTTGGGTGGATACTCTGACTCTCTTACTACCCTGGAAAAAGAGTTTAGAATCATGAAAAAGGAGCTGGCTCTGCTGAGAGACCTAAGCAAGGATCTTAAGGAGAGGTCTCGCCACTCAAATTTCCACATTACAGGAGTTACAAAGGACAGGAGCACGGCAGACGCGTGACGGAATTTGTAGCTGGCCTCTTGAAAGATACCGTGAACGTCGAGAAGACTCCACTTCTGGACCGGGCACACAGCATTCTCAGCAGCAAACCAGTGGACGAAAAGGAACCGCAACGCACCTTCGTGATTAAAAGCCACTACTTTTCTGAAATTTTTTATATTTTGAAAAAGCCATTAAATTGAAGGAAATAATGAGAGTACACTGGCCTGTCAAAGACAATACAACTGTTAATGTCACTCTGCGGCTATGTTTTAAATGACCACTATAGCATGTTTGTTGTTGTTATTCCTAGTTCTCAAGTATATTTAGTCAATAATGAGGTAGCTTTGTAGTAAAACATCAAGAGCTGTTCAAATTGTTTTGTTTTATATGTTAGTCCCACAAATGTCAGCTAGTTAAGAGTGGGAGTAGCTGGAAGTGTGTGCAAGTTTACATGCAAGGTTTCAATATTGTGTTGTTTTGTGTTTATAAGTGTATGTGGACCTTTGGAACTTTTAATAAAAACTGATCAGCGGAACGCAAGTGTCTTGGAGGAGTGTCATTAACAATCAGTTGGGATAAATAATGAGGGCCTAGAACATGTAGGGCTTTATACACAAAGAAAAGGATTTTAAATTGGATTCTTTGTGTCACCGATACCCAATGTAGAGACCTCAGAATAGGAGTGATGTGTGCATATTTCAGGCTTTTTGTTAAGAATCTAGCTGCTGCGTTTTGCACTAACTGTAGGCGAGCAATCTGAGACTTGGGCAGCCCAAAATAGAGAGAGTTGCAATAGTCCAACCTGGAGGTTATAAGTGCGTGTATGGCAATTTCTAGAGAGTGTGAAGGAAGAGAGGATTTCATTTTTGAAAGAAGGTGGAGTTGGTAGACACTATTTCCCACCACTTTTGAGATTTTATGTTCTGGTCTAATATTATGCCCAGGTTACGTACCTGGGGTTATCTGAACTCCTCCAAGTTACCCAGCCTGGGGCGTTTACAGTCAGACAAATCATTGGGCCCAAATAAAATCACTTCTGTTTTCTCCACATTAAGAAATAAAAAGTTCTCAGAAAGCCATGCTTTTACCTCCTCCAAGCATAGTGAAAGGGAGTTCACAACAAAGGACTCATTTTCCTTTTTGAGTGACATATAGAGTTGTGTATCGTATGCATAAAAATAAAATTGCAGGCCATGTTTTCTGAAAATAGAACCTAGAGGGAGCATGTAAAGAGAGAATAGTGAAGGTGCTAGAATGGAGCCTTGGGGAAGACCACACGTTAACGGTGCCGTGGAGGAGGAAAAGTTTGAACATATTGAGAGCTTTTAAATTATTTAGAATTACCATCCCTCTGTGATTAAGATCAGTTAGCATTAGAAGGAAATATAACACCTTCTGAAATTAAAAATGTTATCAGAAAATTGAAAACCGGAAAAACACCAGGCCCTGATGGCTTACAGTCTGAGTTTTATTAGAAGTTTACTGCCAAGCTAACACCCTTGTTGTGAAAGGTATTTGCTGAAGTTCTTGTCTCGGAATCACTCACCCCCTCCATGACATCGGCTGTTATAACACTACTTTTTAAAAAGGATAAAGATCCACTAAAATGTGAATCTTATCATCCGGTCAGCTTATGGCCTGTTTCCACTGAGTGGTACAGTTGGTTGTTTCCACTGTCAATAAGCATACCGAACCAAACCGTACCGTACCACTTCTTTGGCACCCTTTCGAAAGGGTACCAAAAGGTGGAGCTACATGCGCAGCCGAACGCTGATTGGTTACAGAGATACGTCACGAGCTTGTGGAGCTAGACAGAATGTAAGAAAAGGATCAGCCATGTTCTAATACACAGCTGAGAAATTACATGAATATACTATATGCATATAATAACGAGCCATGGATGACCCGAGCTCAAACAAACCTTGTCGTCGTCTTGACAAAGCCGAACGAGAAATGACGCCGTGGTTAACCCTTCCTTTTTCTTTTGACTAGGATGATCAACTCCATTACAATGACAATATTACAAAGATTTCGGTTTCTATTTCAGACCGTGCCTAATTTTATTCTCAAGTCATTTTTTTAAAGGAGTTGAATAATTGTATTTCTACATTTCTCTGGGATTAGAAAATTCCTTGCATAAGAAAAGACTTCTTGAAAGAAAAAAGGAAGAGGGTGGATTGGCAATGCCAAATTCCTATGCTATTATATTCTGGTTATCCAACATCTGTCATGATGAGGCCACTTTGGTTACTGATGGAACAGTACACGTCTAATTGAGTGTCTTTACGCTCACTACTTTGTGCCCCGATTCTAGGGAGTAAACAATATTTTACGAATAACCCAGTTATTAATGGATCACTCAGAATATGGTCACAATTCAGACTTCACATTAATAATAAACAAACATTGCCTTCTGCTCCCATTTTGTTAAATCCGTTATCCCTCCCTCTCTTATGGATTCAGCATTCCAATTATGGTCTAGGAAGGGAGTTAACTGTGTTAAAGACCAGAAATAATAAATGGCTACTTGCTCTACAAACAAGAAAAACAAGAAAATTAGAAATATGGCTTTGCAACAGGCAACACGGTGGCGCATTAGATAATGCTGTTGCCTCACAGCAAGAAGATTGCTGGTTCGAGCCTTGGATGGGTCAGTTGGCGTTTCTGTGGGAAGTTTGCATGTTCTCCCCGCGATCGCGTGGGTTTCCTCCGGGTGCACCAGTTTTCCCCACAGTCTAAAGCAAATGAAATGGGTAAAGATGTGTCTCCTGCAAATATACAATATCGGTTTTGAACTGTTTTTAACTGATTTTAATTGTTTCTTTTTATTGGGTGATTTAGCCTCTGCACATTCCAACTGGTAAAGTTTGTCTTTACTCCACCCATTTTACGAGCTGTTGAAAACATTTATCAGAAGCATCCGAAGCACCCGAAAGGTATCTGTGGGTTTTGTATGTAGGGGGATGTGTGAGGGAGAGAGAGGAAAGAAAAAAAAGGAAAAAAAAGGTGTGATCGCACATACACTTTTATAAACACGAAACAACACAAGATTGAAACCTTGGTGTAAACTTACACACACTTCCACCTACTCACACTCTTAGCTAGCTGACCATGTGGGACCTCACGTATAAAACAAAACCATTTGAACAGCTCTTGATGTTTCATGAAAACGACCCCATTACTGACAAAATATACTTGAGAACTAGAAATAACAACAACCAACATGTGCTATAGTGGTTATTTAAAAGTTAACCGGAGAGCGACATTAACATTTGTATTGTCATTCACAGCCCAGTGTACTGTTGTCATTTATTTCAGCAGCTTTCTTCAAAATATCCTCTTTTTCGGAAAAGTAGTGGCATTTAATCACGAAGGCGCATGGCGGTTCCTTGTCATCCACTGGTTTGCTGCATAGAGTGTGGTGTGCCTGGTCCAGAAGAGGAGTATTCTCGAGGTTTAGTGTATCTTTTAGAAGTATCTTGCATGATTATATGCTGTCATGGCTATTATATATATTGCTATAATAAAGGCCAATGAAGAAAAAATGGCCATGAATATCAAATCACTTTTATTGTCACATCATCAGCAGCACGTGTGCTATGATGAGTGAAACGCTTAGGTGCTGGCTCTAGACAGTACAAAATACAGACAGTGCAAATATAACGACAGTGCAAAATACAGATAGTACAAAATAATTTGGCAGCATTATAATTGTTGACAACGATATGTATAATGAATATGTGTACCCATAGTTGTAGGCAGTATTGTTTTAGGTATGTATTGGTTAAAGTGCAGTGCATGCCACATATACATGGTGTGCAGTGAGGGGTATTAAGTGTCCATCAGCCTGATAGTATGAGGGAAGAAGCTTTCCTTTAGTCGGCTGGTGCGCGACCGGATGCTGCAGAACCATTTGCCTAAGGGTAGCAGAGAGAAAAGTCTATGGCTTGGGTGGCTGGAGTCGCTTATAGTTCACTTGGCTTTCCTCATGCACCGCCTGGTGATGTCGTGATGGGAGGGAAGCTCACCTCCTACTACGCGTCCAGCAGTTCACACAATCCTATGTAGGCCTTTGCGATTGCTGCTGGTGCTATTTACATACCAGGTGGTGATACAGCCACACAGGATGCTCTCCACAGTGCAGGTGTAGAACGAGCGGAGGATGTGAGGGCTTATTCCAAACCTCCTGAGACGCCTGAGGAAGAAGAGGCGTTGTTGTGCCTTCCTTAGCACTGCGTCTGTGTGAGCAGTCCATGTCAAATCCTCAGCAATGTGTACTCCAAGAAACTTGAAAGTGCTGACTCTCTCCACTGGTGTCCCGTTGATGGTGATGGGGGTGTTTTCTCTATTCTCTTTCCTGAAATCCACCACCAGCTCCTTTGAAATGGAGGGGTTCGTGGATGTATTAAATTTGGGTGTGAAACACAATAGGCAGTCGGTCAGAACTGAGTGAGATGGTTACTTAATTGAAGAGAGGCACTCAGGGTATTAGATGTGATTTTCATTTACTGAAGCACTTGGTATACAATGGAACATATGTGTGGTTTTCTGAAACAAATAAACAATAATCAATACAGATGTTTCACAATAAACATTAATAACTGAACAGCATACTGCAAGTCTAGTAAGAAAATAATGGCCCAGTAGATAACAAAGGCGCAATTCTCAGAGTGTCACATGAATGCACATGATGGCAGGGTCTTTGTCTGGGCATGTCCAACTTGAATGATCACTGCAGGTAACCAATTATCGTCGCATAACTTTTAAGACACGCACACTGTAGCACAGCATGCCAATAGTGATTGTTTTGTTTCTTTTTGCCGATTGAGTTCGATAGCAGGTGTTATCACCAGCGTTATCTCCCGTGTGCACTGTCGCTCTCAACTAGTTCTTAGCTCAGCCCACCTCGATGATACTGCGTTGCATTGTGCACTGATTGGTTGGTGTCATCCGGGACGTAGACATCAGCGGTCCTTTTGCACATCCTTGGTTTTGCTGATGATGAGTGAGAGGTGGTTTTCCTCACACCACTGCATCAGAGTGTGAACCTACTCTCTGTAGGCCGTCTCATTATTATCTTTGATTAGGCCCACCACTGTTGTGTCATCAGCAAATTTAACATAGACGTTGGAGCTGTGTTTGGCTGTACAGTCATATGTGTACAGGGAGTACAGGAGTGGACTGAGAACACAGCCCTGTGGATCACCAGTGTTGAGGATCAGTGTGGATAAGGTAATGTTGTTCATTCTGACCTCCTGGCGTCTGCTTGACAGGAAGTCCAGGATACATTTGCACAGAGAGCTGTGTAGACCCAGAGCTTGGAGCTTCACCACTAGTTTGGCAGGCACTATAGTGTTGAATACTGAGCTGTAGTCCACAAACAGCATTCTCACATATGTGTTTTTGTTTTCCAGGTGAGACAGAGCAGTGTGCAAGGTGAAAGTAATTGCAACATCAGTGGAGCGATTATTCCTGTAAGCAAATTGCAGAGGGTCAGTGTGAGCAGGCAGTACAGAACAGATGTGCTTTTTAAACAGCTTCTCAAAGCACTTGCTGATGCTGGGTGTCAGAGCAACTGGACGCCCATTTAAGCATGTGGTTTTAGATTATTTCAGTATGGGCACAATAGTAGCTGTCTTAAAGCATGTGGGAACCACAGACAGAGAGAGCGAGAGGTTAACAATGTCTGTGAAAACCCCCGCTAGCTGGTGTGCGCATGCTTTAAGTACACGTCCAGGGATGCCATCTGGGCCGTAGCTTTCCGGATGTTCCAGAAAGATCTCGTTACGTCTGCTACAGAAACAGAGTGTGCTGGTGGTTTTGGTATCGGCCGCGGGAGCGCACAGTGTGTGGGTGCTGTCCTGGGCTTTAAAGCAGGTGTAGAACGAGTTGAGCTCATCCGGGAGAGATGCAGAAATGTTTACAGTGGCGGGTTTGTCACTTTTAAAGTTTGTGATGTAATTAAGTCCCTGCCACATACTCCTCCCCTCTACCTTGTATCTCTGTATTGATGTTTTGCTGCTTTGATAGTTTACCTGAGGTTGTAGTTTGCTTGTTTTTGTTCCTCAGCATTTCTGGATTTATAGGCGGAGGTTCACACTAATAGGGCTGTTCGAACTTCGCCATCAATCCATGGTTTTGGGTTGGGGTAGATACGAACAGTTTTTGTTGGGACCATGTCTTCTATACACTTTCTGATGAAGCATGTAACGGTTTCTTGAGTAAACTTTAATGTCGTCATCAGAAGCTGCACGGAACATCTCCCAGTCCTCATGATCAAAACATTCTTGAAGTATGGAACTCGATTGGTCCGTCCAGCTTTGAAACGTCTTGAGGGTGGGTGGTTCCCGTTTCAGTTTCTGTCTGTAAGCAGGCAAGAGCAGAACAAAAGAGTCATCTAATTTGCTTAGCGGTGGGCGGGGGAGGAATTTGTTGGCTTCCCGGAACGGAGAATAGCAGTGGTCCAAAATTCGGTCACCACGCATGTTTGTGGTGATATGGTGATAGTATTTTGGAGTGATTTTCCTGAGATTGGCATTGTTAAAGTCCCCTGTAACAATAAACGCTGCCTCTGGGTGTGTGGTTTCCTGCTCGCTTATGCTCCCATTCAGTTCCCTAAGCGCCTTCTGTGTGTTAGCTTGAGGGTGGATGAGGGTGGCCAGTGTGGTTGGCACCGAAGCATAAGGTATTCCAGATCAGGAGAACAAATTGATCTAACTGGATGTATGTTTCTCTTATCTTACCATGAGTTAATAAAGAAACAAACACCTCCTTCTTTGCTTTCCCCTGTCGGTTCTTTCATTCTATCCACAGTGTCAGAAAGCCCACTAGGAACCGAAAATATTTAGCGAGTTTCACACGGACTGTTATTAGCGGTGCAACTTCCCATACTCAGATGCCGGGCCAGATCACAATGCGCTCCTTTTCTTCCGACATGTTGTGCGTTCATGCACCAAATGTGAGTAATAATGTGACAATCACTGAGTGAACATTTACTCCTTTCATATAAGAGACTGTTTGTTATATATGACGACGATCGCGCCGCGATCGCGGGAAAATATCGCTCGCGCTAGCCGCGAGAGAATACAGTGTGCAATATATGCTCCGTCATTCCGCCTATTGCCTTTTACTGCCATTTAACTAATTAGTTTGTTTGTTATAACGTATATATTTGTTCCTTTATTATCACTGTTTAATCATTGTATATATGGTGTGATTTCTCATTGAAGTGAATGTGTAAAGATACCTTATATTTATACTGTATTCCTCATCTGTTCTACAGACCACAACATACTTGGAAAGTTTGATGGCACTGACTGCTTAATAATTGTTATTAAAGAAGTTTGAAGAGGAGTACTTCTTTGTTGCCTGATTCTCTGACCGGAATCAATGTCCATATTTGTCCGCCAGTAGAACTGTAAATTTACTCCGTTGACAGAGGTATAGTACCCCGTCACAAGTTGGTCCTTCGAGCCGGAGCTGGCAAAGCAAACAATATGGACAGTGCAACTGTAGTTGTATCAGACCCCGCAGCCAGACCGAAGAGAAAGGGTAAACTGCCATCACATTTGGGAGATTATGAAGTTGGCTATACACTTCCTGAGGGCCCTCCTTCAATCACTGCTTCACGCTGTCACAGCCAACATAAAAGCCAGTCAAGGAAAACGTCCCATAGTAAAGCCAGCCTTCATTCTAAATCCAGTAGTTTTTCCACTACTTCTCGTGCACAAGCTACTTTAGCACTCACAAGCAGTCAGGCAGCCATCGTGGAGGAGAGAATTAAGCAGCGTCAGTATGATAACCTTCTTGAGCAGATGGAGGAGGACAAGCTGGCAGAAATAGAATATCACAGACTGCGAACACAAGCTAAGGAGGCTCAGCGCGTACAGGAAGAGGCTCTGGAGGCAAAGGAAGCATTAGCTAATCAATTGGAAAGACAACGGAAGCTGAAAAAGGCCGAAGCTGACTTAGAAGTCGCTAAACTTGTAAATTCTTTACTCAGCCAAGACCTAAGTGTGAACGATGCTGAACTTCAAGCATCCCCAGACACCACAGCACCGCCACCAAAGTCCCTTTGTGCTAGCCCAGCTCCATCTTCTGTTCTACAGCAGTCTTCATGCGCCGCACCGCCCAGAATGCAGATCATACAAACTGTTCCAGAGGCACAGAGCACATTAAAGGATCCTTATATGGCCCATTCAACACCTTACATTCCCTCAGGGGCGCTACAGGCAACTAAGTTAACACAAGCTCCAGCTCACACTGCCCAAATGGCCAATCAGCATCCACCAAACCCAATTTCAGTGCCACGACCCACTTTTAACCCTATGCATACAACAGCTCCTCATCAGAGGGTGACAGTTGCATCCAACATGCCTATTTGCCCACAGCCCTTTGCAAATGCACCTGTTTCCCAAACTGGCTACTTGCCTCAACCCGGAACAGAGCTTTTGATGGCCGCAGCCTATGGCATCCCTCGCCCAACACTACCTGTGTTTGAAAGTGGTACAGAAAGTGACTTTGCCCTCTTGAAATTGGCCTTAGACAGCCTACTAAGTCCCCATACTCACATTAGCGAGCAATACAAATACCAAGTATTAATGAGTCATCTGAAATTTGCTAGTGCACAACAGCTAGCTAAAGCCTATATGCACCACCCACAACCTTACACCGCAGCCTTACAAGCTTTACAGGCGAAGTATGGCCAGCCCAGACCAACACGTTCTCACTCCCAACTCGTCACATACTGACGCTTGGTCAGGAACCCTCGGCGTAAGTTATTGACGCACAGGGTACCCCTTTAGCGTCATATTTAGACGTGCAGGGATTCCTTATAGAATTTGTGCCTGAGCCTGAGGCGTCATAGGGAGACGCTGGAGGCTCGTATAATTACCAATAGATGTCAACGCACTTTTTAAAACCTGATTTACGCCTATTATCACAGTTTTCTTATTTTAAAAATATGTAATTTTTATTTTGTTCATGAAAAGCGTCTGTAAACTGGGTCGAAACTACTGTATGAATAAACTTCGGTCCACGTGACATCCCTTCACGGTGAGTTTAACGCCGCTCTGCTATTGGTCAAACTGCATCAGCGGTGAGTTCTCAGATGAGTTCAACTGTCAACATTAAATATTACGTTAATGCTGCATAATCTATTTTTATTGGAGATTAGTTGGTGTTTATAAATATTTTATCATTTACTTTATATTTAATGAGTGAAAATATATTCGGTTGTCCAGTTTAGGGTAACTATGCCTAATAAAACTTTGATTCATTCATATTATTTATTATTTTTTTACTTTAAAAAAATATTACATTTCAAGTACTAAGTTTAAAAATGTTTTCGGCTGATCTTTTTCATTTTAAATTGTTTATTGAAGTTGGGATCATTGTATGTGGCGATCTATTTTTTAGAGTCTATGCTCGCTATCCCAAGGTTCATTGCGATCCCAAGGTTCACTGCGGTTTTCCACAAGGTAAGTAAAAAGTAAACAAATAAAGACGATTTGTTGATAAAGCATGTACTGTAAACTAGCGACGTTATCTAATTAAATCAAGTTTATTTATTAAAAACATATTTTTCTCACATATAACGTTGGTCATGCATAGCTCAGAACAATATATACATTTTAAGATAAGGAACAGTGTAACCAGATTGTTGTTTTCCACAATAGAATTCGTGCAAAATCTATATATAATATGCAATATGCAACTCTAATAATACAAATGTATTCGTAATTGTTACAATATTAAAGAACATCAAGTGTTTCCAAAGGTTTATTGTAAAAACAATTATTTTCCATGCCTTTAAAGGGGAAAAGGCAGAAATTTTGCCCGTCTGAGCACATTTTATTCATTGTACAACAAAAAACTAAACAAAAAAACAGCTTAATCTACCACACCCACGCACACACACACACACACACACACACACACACACACACACACACACACACACACATATATATATATATATATACAGGTGTAAATTATAAGGTGTTCACTGTTCAGATATGAATATTTTTTTATTTGCTCTTTTCAGGTTCTTTAGATTTCTTTAAAAATCCAATTTTGTTTTCTAATAAGCAAAAAGTAAAATCACTTTACCCATGTTTATATGTTAAATTGCACTTGTCTCTCTCTCTATCTCTGTTAACACATTTATATTTGTTTGATTAATTCTTGTGTCTTTCAGCCTGTTTCTGCCTATCACCATGAGTGATACTCAGATTTATTATCAAGATCTCAATTATAAGCTTAAGTCTTGATGACAACTTGATGATCTGCAGGAAGCACCACCATGTAAGGAAGGCCAAGACCACTCTGGAATCAGTCAAGGGTTAGAGAAGTTTTTCATTCCATGTATATTAAATATCTACATTGTTTAGGCATATATGATTGTATGAGATAAAATGCATTTATTCTTTCACTACTATGGTAATAACAGAAAGAGACGCATTAGTTTTACTATTACTATTGTTTATGACAAACATAAAAAAAAACTACAGCATAAGCTCACAAAATATTGTGGCCTAACTGTTTAAAACTATTTGTTCTGGGTGTTGATAGTGGCCAACCATTTTTTTTCTTTTTCAGAAAGTATTTTGTTTTGTCTGATTTTATGACACCTTATAGGCCATCAACTGTCCACATTGGGGTTTAGGAAATTAGAACTGGAGAAGAATTGGAGTTTTTATCTCAGATTTGGTCATGCAAGTATTAATATATTCTAAAATATTTTTATATTCTTTCCATTGGTGGAAAAGATGTTGGTATAATTATTTTTAATGGACTGCTAAGATCTCAGCAGACATTTTTCTGAGATATTCTTGAGTGGGAGTCTGTGCAATACAAGGTGGATAGTATTTGCAAGGAAGAGTCCTTCATCTGTCCTGCTTCCACACTAGATATACTGCCAATTTAAGTAGATATGAACCATAAGCATAACCATTTCAAGAATGCAGAAGGTACTTTAAACTGTATGTGTTGAAACTAAATTAACAAGAAAACAGCTCTTTGACGTTCACCTAGTAAAATTAGATTAGAAGATAGAAACTGTCATACACTTGTTCTGTACTGTTTCATTCCTTTTACAAACACTGGCATTTTTTAAGGTTTATTTACAGCTAAGGATTAGGGATTGACAGGAAGATTTGTGGACTACATCAACTAATGACACTACCTCCAAAGAGTTGCAAAAAGCTGTCCAAAGTTTCAGCACCATATTTAAGCCCATGATTTTAGTGTGTTTCATGCCTAAGCACATGAGTTTATATCTGAGATAGATGAACTATATGATTATCTTAAACTGATGTACAATTAAATGACAAAACTTATTGGTTTTCTTATTTGTTTGTTTGTTTGTTTGTTTGTTTGTTTGTATATGTTAACCAGGTGAAATGGAGTGAGGCATACAAGGATATGTATGGTTTTACTCTTATGAAGGAGGTTGAACAGTGCAATATTTCTTCTATAGGATTGCAGTGACCAGACATGCTACTGTAACTCTCATGGTCATGTGCTGGAATTAGCAGATATTCAACAATTTGGCCATCTCGCTGACCCATTGATATCAGAAGGTAACAATATCGAGTAGAATTTGTTTTAGGTGTTCAGTAACCTATTTGAATAGTATTGTGATTTTTGATTGCTTATCATTATAGACCGCAACAGCTCTGCAAAGCAAGTTGCAAAACAGAATCCATGAAACTGGCAGTGACTGGAAACCAATTGGAAGACTTTGGTCTGTGATGTAGAGGAGTGGGCAGAGGGTGAGGAAATTCTTATAAATATTACATGTAGTCAAGAAAAATTGTAAGTGTTACTATTATTATCATTTTTTCAGTAGCAGAAGCAAAGACAACAAAAAACAGAAGTGATATGGATGTCTTCGTCATATGGCATGGTATGTACACTAGACTTCTGTCAGTGTTGATTCTTTAAAAGTTGATGTATAATTCTTGTTATACAACTTTCTTTTTATAAATATATTTCAGACTCTTCTGACCCAGCAACAAAGAGGAGGGTGTTCAACATCATTCTGCTAGTCAGGATTCTTCAGGAGAAGCAGTGGATTCTTGTGGCAGAGATGGCCAACTACTATAAATACCTTTCAACTCATCCTGGTTCTTTCAAAGAACTTTCCTGCTTGTTTGCTACTAAAAAGTACTGGTATGTATTTGTATTATTTGGCTCAAACTTAAGCATAAGGTTACCCAGTCCAAAGGATATTAATATATTTTTATGTTGTTGTGTTCTTCTTTTAAGGTTCGACATGTGGCCTAAACAAAGAGGGGTTAAAAGGTCTATGGATCATCATTCTCAAAAAGCAACAAAATAACTGAGAAATAAACAACAATACGATGGTGCAATCGAGAGACCTGCAAGGTAGCTGCAAGTTTTGGCTGGAGCAGAGAACATAGATTTTTTTTAAATAAAGCTCCAGCTGATGAGAATGACATTGACTGTGGATTTTCTTTTACTGTAATCCAGAAGAGGATGACCTTAACCCTGAATCTAAAGCATGTAATAAAATCTGTAAAAATAAAATAAAATTTTCATCATCTATAACCAAATTGTTGTCTCTTTTTTTAAAATACATAGATATGTACAGTATGTAAGCATTCCTCTAAAATCAATCAGTGTTGTAAATTAAGAGCATTATTGTATGCCTAACTGCTTACAACATATAACGATTTAAGGAACTCTATATTAAAATAAAATTTTTACATTAAATGACATTAAGAGCTTTTAAAATATTAATTTTATAATACATTTTTATGATAAATTTAATTTTTGCATATACTTGGCCAAAAAATGTACATTATTATGGTCAACTGCTCAGATACCTCCAGTCAATATGTGGCTGAGTCAGGCAACCAGACTTCTACCTCTGGAAAAATAAACCTATGATTTACATCAAAGATCTGATGGATCCATTTGGTCCTCATGGATTTTTAATAATAATAATATAATAATAATAATAATAATAAAATAATAAAAATAATAATAATAATCTCCATTTATTTTTGTCCTTAATTTGAAACATTTGTATTCATTTGTTAGAATGTCTAACAAAAAAACTGCTGCACTTGTTGTGAGATAACAGTGCCACTGTTATTCTGAAAATAAAAATTGACTTTGTATAATGTTTTATTGAATGCAAGATAAAAAATAAAATATTTTCCAAGAGATGGATTGCGGCTGGAAGAGCATCTGCTGCATAAAAACATGCTGGAAAAGTTGGCGGTTCATAGCGCTGTGGTGACCCCTGGTTAATAAAGGGACTAAGCCAAAAAGAAAATGAATGAATGAAAATAAAATATGTATTTTTGGTAGACATAGAACTACACAGTAACTTATAAATACAGCACAGAACTATTTTACTTCTAGTTTAGATGATTTAAAGGTTTGCATTTTTATTTTGTTGGTTAATGGCTATGTATTTTTAATCATTTGGAGGATTGAACTATTCGCAGCATTTGAAAGGATATCTTTTCGTCATTGTTACCTCATTTCTCAATATTTTCATGATTCTTACAATGCAGCAAATCTTACAACCATTTGATCATAAAGAAAATAATTAACAAATTAACCCACATGCAGGACAAAGACATTATGTGGAATCATTATTAAACACAAGTTCATGCATTGTCATCAAAACATACTGTTACACAAACAGTTGAAGATTTAGAAAGTAAAAATAATCAGATAAAGAGTGTTTTTTAAACAAATACATGTCTTTAAAAAGGTTTTATTTATAAACATTTACATATTTTAAAAGAGCTTTTATCCATATTTCAAATAAAGTGAAAACAATTAAACAACACATGATGACCATTAATGAAACACACTTACAGAATTACATCTACACATATTATTCTGAACTCATAATATTTGTGATGAACATAGATCACTATTGCTAATAACTTGTGATTAAAGAGGATACTAATGTTTAGCTTATTTTTACAGCTTTTTTTTTTTTTTTTTTTACCACAACTGTACATGTGACAATACAATTTCTTGTCCATGTTGAAGATAATACATCTACATAGGTTAACTGCCCTTTTACTCAAAGGGGATGAGTAGAGCCCCGTAGAAAAGGAAAAAGTATTCACATTTCAAACGAGAAATGAGTGAGAGAATATCAGCAAGACTATTACCTATGCTATGTTCAATAAATAATGTTGGATATAATAGTCTGATATATACTAATCAAGTCAATAAAAGCTGTTTAAAAAAAAATACTCATTGTAAAATAACAAATTTATGCCTGGCATTCATATATGTCATAAATATATGCACAATGACCTTATTCAGATAGTCTTTAGTTCATTAAAAATTGTATTTGTTCCATTTTATTACAAAAAGGCTTTAAACTACATTACCCACAATCCTTTGTCGCTGTATAGATGGGAGGGGAAAGACATGGCGGTACAAATTGTAGTTCATTGAAAGGTGTAGTTAGGGTTAAGTTTAGGGTTACGATCTTGGTTAATCGGTAACTATTTGAAACACAGCGATAACTCATCGATAAAGGACACTGTTAGTAAAGTGGCAAAGTTAGCAAAACATAGTTAGCAACACGAAGGATCTTTTAATTTGGCTTTGAAGTTATAGTCCAATCACAACGTCGCAATCTACGTCACACTTTGTCTCTATTTGGTAATCTTCCGGCTGAAGGTAGATTATAATAACCTTATAATATAACTTAAATATCAAAATGTGTATTAATATTACATGTTATTTATTGTCTTATTAAAAATACAAATGTATATTTACCGTGAGATTCCTTTGTGGGGGTAACCTGATGTGCAAAATGATCATTGTAAAACCAGATCATAGGCAGTATACTAAATTTGAAACGAATAATAAAATAATATAAAAGCTTCATGTTTGAAAACATTTCCAGCATTTCCTCTAACTAAACCATGCATCATGTAGGTATACAAATATAAATATATGTCAAACTTAAATGACAAATATAGTGCCCATTAAATAGTAAAAATAGTAAATGAGTATGCAAATAAACACAATACATTTTCAATGAAACATTTATAATTTATTCATGCCACAAATAAAATAAATAATAAAAATCACGCAAAAATGCAAAAACCAAAAATATACATTTTATAACAGTTTTTAATGCAATAATATATTACCATACATATATAAATGATTAAAAACAATTATAATTGAAGGAAATGTATATTTTGTATTATTATTATTATATTTATTTTGTGATATTTATTCATGTCATACATCTCGTATGTCAAGCTCAAGTAAAACTGCACTGCAAAAAATCTTTTCAAATGATGCCTTTGGAAATGCCATTATAATAAACAGCTTTCACAACAACAAGTCAGTGTTCATGAAGTCAAGTTCATGACAAATGCAAATTATGTTTATAATAACAACTTTCTGAACTTAAACATCAAAAGTAGAATAAGTTCAAAACATATTCAAGTATTTACTGAAGAATAGCAAAAACTATTTTTACAAAACACTGAGAACCAAAGTGTGCTTGGTGAGTCCAGGTGTTTATGCTGACTAGACTGTCATATTGCAATCCGGTTAGCATGAGGAGACTTGGGCGTAAAGTGTCAGGAATTCCTGGAGGGCTCCCGTGTGTTATTCCAGGTTTTGCCACTGTAAAGTATTAGAAGTGCACAATATCATTACTGAACAAAGAATGAGTGTTAGGTTTCATTTAGAAAGTTCAGTGATATTTATTTATAAATGTAAAGTGTCATTAAACCTGGCACTCTTGAATGAACTGTATAATAGGTTAAACATTTCCAGCATGTTTCCATGTATTCCAAGCAGATCTGTCAGTTCTACAAACTCAGAGATCAGGATAGTGACTGCTCCTCTCATTATGAACACCCTTATCCTTCTCAAACATTTTTATCACCACTGATGTCCACTGTTGTAGTTTTCATTGAAGGGAATGCTGACACAAATTCCAGCATTTTTTTTTTTTAAATAGCAGAACACGGGTATTATTGGGCCAAAACCTTAAGAAAATATAAGATGCAAGATTTGAATCTTGATGAACATATTGTTAATTCACTTCTTGCAATTTAAAACACACATCTTATGTTTGACTCATCAATTATATGAAAACTACAACAGCATACTGTGCTCCACCCTAAAAATATTTCTAAACTATAACAAGCTTATTGCTTTACATGGCTAAACATTTATTTTATGCCTGCATGATTCACTGCTATTACTGTAACCCATTACACTCTTAACCCAAACTAGTTGACTTTATTAGAAAACTGCATAGAAACATGTTGACTTAAACCCTTTATGTTTTTACACAAGGTGAAACTAAACAGCCCACTTTAAATTAACCTAAAACCTTTACCTTTTTAATCTTCTTGAACTTACAGTAATATTTTAATTCAAGTATGGCTGTTAAGTTGTACCTTGTATAAAATGTAAGGGGTTTAAGCCACTGGGTTTCTATACAATTTTCTAGTAAAGTCAACTAGATTGGGTTAAAGGAATAGTTCACTATTTACTCTCCTTTAAGTGGTTGTTAACCTTTTTTAAAAACTTCCAAGTTACTTTGTGTTGAACATGAAGGAAGTTTATTGAAGAAAGCTGAAAAGCTGAAAACATTGACATACATAGTAGGAAAAAACAAATACTATGGAAGTTAATGTTTGCAGGTTTTCATCTTTCTTTAAAATATTATATTTTGTGTTTAACTGAAGAAAGCAAGTCAGACATATTTGGAACAAGTGAAGGATGAGTCAATAATGACAGAATTTTCCTTTTTGGATGAATCTCTTTAAGAGTATACTGAAAGAAATGTCCTACTCAATGAAGCTAACTTCAGCTGCATGTTTAGCCCCATAAGTGCTTATCTAGAAATCAAAACAATGATCACGTCAGTCCCATGTTAGGCCCTTTATATCATATTGGCCACAGAATGGACTACTTAGTGTTGCAATAAAATTAAAAAATTAATAAAACTATGACTTACCACACAAAACAAGACAAACAGTGAATTTTCAGCTCTGCCTTTGCTGTACACAAGATGAGGTTCCAGCTTCAACACTGATCTGAGTGGGGCAGTTGTGCAGCTCTGTGAGGTTGTGACTGTTCAGATGCAGTGCTGTGAAGAGTTATTTATTAAAAGAAAGTACATTATTTTAAAAGCTGTACATAATAACAAAGAAAATACAATGATTTTAAATAATGATTAATTCTGAACAAAAACCTTACCCTTAGTCAAGATGAATTCATATGTCAAAAATTTCTGCATCTGAAATGAATAAAAACAGATGTGACATTAGTTAAACCCACTAAACTACTTGATACATCAGTACTGCATTAAGCAGTTGTAAAGTAATGTAAGTGTAGTCCAAAATAAGCCTTAATCTCTTTAAGATAATAATTTAAAAAACGTTGCTTGTGTTAAAAACAATCCAGCCACTTGTAATACATATGATCAATGGTAAATTTCTGAGAAGGTGCAAGGTAATCCTTGAGTTTTACCATTACCATCCTGACTGACATAATATTTGACAAAGAAGACAGCTTGTTGTGCCTCTTTACCACAATTTAGAGATGATAGATTCTTTCTTTTATTAAATAAATTGGTAAAGGCCAAATTATACTGGTAATAGTGTATGATATTCATTGTGTGACATACATCAGCAAGTTATACTTGAGCTTTTTTTATGATATATATATATATATATATATATATATATATATATATATATATATATATATATATATATATATGTGTGTGTGTGTGTGTGTGTGTGTGTGTGTGTGTGTGTGTTTTAAGGCATGGAAAATAATAGTTTTTACAATGTAGCATTGAAACCTTTGGAAACACTTGATGTTCTTTAATATTGAAACAATTACGAATACATTTGTATTATTAGAGTTGCATATTGCATATTATATATAGATTTTGCACGAATTCTATTGTGGAAAACAACAATCTGGTTACACTGTTCCTTATCTTAAAATGTATATATTGTTCCAATGCATGACCAACGTTATATGTGAGAAAAATATGTTTTTAATAAATAAACTTGATGTAATTAGATAACGTCGCTAGTTTACAGTACATGCTTTATCAACAAATCGTCTTTATTTGTTTACTTTTTACTTACCTTGTGGAAAACCGCAGTGCACCTTGGGATCGCAATGAACCTTGGGATAGCGAGCATAGACTCTAAAAAATAGATCGCCACATACAATGACCCCAACTTCAGTGAATCATATAAAATGAAAAATATCAGCCAAAAACATTTTTAAACTTAGTACTTGAAATGTAATATTTTTTTAAAGTAAAAAAACAATAAATAATATGAATGAATCAAAGTTTTATTAGGCATAGTTACCCTAAACTGGACAACCGAATATATTTTCACTCATTAAATATAAAGTAAATGATAACATATTTATAAACACCAACTAATCTCCAATAAAAATAGATTATGCAGCATTAACGTAATATTTAATGTTGACAGTTGAACTCATCTGAGAACTCACCGCTGATGCAGTTTGACCAATAGCAGAACGGCGTTAAACTCACCGTGAAGGGATGTCACGTGGACCGAAGTTTATTCATACAGTAGTTTCGACCCAGTTTACAGACGCTTTTCATGAACAAAATAAAAATTACATATTTTTAAAATAAGAAAACTGTGATAATAGGCGCAAATCAGGTTTTAAAAAGTGCGTTGACATCTATTGGTAATTATACGAGCCTCCAGCGTCTCCCTATGACGCCTCAGGCTCAGGCACAGATTCTATAAGGAATCCCTGCACGTCTAAATATGACGCTAAAGGGGTACCCTGTGCGTCAATAACTTACGCCGAGGGTTCCTGACCAAGCGTCAGTATGTGACGAGTTGGGAGTGAGAACGTGTTGCCCAGACAGCTAGTTCAATCTGAATTAGGGGCTATTATGAGTACACCTCCACTTAAAATAGGTGACGCAAACTCATTTGACTCATTCGCCCTGTCTGTCCAATCCCTAGTCGGTATGCTGAGGACTCTAGAGGGCCAGAATGGATTTGAGCTCATGTGTGGTTCCCATGTTGACCGCCTTTTAGGAAAAATGCCCCCTGCCTACAGAGATAGCTTTGTGGAGTACTGCTTTAGTCATGGCATCCTTCAATCTGGTACAGACAGAACGTATACACTTACTGACCTAGCAGCCTGGTTACAGACAAAATCCCAAGCCAAGCGGATCTCCAGTAGAGCGGTTGCTATGTTCCAGTCAGATATTACAAAGACATCTGGCAGGAGTAAAAGTTCTTCATATCATTGGGAACGTCCAACGACTTCGTTTCTGACTTCAGAAAACGCTGTTAAGCCACCAGCAGCAACACCGGCAAAGGTCAGTCCCAAGCCAAAGCCGTATTGTCCGTACTGTGACAACCCAGACCACTATTTGAACTCATGTGACAAATTCAAGAAGCTGACCACCGATCAAATCGTCAGTTGGATCACAAGAGACAAACGCTGTTGGAAGTGTGGGAGGAATCACTCAGTTAATACTTGTAACCTCAAGCGGCCATGTAAAATATGCAAAGAAATCCATCTTACCATACTGCATGACTCAATTAAAGACACTTCCCGAGCAGTTCTAATGGTGAGTTTGCCTTCGACACAAATCTATCTGGATAGACCTAACCGCTCACAGAAGGTGATGCTCAAGGTCGCACGAGTTCTCCTGCACAGTCAAACCCAAACCATTGAGGCTTATGCCGTGCTCGACGATGGCTCAGAAAGGACTATTGTCCTCCCTCAAGTAGTTCGACAGCTTGGGCTTCGTGGAGTTCCAGAAGTGCTTTCTCTGCAGACAATCCAGCGAAACCATACTAACCTTAATGGGTCTAAAGTCACCTTTGAGGTCTCTCCATTTGCCAAGCCATCAGAGAGGTATGTCATACGCAATGCCTTTTCTGCCCCTGGTCTATGTCTTGCTGAGCATAACTACCCCGTAGCAGCACTACAGAAGTCATACCACCATTTGAAAGGTCTGCCTTTACAGCCAGTAGACAGAGTCAAGCCGTTACTCCTCATAGGATCTGACCTGCCACACCTCCTGACGCCAACACAGCCAGTACGAAGGGGACCAGATGGTGGCCCCGTTGCTATACATACCAAGCTTGGTTGGGTACTACAGGGACCAATGAGTCCAATTCAGCCCCCCAAAGGCCTGCAACAATGCCTACATATTATGACAGCCCCATCACGTGAAGAGCTGTCTCAGCATGTGGAGCGCTTGTGGCAAATTGACACATTGCCATACAATGAAAAGCTGATAACAAGATCACAGCAAGACAAACAATGCCATAACCTCTTACAGACTACTACTGTCAGAGTAGACGTAAATGGGATACAGCGTTATGCTACTCCACTGCTAAGACGTACCCCCATCACTTTGCTCCATACAGGCATTGAAGCTGTATTGCCCAGCCTCAGAAACCTTGAAAGAAAATTAGCCAAAAATCCTGAGCAGGCACAGGTTTACTGTTCTGAGATCCAAAAGCTTGAGTCAGCAGGTTACATCGCAAAGATAACACCACAAGAGGCAAACCACTCCACAGAGTCATGGTTTATCCCACACCACCTGGTGCATCATAATGGAAAAGATCGTATCGTCTTTAACTGCTCCTTCCAGTATAATGGCCAAAGTCTAAATGAACAACTTCTTCCTGGGCCAACGCTAGGACCATCTCTGTTGGGGGTGATATTGAGGTTCCGACAGCATGCCGTTGCAGTGAGTGGGGATATCAAAGGCATGTTTCACCAAGTGCGTTTGTTACCTGGGGACCGGCCTGTGCTGCGATTCATCTGGAGGAATATGAATAGGGAGGCAGTTCCGGACATTTACGAGTGGCAGGTTCTTCCATTTGGCACAACATGCAGCCCGTGCTGTGCCATTTATGCCCTTCAGTGCCATTCCCAGGAAAACAGAGAAAGTAGGCCAGACCTAGCTGATATTGTGGAGACCTCATTTTATGTCGACAACTGCCTTCACAGTACCCCCAATCAGGAGGAAGCCAAAGCTATAATTGATGGCCTACGTGAATCACTGTTAAAGGGAGGCTTTGAAATCCGACAGTGGGCGTGCAACGTACCTTCTGTCCTGAAGCATCTTCCATCAGAGGCTATATCGGCTAGTAGCGAGTGCTGGTTGTCCCAGAGTAGCTCTTACCTGCAGGAACTCACACTTGGCTTGCAATGGAACTGTATTGATGACACCCTTGGTTATAAAACTCGCATAGCCGAACCCATCCAGCCAACAATGAGAAACCTGTACAAAACCCTGGCTAGTCAGTTTGACCCCCTGGGCTTTATTATACCCTTTACCACTAGGGCTAAAACCTTGATTCAGGATCTCTGGAAACAAAACCTAAGCTGGGATGACCCTATCGAACCCTTATACTTGCGTGATAAATGGTCCACATGGGTTGCAGAACTGTCCCATATCACTACAGTACAATTCGCCAGACCATACGCTCCTGCAATGTCAGATACTCCCTCCACCATCAGAGAGTTACATGTATTCTGTGACGCCTCAGAAAGGGCATATGGCTCGGTGGCCTATCTTCAAATCCGGAATGAGGAGAAGGTCCATGTATCCTTTGTCCTAGCTCGCTCTAGAGTGGCTCCTCGCAAATGTTTATCGATGCCCCGCCTGGAGTTGTGTGCTGCACACTCTGGCGCTCAGATGTCAAAGGTCATACAAGCTGAGCTTACTATCCCCATACACCAAGTTACACATTGGACCGACTCAACTACTGTGCTGCATTGGCTAAAGTCAGAATCTTGCCGGTACAAAGTGTTCGTAGGGTCGAGAGTAGCTGAAATTCAGACACTGACAGATGTGTCCAAGTGGAGGTATGTTGACTCCAATAGAAACCCTGCCGACCACATTACCAGGGGGCTTACTTTAGAGGAAATAGCAGGCCCTCACCAGTGGAGATATGGACCATCATTCTTGACTCAACCACAGGAAGTATGGCCAGTGACACCCAGTACAAAGTCTGAACCTGATATGAATGAAGTCAAACGAGCATCGTTCATTGCAGCCATTAGTGTTACCCCAAGCCCAGTACCAGCAGACCTCAGTCAGTTCAGAACTTGGAAGGAACTTCTTCAAGCGACTGTCATGTCTTGTGATGGGGCGGCTGATGCTGAAACTACAAACGATGCCTCAAAGTATATACAGGCAGAAAAGCTTCTCTTAGCGCATGCTCAGCTTGATTCATTCCCAGAGGAATTCAGAGCCCTGAAAGCTGGACAGCCCATTCCGACAGATAGCCGTTTGAGTTCTCTTGCTCCAGAATTCGACAAAGATGCTGAGTTGATAAGAGTGGGTGGACGTCTTCGTCGTGCTGAAACCCTGTCATTTGATACTATTCACCCGATTGTTCTAGACTCTCACCATCAAGTCACAAAGTTACTGATCCAAGACATAGATCAACAACTCCATCACCCTGGTGCAGAACGAGTACTAGCAGAGCTAAGGCGTCGATATTGGGTGCTTAGAGGTCGCGAAGCTGTGCGGAAACACCAGCATTTCTGTCAGAACTGCCAATTCTGGCGTGCCAAGCCACAGAACCCACAAATGGCCGACCTACCACCATGCCGTCTGTTTAAACCACCATTCTACTCTACGGGCATAGACTGCTTCGGACCCTTTCACATAAAGATAGGCCGGCGCAGGGAGAAAAGATGGGGGATCTTATTCAAGTGTTTAACCACCAGATGTTTGCATCTTGACCTACTTGAACATCTAGATACTGATGCCTTCCTTCTGTCTCTACGACATTTCATATCCCGTAGAGGGAAGCCTGCTGAAATACTCTGTGATAATGGGACTAACTTTGTAGGAGGGGACCACGAGTTAAGAGACTCATTTAAGCAAATGGCCCCAAAGCTTCAGACACAGCTAGCTCAACAGCAGATTCAGTTTCGATTTAACCCACCAAACGCACCTCACTTTGGTGGAACCTGGGAGCGAGAAGTGAAATCGGTTAAGGCTGCTTTGCAAGTCATTCTTCGGGAACAATGTGTACCAGAGTCTGTCCTACAAACCTTACTAGTGGAGGTGGAGGGCATACTAAATTCCAAACCCTTGGGCTACGTCTCATCTGACATTGCCGACCCAGATCCTGTAACCCCAAATATGTTACTAATGGGACGTCATGATGCCTCCTTGCCCCAAGTCCTTTATGACTCTAACGAGATGCTGGGTAAACGCAAGTGGCGACACAGTCAAGTACTGGCTGACCAATTCTGGGCTGCATTTGTCCATCGCTACTTACCAAAACTACAGGGCAGGCAAAAATGGAGAACAGATGGTAAAGGGCTGGGAGTCGGCCAAGTTGTACTACTAATAGATAATCAACTCCCGCGTGCGCTGTGGCCTGTGGGAACTGTTACAGAGACCTATACAGGGGCGGACGGAAGGATTCGAACTGCCAAAGTCCAAGTCAAGGATAAGTCGTATCTGAGGCCTGTTGTAAAACTCATTCAAATTCCGGAAATGAAGGATAAAGACACGGAAACCAAAGATGGCCTTTCTTAAGGTTTACAATTATCTTTATCGATAATTGGGGGCGGCTATGTCAGAAAGCCCACTAGGAACCGAAAATATTTAGCGAGTTTCACACGGACTGTTATTAGCGGTGCAACTTCCCATACTCAGATGCCGGGCCAGATCACAATGCGCTCCTTTTCTTCCGACATGTTGTGCGTTCATGCACCAAATGTGAGTAATAATGTGACAATCACTGAGTGAACATTTACTCCTTTCATATAAGAGACTGTTTGTTATATATGACGACGATCGCGCCGCGATCGCGGGAAAATATCGCTCGCGCTAGCCGCGAGAGAATACAGTGTGCAATATATGCTCCGTCATTCCGCCTATTGCCTTTTACTGCCATTTAACTAATTAGTTTGTTTGTTATAACGTATATATTTGTTCCTTTATTATCACTGTTTAATCATTGTATATATGGTGTGATTTCTCATTGAAGTGAATGTGTAAAGATACCTTATATTTATACTGTATTCCTCATCTGTTCTACAGACCACAACATACTTGGAAAGTTTGATGGCACTGACTGCTTAATAATTGTTATTAAAGAAGTTTGAAGAGGAGTACTTCTTTGTTGCCTGATTCTCTGACCGGAATCAATGTCCATATTTGTCCGCCAGTAGAACTGTAAATTTACTCCGTTGACAGAGGTATAGTACCCCGTCACACACAGTATCTTATCCATAGTATTCTATCCATAGTATTCCCTGTCTGCTAAACAAATGTTAGAAAAACATTTTGTTGTAATTATGAATATAAACAAATAAAAATAGGCCATTGTTACGACCCCCTCGTTCGAGTTGCAACATAAAAGAGCTCAGACAACAAAAAAAATTATATATGCAACTTATTTAATATACACAACTAATAAAACAACAAATCAAGAAACAAACAAATGTCTAGGGGAAAATGAAGAAAATAACTAACTTTAGCTACACATATAAATAATGCCAAACAAAACCATAAGGTTGCCAAAATAAAGAGATGGTCTTGATGCAAGGACGGCCAGTAGCCACACTATCCTACACAAGCTAGCTCACTCTCGCATTTATATGCTTTGAACCAATTGGGGAGTAACCATGGCACCTAATCAGGATCTGCCACATCCAAACTAGAATACAGGGGTCGTCACACCATTTACACCTTTCAAATCTGTGTCTTATCAATGTGACCAAAATTACTTTATGATCAATTATGTAAGAAACTTTGAAAACTAGACTGACAGCGTTTCAATTTACAATGACTTCTATGTTAGGCGACTATGACACAATTTACATTGTAAAAGCAGTAGATAAATAAAGATTAATTTAATTTGCTTAAATGTGTACATGTTAATGACTGAACAAAATATGATCTGATTTTATTTTACATTTAACATGCATCAAAATAAGTGTGTGTAGCCAATGTTTCCAGTGTCTTTTTACTTTTCAGCTTTTGATGAGAGATTTTTAGACTTGATGAAAACTAATCTTTTATTTATTTATTTCAGACCTAATTGAAGAGAATGAGAGGAAAGAGGAGGAACATCATGTCAAAATTGAGGAAAAAACTAATTTACAGACTAATGGTATTTTGAAAAGGAGAGACAATAATTGTTTCACCTGCACTCAGTGTGGAAAGATTTTGGCAAGCAAAAGAAAACTTAAGATTCACATGATGATCCACACTGGAGAGAAACCATTCACATGCACTCAGTGTGGGAGGAGTTTCAACCGCTCATCACACCTTAATCACCACATGAGGATCCACACTGGAGAGAAACCATTTACTTGCACTCAGTGTGGGAAGAGTTTCAACCGCTCATCACACCTTGATCAACACACAAGGATCCACACTGGAGAGAAACCAATAACGTGCACTCAGTGTGGGAAGAGTTTTCGCCAATCATCATCCCTTTATAAACACATGAGGATCCACACTGGAGAGAAACCATTCACATGCACTCAGTGTGGGAAGAGGTTCAGCCAATCATCAAACTTTAATCTACACATGAGGATCCACACTGGAGAGAAACCATTCACATGCACTGAGTGTGGGAAGAGTTTTAACTACTTATCACACCTTAATCACCACATGAGGATCCACACTGGAGAGAAACCATTTACTTGCACTCAGTGTGGGAAGAGTTTTCGCCAAGCATCATCACTTAATAAACACATGAGGATCCACACTGGAGAGAAACCATTCACATGCACTCAGTGTGGGAGGAGTTTCAACCGTTCATCACACCTTGAACAACACATGAGGATCCACACTGGAGAGAAACAATTTACTTGCACTCAGTGTGGGAAGAGTTTTAACTACTTATCACACCTTAATCACCACATAAGGATCCACACTGGAGAGAAACCAATAACGTGCACTCAGTGTGGGAAGAGTTTTTGCCAATCGTCATCCCTTTATAAACACATGAGGATCCACACTGGAGAGAAACCATTCACATGCACTCAGTGTGGAGTAAGTTTTAACTGCTCATCATACCTTAAACAACACATGAGGATCCACACTGAAGAGAAACCATTTACTTGCACTCAGTGTGGGAAGAGTTTCAACCGCTCATCACACCTAGATCAACACATAAGGATCCACACTGGAGAGAAACCAATAACGTGCACTCAGTGTGGGAAGAGTTTTCGCCAATCATCATCCCTTTATCAACACATGAGGATCCACACTGGAGAGAAACCATTTACTTGCACTCAGTGTGGGAAGAGTTTCCACCAAGCGTCATCACTTAATAAACACATGAGGACCCACACTGGAGAGAAACCATTTACTTGCACTCAGTGTGGGAAGAGTTTCAACCGCTCATCACACCTTGATCAACACATAAGGATCCACACTGGAGAGAAACCATTCACATGCACTCAGTGTGGGAAGAGTTTTCGCCAATCATCATCCCTTTATAAACACATGAGGATCCACACTGGAGAGAAACCATTTTTTGTGTCAAAAGCAGCTTCACATAAATGGTCATAATAAATTGGATCAGGGTAGTTCAGTTTTTAGTGTTTAAGTTCAGTTCAGCTCAGTTCAGTGTGGTTTAAATCATTACTGAGAGTCCAAACACTGAAGAGCAAATCCATTGATGCATAGCTCTACCGATCCTGAACCATACAAGCCAGTGGCGACAGCGGAGAGGGAAAAAAACACTTTACTGATAGGAGTCGCTGGTCTTAGATCCAATCAGTGACTCCGCATAATCTGAGGACCTCGGGATGAGTATGCCCAGGTGGAAATGAATAAAAAAATAATAATAATTAGCGTAGCTGCTGTTCATAGTGTATATAAGCAAGATGTAGAAACTTGTGTGGAAACCCGCTAAGTGATGCATTGAGTGTATGCTTTACTAAACAGATAGGTCTTTAATCTAGTTTTGAACTGAGAGAGTGTGTCTGAGCCTCGGATGTTATCAGGGAGGCTATTCCAGAGTTTAGGAGCCATAAATGAGAAGGCTCAACCTCCTTTACTCGACTTTGCTATTCTAGGTACTAACAGAAGCCCTGAGTTTTGAGATCTAAAAGAGCGAGTTGGATTGTAGCGAGACAGAAGATAAACAGGAGCTAGATTATTTAGAGCTTTATAGGTGAGAATTAATATTTTAAATTTAATACAAAACTTAACAGGCAGCCAGTGTATAGAGGATAAAATTGGGGTCTGTGGTCACACCGGACTTTTCTCTCCATAGACTTCCATTCATACGCACGCAAATGTGTCAGACTGGAAACGTAAGTTTGTGCGTCAAGTTTCGCAATTCACTGCCTTGCAAGGTTCAAGCTTGGTGAACTTTGACCTTGGAAATTGCATCACTTGACTATGTAAGACCCACACTGGAGAGAAACCATTCACATGCACTCAGTGTGGGAAGAGATTCAACCGATCAGCAAACCTTAATAAACACATGAAAATCCACACTGATGTGAAAGAGTATATGCGCTTTGAGTGTGAGAAGACTTATTACAGCTCCAAAATTGAAACTGCACCAGACAATTTACTCTGGAGAGACCGTACAAGTGTTTTTACAAGAGGTTTAATCAGTTAACACATCTGAAAACAACAGGATTCACACTGGAGAGAAACCGTACAGATCTGATCAGTGTCTACAGAGTTTTAATCATTCGGCGCCGCTTAACAAAACACATAGACAAAAAAGTTGCACACATGACATGAATGCAGCAAAACATTTTCTCTGTGCACTGGATGTTTCATGTCTGAATAATGTTTGAAAAGGCTGAGTGACAGTTTACTGTTTTCCAACACTCCTACACTGCAGTAGGTCGGGTTGTAAATGTGTTGCGCTTCTCGCGTTTACCGTAAACACCGTGGTGGTGGCTGAAAGAAGAACTGTCATAAACATCTGGCCAACAGCTCCTCTGCAGCTTAAAATCTCTTTGCAAGTGATTGTACCAGTGCAGATAAATTTGTACTCTCTCCAGTGTATTCATGTAGCTAGTGTTGTTTTAGAAGATGTTCACTGTCTGACTCCCTGAATGAGAGACATCACTGGGAAGACACCGCACATCAAAGAAGGTGGAGCTCTAGGACGCTTAGTTTGCAGTATACCAGGGCCTCAAGTTTTAAAAGTCCATTCAATTGTCCTGTGTTGCAGCTTTTATTAGTGAAGTTTCTTTACTTTTAGATTCTAGATTTTTTCTAGTTTACTGCATTTACTTTGAGTAGAATACAAACTTGATGAATATTTTATGATTTAGGCAGAGCGACAGGTATTAAGTTTTACAATATTTATACACTGTGATGACTCCAGATTGGAGTATGTGGTAAATCCTGATTGGATGCCTGCATTACTCATCAATGGGTATATAAAAGTTGTTGTGCTAGCTACCCCAGGACGCTGTGGCTACACGGGAGTCCACATGTCAAGACCTGCCATCTCATTGGCTCTTTAACCTTATGGTTTTGTTTTGCATTACTTTTGTCATGTAGTTAAAGTGTTGTTGTGATTTTAAGTTCTTTATCGTCATTATTATCCATAGACATTTGTTGGTTGCTTTGATTGTTTGTTCTATGAGTTACTTTTATAATAAATAATTTGCATTCAGGCTATTTTGTTGGCACTCTTATGGTGCGACTCTAACAAGCGGGTCATAACACTTCGCAAAATGTGGCCGGTTGTATCCAAGATCTTGTTCTTTTCAGTCATGACCATAGGTGAGAGTAGGAACCTAGATTGAGCAGTAAATTAAGAACATTGCCTTTCGTCTCAGATCCTTCACCACAACAGACAACCACATCAACTGCATTACTGCTGCCGCTGCACTGATCCATCTTTAAATCTCACATTCCATTCCTAATGGAAAACACTGATACTTGAGCTCCATTTGGGGTGAAGACTCTCCTCCAAACTGGGATGGCCACCTTTTTCCAGTCAAGCACAATGGTTTCTTAGAGGTGCTGTTTCTTTCCCTGCCTTGTCACACAAACCGTCCCAGTTACTGCATGCTGAAGTTCCATGTCCTATGAAGCCAAAAAGACAACGTTATCTGCAAATGGCAGAGACAGTCCTAGCCTGCACCTAAAATTCTGTCAGTAAAAATTACTGTATTTTTGAGATCAGCGGGAAAAATGTTGCACATTTACAAAATAAAATGAATAAATGGATGGATGGATAGACATTGTAGTGGTGGAAGGGGAAGTTGGATGGCTTGTGTAGATGTTAGATGATTACACACACACACACACAAGTAATAGCTTCTAGCTTATTTTTATTACGTTCTTCAGCAGTAACGAGCTTTCTTTCGAACGTTCCCCTCTAGCTCCACCCACTTCCGTTACGTCACTTGACACACAAGAAGCTACATCCCCCGCTTTTTTAGCAGGTGACAAGGCAACAAAAAGTAAAAAAATTAAATCAGGTAAATGTATATACACATCTGGCATGAACTAACACGCACATGAAACAAAGTGATCTTGCATGGCCACGACATATGGCACGTTAGCACGGAAAGATGGTCTAGCAAATAAAGACATGAACAGTAGGGGGCAGTCGTGTACTGTAACGCACTGTATTGAAGCCGGAGCATTCTTTACGCATCGTTATAACCTAGAACACTACTTCATACAGGGGCGTAGATGTAGGGTGGACGGTGGTTATGCTTAATATTAATAGTTAAGTTTTCTAATTCACCACTGAACAACAGCTGATTAAACATCTGTGTCCTTTGAAGAAAAGCAAGATGGAGCAAATTAAAAAATAAAAACGCAAAAAAATGCATTTAGAAACAGCTGAGAGATCCCTTCCTCACAATGGTTTGGTCCACTGCCCGCGTCCCAGCTCACCCAAAGACTATAGAATATCGTAAAGGGACTTTGATCTCACCTACTCTATGCACACGGGTCAAGTGTGCGGCTGCCTAGTTAACCTCGAGAGCGATTCTCTTGGTTCTCAACGAGGGGTGCGGAGAGATAGGAAGGGGGCACAAATTGTATTAAGAGCCCTTTTTTCCTTCTGGAGAGAAAGTGCCCTTTTTTCTGTTACTTTTTAAAATAATAATATTAGCCTATGCATATGTGAGTGTGTGTTCGATATGAGGGCAGCTTTCCCTGTATATATTAGTGCTGTCTATCGATTAAAAAAAATTAACTAATTAATCGCACCTTTTAAAAAAAATTTATCGCGATTAATCACATTTAAAATACTGAAACTTGTAATTTTGCCTATTTAAATGTAAAATTAATGTAAACGCAAGACAAAAAATTATTTATATTCAAAATATAATTGTTTAATAGAATTTTTGTTTAACTTGTAACACAGATTTCTTCATGCAAACAACATACTCACAATAAACCATCAAGATCCTGGCTTGACAGCCATATTTATTAAAGAAATTAAAACACAGGCATGTAAATGACATTTAAATTTCAAAACAATCAATGCCAATAAAGAAAACATTGATTTCCATGTTGGATTCTAAGTGGACTGCAAAAAAATGCCAAAATACAGGAATTGCAGATATGGAAAATGAAAAATTATAATAATAAACTATAGAATACAAACTGTTGCACTCATTGTAAAGTTTTATTGTTGTGAGTTGAGAACATTAGTTATAGAGTAGAAACAATTTTGCTTAATCCTCCTTTACATTCATCCAGTTGCTAAGACTAGGAGTATCCCGCAAGTGCACAGAGACTCCCAAATGCCCGCAAATGAATGATAATTTCTTGCAAACCAGTCGTTAAATACATTGCACACCCCTCTCGCCCCTACTCAGATACGTCGCTCACTCCACCCCTGACACCCCTCAACGGGCCTGACACAGACAAACACACAGACACACACAACGCGCTGCAGACGTTTTGGCCCCAACGGCCTTCCATACTGGAGCGACTCCCCTCAGATTCAACACGCATGATCAAGTTCATCAAATTTGCTTAAACTAAGCCTCCTAAAGTATTACTGTATTTCACAAGGATTCTGACAAAACAACGCGAAGCATACGCTTTCGTTGCGTTTAATGAGGAAACACGCTAAACTTGGAGGGCTCATGCTGAAAGGCAGAGTAATGCCCTGTCTTTGACAGCTCGCGACTTCACCAGACGTACTGAGTACATTTACGTAAGACACCAATACTCCGATTTTAATATGATTAAGATAATACTCTTATTAAAATTTTACCGTGTAGCCTTAAAAGGAACCTTACCTTAAAGGAACACCGATTCACGAAATGCGGATGATTTTGTTTCTGTTCGCCATGCGGTATCAACTTACAACAGAAGTCGAAAGTTAAAAATGAAACACTCGAAATTGCATGAAATTCTGGATAACCTGTGATGTACCTAATTGTTTTATACTGGAACTTTCCTTCAAAAAGTGCTTCCTTGGTCTTATCCACATTTATTGCATGTTGAACACATGTCTACCACAACAGGAAGTAAAAAAACCTGCATGCGTTAATTGCGTTAATTTTTTTTAATGCGTTAATTATTCAAAATTAATCGCATGCGTTAACGCGTTAATTTTGGTAGCACTAATTTTAAGTATTTATTTTTATTTGTATCTTTTATTTTAATGGTTTTTAATTGTGTTAGTTTTAATACAAGAGGTCTTTTGAATGTTGGAAAATTTGACAAGGTAAAGGAACTGTGCAAAAAACAAAACTTAATTTGTTTACAAGAGACTAATCGGAATAATGGCGTGATGGAAGATTTTAACAGGAGATGGAGGGGGGATATATTTTATAACAATGGTGATGGAAGGATGGGAAGAGGGGTCGCTATTTTAGTCAAAGAAGATATAAAGAATGATGTGGAAGAAATATACAATGATAAAGAGGGAAAATGCCTTGCTATTAGAATGAGAGAAAATAATACAACATTATGTAACATTCATGCTCCAGTAGCAGAAAAAGAAAAGAAGGACTTTTTTAAACAGCATAAATTATCTAATGATTTTATGGGGAGAAACAATTTTAATTGGATATTTTAACACGGTTTTTAATAGAATTGATTTAGCGGATGGCATGGTTTTTAGGAATGACACTGGGAGAAAAGAGTTGCAGAAACTAATGGCAGAGCACAAAGAAGTGGACATATGGAGAGTAAGGAATGAAGGAAAAAGAGAATATTCAAGAAGACATTTAGTAGCTGGTAACTTAAAGCAAAGTAGGATTGATTTTATTTTATGCAAGGAAAAACTGGGTGATTTTATAGAGTGTTTATTTTAAAGAAACAGCGCTAAGCGACCACAAGTTTTTATTAATGAAGATTGATTTTAATGAAACCGAGAGAGGAAAAGGGATATGGATTTTAAATACAGAAATTTTAAAAGGAGAACCTTATAGAAAGGCAATAGTGGACTTGATAAATACTGAAATACAAAATGAGATGCATCATGAAGATAAAAGAATATGGTGGGATAACACAAAATATGAAATTAATAAGTATACGATTAAAATGAGTAAATCAATACAAAAAGCAAAAGCACATGAAGAAGTAGAGGTTAGAAAGGATTTAAAGGACAGTTTAAATCAAGAAAAAGTAAATATAGAGTGAATACTGCACTGTAAAAAATTGCTGTTAAAAAACGGTCAGATTCTACGGTAAAATAATGTTTTTTCACTAAAACAGTAATATTCTGTTAAAAACAGTGCTTTCTGGGTAACATTTTTGTTTTCGAGAAAGTAACCAACAGCAGAAAACTGTGAGCTAACAGAGTTCAGATTCGATGTTTTGAAGTCTGTGTTTGAAATCACGCTTTGTGTCCTTGTTCACTATTTCATACACTAGGTAACTAATATAGTTCACCTGACAGTTTTAATGAACACTAATGAGTGAATTCAGACACTGATGAACACCTGCTGTTAATAATCACAATTACTGAAGAAAATAAACAAAAAATACAAACAGTGACTTGAGTTACAACATTAAATAAAATCAAATAAAATAAAACAGCTTCAGTCTCAGCAGAGGATCATTAAACAACTCCACAAACAACAGCAGACACACACTTATTACTGACTGATTTGACTTCCATAATATTCTCATTGAGATCCAACAGAAATTAAGGTGTTTTTTGTGTCACCGTAATGGAGTGAGGGGCTGGTTTAGTTGGGCTCTTCACCCTTGAACTCATTTAAGAAGACTTTCCATCTGCTTGAATACAGAGTTTACAAAACGTTTGTACTATAGCAATAAAGTTGGGAAGTCAATAAATAGAGAAATTTATTTGTCTGAAATTAGTTCTGATAAATGTTTTGGTATAAATCTGGAAGAAGGGCCTCATTCAATAGATTTTATGCTTAGTTGCAGGTATTAACTTAATTAATGAGAAGTGGAAACAGAAAAGATACCTCTGTAATTACTTAACAGTTAAGAAATAACATACAAAAACAGTTCAGTTATGACAAGGACACACTCAGACCTCATGAATCTGACCTTGTATCTCAACAATGGTAACATCTCAAATGTTTCATGCTGCAATGCATGCTGGGAGTGGCACTGTACAAATATCCCAGTATGCATTGCGGTATAAATAAATGTTGTATAATGGTCTAACAGTTTTCTTTATTTGTGTTTTATTCTGCTGTTGTTTATGTTTAGACTTTCAGTTGCCTGTTTGTGAGTTAAACTGTTAATTTTGTTAAATTTTGTTAAATTTGTTTTCACCATTATTGAGGTTCATATGCTGATTATTGATGTCTCTTTGAGTGCGATTTACACCATAGAGCAGTGTTATTGTCCAAGATATTCTTAAAAACTTCCAGAAATCATTGCCATATATAGACATATAATGTAAAACAATAGATTTAACATTGAATAGCAGCAGTAAATTTTATTATACAAAATGAGAACAGACTCTGTCATTTAATAGCAACATGAACATCACCAGATCTTATTTAGGTTTTTGGCTGGCTTGCCTCAACAAAGGAGCTTTATAAACTAAGTTCTTAACAATTGCAGCAGCCAAGATATATAAATGTTAAAAATGACAGGGCTAAGAGCCCAACTAAAGCAAACTCTGTTCTCCATGATGGTGACGTAAAACTTTAACTTTTTTCTCAAGAAGAACTTTAGTAGATGTTATACAAAAATACATGTATTAAGTAATAAGTGTAGCTGGTGATGATGTTTGTAGAGTTGTTTAATCATCCGCTAATCATTTGTTGTTCTTCAGGTTATTTCATTATAAAGCTGTGACTAAAGTTTTGTATGTTCTGTTCTTGTTTTTTTCCCTTCAGTATTTCTTCATTTGTTCATTGTTAATCCTCAATTATCATTTAATTAGTCAGTTAATTAATGAATTTACTTTAGCTTTGCTCCATGTTTCTTGAACACTCAGTAGTGTGGACACTTCAATAAAAACTGAAGTATATGCTCTGGGGTTTAAAGGGTTAAAGGTGTGAGAGGTAAAAACACAGTGTAAAAATGTATTTTAACAGTAATATACTGTTAATTTACACTAGGGAAATAGACTGTAAAAAAACAGTAGATTGCTGACAACCACAGCTGCCAGTAGATTACTGTTAAATCAAGGAAAAAACAGTATTTTACTGTAAGACCTGAAGCTAATTTCTTCTGTCTGTCACCGTTGTGGAGGATAGTAGAGCCAGTGTATGAGTTAAAGATGAACAATGAGCTGCTGATGTTATTCTGCATGTTTCTCTATTTAAAGATAGCGGCTGTTTAGTTGCTGATGCAGTCAGAATCTCACTGGTGATTCCAGATTTACATGTATGTGTGCTGTTGTGAAAAATAAGAAATTAGAGTTAAACCGAACTTTTCTAATTAACTAAAATAAGTTATCATTTTAAGTATGCTTCTAAGCATATATAGCACATTACCTCATAAACTCATTCAGCAGTTGACCAAGTTGAGGCAGTTGCTTTCAGTGAGCAAAATGAGTTCACTTGAGTATTGTGTAAATCAATGTAGTCCATGTATTTTTACAGCAACATACTGTAAAATAACAGTACATTGCTGGCAACTGCAGCTGGCAGTATTTTACTGTTTTTTAACGGGACAATTTTTAACAGTGTAGTATTTAACGTTACTGTAATGGTTATTCATTTAAACCAACTTGTTATAAAAATACTTAGTTTGCAATTGTTGTCCGAATTAATCTGCAACGAAATCTGTTATAACAGTACAAATATTGAATGGTATAAGGGCTCTGATTGGCCATAGCGTTCATTGTAACTCGGAACACGATTGGCTGCCGTAACAAAGAATAGGGTGAATCTTGGTTCCAGCTCGGGACGTGATTGGCCAGCATGACCAAGAATTAAAAAAAATCTTGGTTCCAACTCAGAACGTGATTGGCCGGTGTAACCAAGAATAACCACAACTTACAGGTGACAGTATGCGCCACTGGCCCAGTCTGCACTGTGTGGCATATTTGCCGACATATAACAGAGACTGAAACATTGCTCACACTTGTCTGAGGTGGTCATTTTGACTGCAATCTTGTTTTAGGTTGGCACTTTGTTTTTGAATATTGTCTGCTTTTCGAATGCGTGTCTGTGCTGCAGTAGAACGCCTTAGCCTCACAGCAAACATTTTGGTCTACAAGCTGTCACTGCCATCTTCCCAGGAGAGTGGCTGTACTGGTTTCTTCTGGAAGTCCTGAGGGATGTACAGGACCAAGACATTAGAGCAGTTGGGGCAGCCTTTGAACCCAGGAGAGCACCCCACAGGCTCTGTGCTGGCGGCCCCAGAAACTCGATTCACTCCAGAGTAGAACCGAACATCTCAGGCAGGGGCAAACAGCGACCGCACTGCACTGAGAGCAACGCAAAAAAATCCTGAATGGGCCAGCCAGGAGTCGAACCTAGAATATTCAGATCCGTAGTCAGATGCGTTATCCATTGCGCCCCTGCCCCAGTCCACGTCAGCAGTGCTCATTAGCATGCTGCTTGGAAAGAGGACACGGCTCGGTGAACATGGAGTTCCTAAAACGCATGCTGTGCTTTGTTGTCATGGCAAGTTGTGGTGTCGATAGGATGCTCTTACATCGAGCATGTGACAGTCCCTCCCAAGAAGAACTGTGATCCAGGCTCTGAGACTTTCTCTTCTCCAGGAGGAGGTTGCAAACGTTAGTTATTTTTGTCAGAGCAGCTGCAGCACACCTGGGTGGAGGCCCACAGCTAGACTTGAGGCCAACCTTTACGCAGACCTTCCCTGGTGGTCTAGTGGTTAGGATTTGGCGCTCTCACCGCCGCGGCCCGGGTTCGATTCCCGGTCAGGCAACTTCCTTTTCACCTCCATGCTGAACTTTGAGGAGTGGTTAACTCACTTGCCGAAGGCAAGAAAGCGGCTCTGAGCGCAAAAGATGTCCTTCGAGCCGGAGTCGAACCAGCGACCTAAGGATTGCCATCATCCCACCTACAGTCCTCCGCTCTACCAACTGAGCTATCGAAGGCTTACGGGGCAGTTCCACAACCACATCCTATAAGGTAGCTGCAGACCGACCGCTGGCCAAAAAGGACAGAAGCAAAAGCACTCAAACCTTCCCATACCGGGAGTCGAACCCGGGCCGCCTGGGTGAAAACCAGGAATCCTAACCGCTAGACCAGTGGTTCCCAACCTGGGGTCCGCGCCCCCCTAAGGGGGGCGCCAGAGTTCACAAGGGGGGCGCGGGAGAGGATAAGTGTTGAGGTAGAAAAAGGCATAAAATGCTCCACTATTATATAGGGCTGTACAATTAATCCAAAATGCGATTTCGATTTCAAACAATTATAAAAAAGCATTAATCAAGATAAACGATTATATGCATCATATACCGCCCCCTTTCCAGTTGTACACGTGTTGCGAAAGACCGCGTGCCTATGTGTGTGTGTGCTACACGCACACGCAGTCAGAAGCATGCGGCCAGTCAGCATTCGCACACTGAGACGAGCAGAGGAGCGCAGACATCTAAAGTCATCTTAACGTGAGCGCTTTGATGGTCAAATAGGTGTCAAAACGCGGTGTTTAGTGATTATTTATATTAACCCTCATTTGTGTAATAAACAAACGAGTTGAGGTTTAAAAGACGTGAAAGAGAAACCATTAAAGAGAAAGCGCAAAATATTCCTGCTGCTGCCTGTTTTTATGATTAATCAAACAAGGAGAAAATGTTTCTCTGCTCTTGACTGAAGGATTTTTGTAGCTAAAGTGTTTTTCTTACAGTGGAGATGCTTAAAGCACAGTTTGTTTTATATTTTTATTCTATTGTATTTATTTCTCTTTCCTTTGCAGGGTGGAAAATAACTGTATGTAAACACTTGAAGTCAGAATTATTAGCCCTCCTGAATATTAGCAACACTTTTCCTGCCCAATTTCTGTTTAATGGAAAGAAGTTTTTTTTTTAAACTTATTTCTGAACATAATAGTTTTGATATCTCATGTCTAATTACTGATTTCTTTTATCTTTGCTATGATGACAGTACATAATATTTTACTAGATATTTTTTCAAAATACAACCATTCAAATTAAAGTGCAATTCAAAGTCTTAATTAGGTTAATTAGGCAAGTCATTGTATAACAGTAGTTTCTTCTGCAGACAATCAAAAATATATATTGCTTAAGGGGGCTAATAATATTGACCTTAAAATAGGTTTCAAAATATTTAAACCTGCTTTTATTCTAGCTAAAATAAAACAAATAAGCCTAGAAGAAGAAAAAAAAATATTAGAGAAAATACTGTTAAATTCCTTGTTCTGTTAAACATAATTTGGGAAATATTTATATAAAAAAAAATTCTTAGGAGCGCTAATAATTTTGACTTTAACTGATAATCGTTTTGAATAATTGTGATTACAATTATGACCAAAGTAATTGTGATTATGATTTTTCACAAAATCAGCCCTACTATTATATATGTATTTTTAAGTACCAAAAAAAATCAACACACATGCTTAAAATTCCAACATAATAGTAAAAATAATTAAAATAAATAACTTTAAATTATTTTTTACATTTTGCTCACTTGCGCAATGTGCTTGTCCAACTTCTCGTAAAGGCAAAATCAAAACAAAAATGGCAGAGAAACGTCAATGCAATGATTCTTCAGAGGCGAAGAAAAGCCAAGAAAAGATAAGACAAAGCCTATCTAAATACACATAAACACACACATACAGTAAATATATATATATATATATATATATATATATATATATATATATATATATATATATATACGGCACATATGTGTGTGCGTGCGTGTGTATTTATATGGTGGGGGGGCTCCAATGTTTGTATTTGTTCATGGGGGGGGCCCCAGACAAAAAGGTTGGGAACCACTGCGCTAGACCATATGGGAACTGTCACACTTGAAACCCAGTCTTGGCACAAACTCCAGTTCATTCTAATCGCTGGCACGTCCCTGCTCCGCTTGCACAAGTGCCACTCATACACTTACGCACTCTCTCATACACAGTTTCTTGGTTTCCGTAAACCGAGAATCTTCTGATCCGTAGTCATAAGCGCTAACCTTTTGTGCCACCGTCACTCTGTTCAGCACCTTGTTAGCACTTTGCTTGAAGCAAGGACAAGGCTCTGTCAACCCGGAGTTCCTTCACCACACATTCTGCTTTGTTTTTATGGCAAGAGGTTGTGTGGATGGGATGCTCTTACAGGATTCCTGACAGTCCCTCCATAGAAGACCTGAGATCCAGGGTCGGAGACTCTCTCCTCTCCAAGAGGAGGTTAAAAGCAATGGTTTCTTTTGTGTCTGTGTGTCAGAGCCCTTAGGTGTTGCTGCAGCTCAGAGACCTACAAGTGGAGGAGATTACACTGCAAGTCGGCTGGATGACCTCTAAGTGGTAGGCACTTATACCGCACGTAGGCTGGGTTTGCGATTGATGTAGCTGTAGTAGACATTCATAAAAATAAAAAAAATATATAAACTGCTTACTCTGAGGTTGTGTTTAGGGTTGGGGTAGGAGTAAAATTGAATAAAACACAGCAGGTTACTGTGTGGTTGGGCCTAGGGCTGGGGTAGGTGTGATTTTAATAAACTGCGATAGGTTGTATTCTGTGCCATGTACGAGACATTGAATCAATGAAACCCACATGGAGGTTTGTTACTGTGAGGTTGGGTTAAGAGTTGGGGTAGGTTGGGAGGTTGATAAAACACAGCAGGAAACTGTGAGGTTGGTTTAAGGATTGGGGTAGGTTTGACATTCAAACATAACTGGTTGGACGCAGTGTCTTGTACCAGACATTAAATGAATGAAATCTCCAGGAGGTTTTTACAGCCCACTTGGGGCTGACCAGGTCGTTTGGAGCAGGCTCCGATTTCTATTTATACCTTTCTCAGTCAGGTAACTTCTTTTTCAGTAGTATGAGCGTCTGCACTGTGTGGCATGCGTGATTTTTTTTCCCAAACCAGTTCAGCGCAAACCACGGCCCCTACGCGAAAACCCCACCCCGCTGCTGTGAGTCACGTCCGTGGCTCGATTTCATTGGTCCAGCAGCTCCAGCTTTATCACAATGGCAGCGAGCACAAACTATTTTTTAATAAAAGACCTAAAATACGAAAGGTTAACAAAGTGCGTGTATGAAATAAAACGTAGTACAAACAATCTACAGCTTATATAAAAAGCTGTGTTTAATGAATAAAAATAGTGCCAAAAATACATGAAGTAAACACACACACAACATCATCTTAACAATGAGAAAACTTTACTCAAGTACAGAAACCAGCAAAAAACACACAAACATAATATTTATTTAAAAAAACATTTTTATATATTATTAATTTAACACAGCCCCTGCATGCAAACATAACCTCTTTATCTTTCGTTGTCTAGTATAAAATAGTTAAATTGAAAGATTTATTCTGACAATATCTTGTATTAATTCAGAGAAGTGGGATAGGAATGTGTATAATTTGTTGTCAAATTTCAGATATTTTGCAAAATAACCCATTTTTTTAATTAAAGAATGTTACATTTGTGGTATCAAATTTGAAAATATTTGAAATATATAATGTTGAATGAAACTAAAAGGTCCTGTTAGACTCAAATTTAAAGAATTAAATTATTTATTTATATTGTCAATGATTTGTGGATATTTCTTTTATAATATTGAGTAATAAATGATTTACTGAGTAATTAAGTTTTTAATTAAATTGAATAAAAAAGTAATTTAAAATACAATTGTATTTATTTTTAAATTATAACTAGTAATACTCAATAATGAATTACGTTTTCAGAGTAACTTACCCAACACTGCACATAATCTGCATATCAGATGAAAATCAACTGAAGCACAAGTACATTGAACTATACCTGTTTCTATACAGAGTTTGAATGTTTAATAACTGCAAATGAGACCAACATATGTTCTGCAGGCCTTTCAAATAAGGCTTTCATTTAATGCTGAAAACAAGTTAAAATTGATCATATGATTCCTCTCACAGTGCCTATTGTTTTTCCTTTAATGACCAGAAAATGAGAATAATCAGTTGGACAGCAATAATATTCATTGTTAGAGCCCTCCCATAAAAAATAAATAAACAATACCCATTTTAGTAACACTTTATAATAACTACACGCTAATAATGTATTAAGCATTAGCAAATTTAATTCATCATTTGTTAAGCATTAACTCTACATTAACAGAAGTTAGTAAGCAGTTTGTAACTACAGATACAAATGCTCTATTCTTGATTTATAAGCACATCTATAATGTGCTTAATGATTGTATTTTCATACTTTGTTAATAATAATTTTTTCAATACTTAAGTATTGTATCATTTACAAACCAATTATTTGAGAGTACTTTGTGGCTTTTAAAGATCATTTAGAACGCATAAGTAAATAATAAACCATTCAAATTAACATTTATATATCTTATTATTCAGGCATATACTAATAATTAATTTGTATGTTAATAAATGCTTTAGTATTTTAACTTCATCCAGTTTTGTGACCTAATCTAAAGTGAGGACTATTTATGCTTTATAAATCCCTTATAAATAACAATTAAAGGCTCAGTTATCTTCTAAACAGGGGAAAAAACACGACTTGATTTATTTCTTATCATTTGAAGATACATAAATGAATCTGTATCAAATGAAAAATACATTTTTGCAATCTTAACTAAAATAAAGTTACCGTACAGTTTAAACTTTGCTAAATAACATTATAATGTTGCATCATAATATATTGTTAAATTATTATATTGTTGTTGTTTTTTTATCCAATTTTATGTCGTATTTTGACACTCCTGTTATTCGGCAATGTTTAAACTTTACAGTAATTTTATTTTTTAGATAGGATTACAAAGATGTACTGTTCATTTGACACTGAGCCTTTAATTGTCATTTATTAGGCATTTATAAAGCATAAATTGTCCTCACTTTAGAAATAGGTAGAGTGGCTCTGATAGGCTAGTTGGCTTTTGCAGAGGTGGCCAATCCTGGAGCTTAGTTGGTGGCATCAGTGGCTCTGGAAGCGTTGGCTATGGCAGCAGCAGATCTGCCAGCTCTAGCACCACGGGCTCTGGCAGTTTTGCTGGAATGGGTCTGAATGTGCTTGAGGCTTTGTGAGCGGTTCTGTTGACAGTAACTCTGGTGAATCTGGCATCAATAGCTCTGGTGGCAACTGGCAGCTCAGGCTCTGACATGGTGGCATCTTAACAGCGTTAACTCTTGCAGTGGTGGCAACTACAGTGACCCCTACAACCTTGTGCCTCAATGCACATTGTACAAGCGCACAGAGGTTGAGTAAGTGGGAATATGGGAATCATTGTTCCTGAAAAATAAAAATAAATTACACAAAGAAACTTAAAAAAAAATATTAGTACAATTTTGACATTTCTAACTCACCTACTTGATCCTCCCCTTTTGTCTACAGTCTTTACCAAAGTGCAAACCATTTTTGCCCCACAGCATATTTTTGGACAGCCGTTGTTGACAAGCCATGCCTGATCGAACATGAACATTGTGCTGGCACCTTTAATGAGCCCACAGAAAAAAATATAAATGTTTAAATGTTTAAGTGTGCAGAAATGTTAGATATTTTTATTTTACATTTAGAAATTTCAAACGTTTACAACAATGATGCAGCAGTATTCTAAATGATCTGTCAACAAAACATACAGGAAATCTGTAGGACATGTATGTAGCATTTGTTCTCAGATTCATTCATTATTTTAATGAAGCATTTTTACCTAAAGATCACCTCAGATGAGATAAGTGAGTGAAAGTTTACTTTGTTCTATAAAAGCAAGGTTTTGTTGTTTTTGTGAGTATCCACAAATAAAAAAACAGTTGCTGCTTTGAATGGTCATTCTCTTATCTTAATGACCAAAATGACAGAATATTTGAAGATTTACACTGCCATTAGAAAAAAATACATATACACACACACACACAAACACACACACACACACACACACACACACACACACACACACACACACACATATATATATACAAGCATACCTGCAAGTTTGTCAATATCGTGAGTTAAAGCTTTTATGCAGTGAATATTGGATACTTTTAATTATTTAGCATTTAAATCAAATGAATAAATGCCCATCATCACAGACAAGCACACAGCAAATTCATTGGTGTTAAATTTCAAGTGTTGTGGTAATTCAGAGTAAAGTGTTAAAATTCTAGAGTTAGATAAAGGTAAAATAACCCTCTCGGCGTTAGAAGCTTATTTGCCTCCTTGTCATACAGAGTAACATGTAGAAAACCCTTGTATTTGAGAAACTAATCAGAGTGTCTGAAATCTCACCATACCCTCATTCACCTGGCCCTTAAATTAGTCAATTAGTTTAGTCCACTAGACAGAGTGAATGACCACAAATAAGTGAATTCAGACACCTGCTGTTGAACACCTGCTGTTAACAAGCACAATCACTGAAGGAAGAAGAAATTGAAGGAAGAAATAAAACTACAGACACAGCCTCACACCAAACCAACTGAATTAAAACAGAGCATTAAACAACTCCATTAAATAATAGCATAAGCAGCTTCACTGATTACAGTTTGACTTAATTTCTGTAAGAATATTTGACAATGAACAGAGGTTTATATTTTTTTATTAAAAATATTTCATTTGACCTCACCATCATAGAGATCAGAGGCTGCTTATTTGAGCTCTTGAAGCTTTACGCTGATATCCTAATGTTTCTCTGACTGCTATAGCCGTGTTTCTAAAACTCATTAGCTATAGCAAGCAAGGTCAAGAGAAACTATACAGTTTATGCTTAATTGTTATAGATTTAATTTCAGGTGTTTATTAAGTTGATTCATAAAAATATGCAAATATAGTTGTATTTAAACTGCATGGGACAATACTACTGGCAGTCTGCTGCTCTTCATAGAAAATTCAGCAAACAATTAGGATGCAATTAATAATTAGAGTGTCATGCACTTAACATTCAAGCTCCAGCTTGCTCTTTATGACACACAGGTATCAAGAATCAGGACATGAACCTCAACCGTGGTTGCTAAAAAAAAAAAGCTGCATAGTTCATGCCGCAATGCATGCTGGGTGCCAGCATAGTACAAAGCTCCCAGCATGCATTGCAGCATGAATAAATTATGCAGCTTTATGTTCTTACAATCTCTTTCTTTTCCTTTATTTTGTGTTGTTTTTGGGAGGTGATATTTCAGTAGAGTGTTTTTTTTACTTGATTTTTATTTTTTGTTTGTCACCATCATTGAGATTCAAAGACTAATTATTGATGTCTGGGTGTTTTTAAGGTTTGCCATAGATCAAACATTCTCATTGTAAATATTGTTTTTATTTTATTTTATTGGAGCTTCAGTGGTTTCATTTTTGTATATCATTTATTTCTCACACATAATTAATATGATATTGAATTAGAAAACAAGCAGGAAAGGATGGCTATGTTATCATTAATAATCTCTTCAGACTGACACTTTAATTTTCTTTTGGCTTTCCATGCTATATGTTTAAATAGTGTAATTAACACTAACTATAGCAGCCAAAATAAAAGTCATTTATAGTAAGAAGTTGAAGAGCTTGACTAAAGCAGACTCTGTCCTCCATCATGGTGACTTTAAATGAACAACAGAAACTTCATTAAGAGCTTTTGTTCACATGACAGAAATAAAGTCACTGGTCAGTAATAGGTGAAGCTCCATGATAAGTTGTTTAATTTGATGAGTTTTTTTTTAAAGATGTTGAAAAATAACATTTTTATTGTGTAATTTGTTTTATTTTTATTGATTATTATTTTATTTAGAGTTTTTTTTTCTCAGTTGATTTCATCTTTGGTTTTGGCTTGTGTTTTTCTGTCCTTCAGTGATTCTGCTGTTAACAGTTGTTCATCAATAATTCTCAATCCTCCTTTAATTAGACACTTTATTGTCTCGTTAACTTCATCACTGTCAGCCCTCTGTAGTGTTCAGCCCTCTGTAGTGAGGACACTAGTGAGGATTTTGCTCTGGAATTTAAGGCTTAAGTGTGTTCGAATGAAAAATACAGACTATGGGATTTGTTTTTAACAGAAATATTCTGGAAACTGAATTTATGAATGTAAAATGTTGAAAACAGCAGATTACTGACAACCACTGCTGCCAGTATTTTGACATACATTTAACAGATATTTTACACAATAAGAGTTTGCTAATTAACACTCTGGGTGTTAAAAATTTTAACACTTTCAAAAATGTTATTTTAACACTTATAGTGGTTCCCATATAAACACTGAGGGAGTGTTAATTTTAACTCTAAGGTAGTTAAATCTACCAAATCTAAAATTTGCAGTGTGAGATCGATAAAAAATACAGACTGTTGAATGTGCTTTTGAATGTGAAATATTCTGTAAACTGAATTTATGAATGTGAAAAACAGCAGATTACTGGCGACCACAGCTGCTGGTATTTTTCCGTAAAATCTAAAAATGAAAAAAAAGAAAGAAAAACAGCAAAACGGTTTTTGTGTCACCATTGTGGAGGATAATAGCGTCTCTGTTCAAGTCCAAGATGAACTGAGAGTATTTGATGTTATGCTGCATCTTCTTTTGTTTAAAGGTAACTGTGTAGTTACTAATGCAGTCAAAATCTGTTTGCTACTTGCCATCACACATGAAAACATTATTGCATCTAAAGACTTTACATTTTTTTGCACTAAGCTATGATTTTGTAAAATGAACAATGTATTAGTTCATGAAATATGGTTATTTTTTGTAAATTTATACAGTTATATAAAACTTCCATGTTTTTCACAAAAAGATTCTGGCAACGACAGCTGCTGATATTTTTTCGGAAATTGAACAGATATTTTACACAATAAGAGTTTGTTAATTAACACTCTCTTGGTGTTGACAATGTTAACACTTTCAAAAGTGTTATTTTTAACACTTATAGTGGTTCCCATATAAACTCTGAGAGAGTGTTAATTTTAACTCCAAGGTAGTTAAATCTACTATCTAAAATTTGCTGTGCATGCAGGCGGTAAATCACTAAATGTCTCAGAAAGTTATATGTTTATTAATAAGGACTGTCATCAATATAACCATTGCAGCTATTTTATCTGCACAGACTTGTTTCTAGGTGGTCTGTCAACTCACAGAAATCATGTATATTTAAACTAATCAGAGGACGACTGAGGATCTTTAAAAAGGTTTCCAGAAAAGTGTGCCATATGCATCAGAAGTTGCTTGGCATGATGTCTGAGGCTGAGACTATATGATTTCAGAATCACTGTGGCTGTGCATATGAAAATCTGTCTATCCAGTCATCTATCCATATGACCTGTCCTAAGTTTATACAAATACTGGAGCCATCACAAGGGTAAAAATCTCACTGGACTATTACAAATCATTAACCAAGTCAATGTTAACTGAGATTTCTAACTGGCACACTAAAGCAAAATATATTAATAAACATCTCAATTTGTGTGAAGAATCTAAAATTTTTGAACAGTAGAACTATGTATGTTTACAATATTTACTGTAAAGTTATTTTCAGTGTGTTACATATATATAGTGTAACAAAGAATGAACTGATTTGACATTGTCCCTTTTTAGGTTTTGTCACTGCCACTCTCCAACTTACTCAAGACTCACTAAGTTTTTTTTATCCATTCCTTTACTCCCCAAATCTCTCAATGCATTTTTTAGAATTGCTTCAAAACATGTGTGGCCCAAATGTGATTTACTGTTTGTACGGCCTAAGCGATAGGTGCAGAAGTGGTATTTATTCTCGAGGCAACCAGTTCTGTAAAAGTAGAAATAATTTACCTGAAAGAGTGTTCACCCATAAACATTTTAACTGAGAAATCCCAAAATTTTACAGTAAGCCAAGTTTATTACAATAAAAGTAATAATAATAATTTATATTATTTATAAATCTTTTAATGTTGTTCAAACGTTTGAGATCCATATTAGCTTTTTTTGCTCATCAAGGCTGCATTCACTTTAATAAAAATACAGAAAGTTGCATTATTGTGAAATGTTAATAAAATTTTAAGTAATATTTATATTTTGATGTAAATCGATCATTTATTCCTGCGATGTGAAAGCTGAATTATCAACATTATCACTCTAGTCTTAAGTGTCACACCATAGTTCAGAAATCATTATAAATGCTAATTTATTATCATTGTTGGAAACAGTTTAATTAAATTAGTTTTCAGTCAATAAGAAACACATTATTTTAACTTCAGCATTTATTTAATTCTGTATTTTGGATTAATTGAAGCATCCTTCTATAAACAAAATTACAATCCTTGCTGATCCCAGATTTTTGAAAGACTGTGTGTACTAAATTTGTAATTTGTGTGTTAAATAAAAAAAACTATGTATTTTTTACCTTTAGATCCGCAGCTTGGTCTTTGGGACTACAATCGTAACTTACTCTCCTGAGGGCGATCGAAAATGATAAAATAAAGATAAAATAAATAAAATGAACACTATAAAAAAAACATACAACTCACATCTCCATGAATAAATTATTAATATTAAACATTATTAAGCAAGAAGTGTTTACCGTTTGTCAACGATAGATCCATTAGAGACGAACTTGATTGATGTGCACTCTGAACTTCTTTCTCAGACGACAAGTAACAACGTTGCCCAATGAAATCGCGCGTGTCACAGCTGCGGGGTGGGGTTTTAGCGTAGGGGCGTGGTTTGCGCTGAACTGGTTTGAGAAAAAAAATCACGCGTGTGGCATATTTGCCGACGTATAACAGAGACTGAAACATTGCTCACACTTGTCTGAGGTGGTCATTTTGACTGCAATCTTGTTTTAGGTTGGCACTTTGTTTTTGAATATTGTATGCTTTTCGAATGCGTATCTGTGCTGCAGTAGAACGCCTTAGCCTCACAGCAAACATTTTGGTTTACAAGCTGTCACTGCTGTCTTCCCAGGAGAGTGGCTGTACTGGTTTCTTCTGGAAGTCCTGAGGGATGTACGGGACCAAGACATGAGACCAGTTGGGGCAGCCTTTGAACCCAGGAGAGCACCCCACAGGCTCTGTGCTGGCGGCCCCAGAAACTCGATTCACTCCAGAGTAGAACCGAACAACTCCGGCAGGGGAAAACCGCGACCGCACTGCACTGAGAGCAACGCAAAAAAATCCTGAGCGAGCCAGCCAGGAGTCGAACCTAGAATCTTCTGATCCGTAGTCAGACGCGTTATCCATTGCGCCACTGGCCCAGTCCGCATCGGCAGTGCTCATTAGCATGGTCCTTGGAAAGAGGACACGGCTCGGTGAACATGGAGTTCCTTAAAAGCATGCTTTGCTTTGTTGTCATGGCAAGTTGTGGTGTCGATAGGATGCTCTTACACCGAGCATGTGACAGTCCCTCCCAAGAAGAACTGTGATCCAGGCTCTGAGACTTTCTCTTCTCCGGGAGGAGGTTGCAAACGTTAGTTATTTTTGTCAGAGCAGCTGCAGCACACCTGGGTGGAGGCCCACAGCTAGACTTGAGGCCAACCTTTATGCACACCTTCCCTGGTGGTCTAGTGGTTAGGATTCGGCGCTCTCACCGCCGCGGCCCGGGTTCGATTCCCGGTCAGGGAACTTCCTTTTCACCTCCACGCTGAACTTTGAGGAGTGGTTAACTCACTTGGCGAAGGCAAGAAAGCGGCTCTGAGCGCAAAAGATGTCCTTCGAGCCGGAGTCGAACCAGCGACCTAAGGATTGCCATCATCGCACCTACAGTCCTCCGCTCTACCAACTGAGCTATCGAAGACTTACGGGGCAGTTCCACAACCACATCCTATAAGGTAGCTGCAGACCGACCGCTGGCCAAAAAGGACAGAAGCAAAAGCACTCAAGCCTTCCCATACCGGGAGTCGAACCCAGGCCGCCTGGGTGAAAACCAGGAATCCTAACCGCTAGACCATATGGGAACTGCCACACTTGAAACCCAGTCTTGGCACAAACTCCAGTTCATTCTGATCGCTGGCACGTCCCTGCTCCGCTTGCACAAGTGCCACTCATACACTTACGCACTCTCTCATACACAGTTTCTTGGTTTCCGTAAACCGAGAATCTTCTGATCCGTAGTCATAAGCGCTAACCTTTGTGCCACCGTAACTCTGCTCAGCACCTTGTTAGCACTTTGCTTGAAGCAAGGACAAGGCTCTGTCAACCCGGAGTTCCTTCACCACACATTCTGCTTTGTTTTTATGGCAAGAGGTTGTGTGGATGGGATGCTCTTACAGGATTCCTGACAGTCCCTCCATAGAAGACCTGAGATCCAGGGTCGGAGACTCTCTCCTCTCCAAGAGTAGGTTAAAAGCAATGGTTTCTTTTGTGTCTGTGTGTCAGAGCCCTTAGGTGTTGCTGCAGCTCAGAGACCTACAAGTGGAGAAGATTACACTGCAAGTCGGCTGGATGACCTCTAAGTGGTAGGCACTTATACCGCACGTAGGCTGGGTTTGCGATTGATGTAGCTGTAGTAGACATTCCTAAAAATAAAAAAAATGTATAAACTGCTTACTCTGAGGTTGTGTTTAGGGTTGGGGTAGGAGTAAAATTGAATAAAACACAGCAGGTTACCGTGTGGTTGGGCCTAGGGCTGGGGTAGGTGTGATTTTAATAAACTGCGATAGATTGTATTCTGTGCCATGTACGAGACATTGAATCAATGAAACCCACATGGAGGTTTGTTACTGTGAGGTTGGGTTAAGAGTTGGGGTAGGTTGGAAGGTTGATAAAACACAGCAGGAAACTGTGAGGTTGGTTTAAGGATTGGGGTAGGTTTGACATTCAAACATAACTGGTTGGACGCAGTGTCTTGTACCAGACATTAAATGAATGAAAACTCCAGGAGGTTTTTACAGCCCACTTGGGGCTGACCAGGTCGTTTGGAGCAAGCTCCGATTTCTATTTATACCTTTCTCAGTCAGGTAACTTCCTTTTCAGTAGTATGAGCGTCTGCACTGTGTGGCATATTTGCCGACGTATAACAGAGACTGAAACATTGCTCACACTTGTCTGAGGTGGTCATTTTGACTGCAATCTTGTTTTAGGTTGGCACTTTGTTTTTGAATATTGTATGCTTTTCGAATGCGTATCTGTGCTGCAGTAGAACGCCTTAGCCTCACAGCAAACATTTTGGTTTACAAGCTGTCACTGCTGTCTACCCAGGAGAGTGGCTGTACTGGTTTCTTCTGGAAGTCCTGAGGGATGTACGGGACCAAGACATGAGAGCGGTTGGGGCAGCCTTTGAACCCAGGAGAGCACCCCACAGGCTCTGTGCTGGCAGCCCCAGAAACTCGATTCACTCCAGAGTAGAACCGAACAACTCCGGCAGGGGAAAACCGCGACCGCACTGCACTGAGAGCAACGCAAAAAAATCCTGAACGAGCCAGCCAGGAGTCGAACCTAGAATCTTCTGAGCCGTAGTCAGACGCGTTATCCATTGCGCCACTGGCCCAGTCCGCATCAGCAGTGCTCATTAGCATGGTCCTTGGAAAGAGGACACGGCTCGGTGAACATGGAGTTCCTAAAACGCATGCTGTGCTTTGTTGTCATGGCAAGTTGTGGTGTCGATAGGATGCTCTTACACCGAGCATGTGACAGTCCCTCCCAAGAAGAACTGTGATCCAGGCTCTGAGACTTTCTCTTCTCCAGGAGGAGGTTGCAAACGTTAGTTATTTTTGTCAGAGCAGCTGCAGCACACCTGGGTGGAGGCCCACAGCTAGACTTGAGGCCAACATTCACGCAGACCTTACCTGGTGGTCTAGTAGTTAGGATTTGGCGCTCTCACCGCCGCGGCCCGGGTTCGATTCCTGGTCAGGGAACTTCCTTTTCACCTCCATGCTGAACTTTGAGGAGTGGTTAACTCACTTGGCGAAGGCAAGAAAGCGGCTCTGAGCGCAAAAGGTGTCCTTCGAGCCGGAGTCGAACCAGCGACCTAAGTATTGCCATCATCCCACCTACAGTCCTCCGCTCTACCAACTGAGCTATCGAAGGTTTATGGGGCAGTTCCACAACCACATCCTATAAGGTAGCTGCAGTCCGACCGCTGGCCAAAAAGGACAGGAGCAAAAGCACTCAAGCCTTCCCATACCGGGAGTCGAACCCGGGCCGCCTGGGTGAAAACCAGGAATCCTAACTGCTAGACCATATGGGAACTGCCACTCTTGAAACCCAGTCTTGGCACAAACTCCAGTTCATTCTGATCGCTGGCACGTCCCTGCTCCGCTTGCACAAGTGCCACTCATACACTTACGCACTCTGTCATACACAGTTTCTTGGTTTCCGTAACCGAGAATCTTCTGATCCGTAGTCATAAGCGCTAACCTTTGTGCCACCGTCACTCTGTTCAGCACCTTGTGTAGAACCAAACAACTCTGGCAGGGGCAAACTGCAACTGCAGTGCACTGACTGAGAGCAATGCAATAAATCCTGATCGAGCCAGCCAAAACTAGAATCTAGAATCTTCTGATCAGTCAGACACGTTATCCATTGCGCCACTGGCACACACTGTTCAAGGAGTGCTCATTAGCATGCTGTTTGGAAAGAGGACATGGACCGGTAAACATGGAGTTCCTTCAACGCATGCTGTGCTTTGTTGTCATGGCAAGTTGTGGTGTCGATAGGATGCTTTTACACAGAGCATGTGACAGTCCCTCCATAGAAGAACTGTGAACCAGGCTCTGAGACTTTCTCTTCTCCAGGAGGAGGTTGCAAACGTTAGAGTTATTTTTGTCAGAGCAGCTGCAGCACACCTGGGTGGAGGCCCACAGCTAGGCTAGAGGGCAAACTTTAGCCAGGCCTTCCCTGGTGGTCTTGTGGTTAGGACTTAGTGCTCTTACCGCTGTGGCCTGGGTTCAATTCCTTGTCAGGGAGCTTCCTTTTCACCTCCATGGTAAACTTCGAGCAGTGTTGCCGATGATTTTTTTACGAAAGCAGCTCTGAATGCAAAAGATGTCCTTCGGGCCGCACTGTAAGACGTAATAAGACACACTCTGGCACAGACATCCAGTCTGCACGCTGGAATACACGCTATTATCTCATGGTTGAGACGCAGCTTCAAAAATTTGTTTCAAACCGGAAGTACAAATTTGCTTGAAATAACGCAAAAACAATCAATTTACACTTTTTAGTGAAATATTTGTGTCCTAATAGTGTTTTTAGCAGTGTGGGACACATATATGACTGTCAACAGCTCAAAAAATGTGTTTTGGAGTTTCGTGACCCTTTAAGGTACAAATGGTAGAGAAAATACACACATGAAAATCTTACTTTGTTTTTCTTCTAACTAAGTATATTTTTATATGTTTTGTTGTTTTGTCTCAAATTATTTTATGTAGGACACAAATGCCTCAAATGCAGCTTTAACATCATTGGAATAAATTATATTTTAACATATTCAAATGGAAAAGCTAACATATTAAAAAGGATTCATTATTTACAAGGTTACTTTTATATCTGCATTTTTATAAACTAAAGCAGTTTTGTCCCAAACCTTTGAAAAATAGTCCATGTTGTCTTTATATTTTTAGCTGCTTCATTTATTACTGATTTTTCTTTATGCTTTCAAAATATGTAATTATGCAGTTGAAGTGATATTGTGCTATTTTGCTACATAGTAGAAGTGAACTAGTTTTGTTTTGTGTTAAAGCCACAATGGCCCTGCATAAAAGTGCTTTACTGGGACCTTATAGGCACATTTTGTGCCTGGACTCAACTTAGTATTAGTGGGACCTAACTTGTTAATTACTAAATGCCCACAGAGCATGCTCATAGGACATACTTCTGACCCACATAGTATACCTATACTTTGCCCATTGTGGCTATATACACTACACTTTGTGTGGACTTGCTATGGGCCCTCAGTGAACTTCTGTTTCGAGTGGGCCAGCCCACAGTTTGGTCTAGCGACATTGTATATGTTTTTGGTATAGACATGTTAGTTTGGGAATTTGTGCACTAAAACTGTACACTCAAGTACATGAAGGTGAGCTTAAGCAAACTGCATTAAACATTCAAAACTATTGTATAATAGGCTTAGAGAGACAATAGAAAAGCATATCTTAATTAAGATATAAATTGGATCCAATTAAAATATTGTAGAAATTATCCTAAAGGATTTTCCTGTATTGTACTATAAAATAATCCTATAGGAATGGTTGCAAAATATGATGAAAATTCTACAATAACTCCTTCAAAGAAATCTGATAGGATGCTTCTTTTGTGTCTGTATAATTGTAAAAGTTAGACTGATTTAGATCAGAAATCCACTACATGTTCATTAACTGAAAACACAGCTGAAGGTGCTACAATTAACACATAAACACCCTAGACAGCACAGCACAGCACAGCACAGCACCACTGCTTTTTTTCTGTGACAGACATAGATCTCGTCTAGGATTTAAACCCAGGACCTTTTGCACCCTAAGTGAGAATCATACCCCAAGACCAATAAGCCATGTAGAAGTGCTTCGCAGTGCCAGAAAAAAATTCTGTGAAACCGGTCCAATCTACTTTTTGTTCATGTTGTTTTTGTTACGCAACTCCCTGGATGCATATTACAGTTCACAGGCAGTAAAAAACGGCCCAGTGGCCTAATGTTTAAGGCACCAGCCTTCGAAGCTGGGGATTGTGGGTTCAAGTCCCACCTGGGTTGTCTTTGATGCAGTTTTTTGAAGTTGGCTGTGCAGCACAATCCAGTGTGACCTTCAAAAAACTAGGTTCATACTCTTAGGTCAAAAAGACATTATAATGGAAAACTCTTCAGAGAAGCTGATTTGTCATTAGTTGCACACACCAGATCGTCTGAATGCAATAGGGATCCTAAAGTGCTGTTCTCTGAGTTACAAGAACTTCCTGAGTCATACAACAAATATAGCAAATGCTAGTATTGGCCCAGTGGCCTAATGGATAAGGCATCACCCTTCAAAGCTGGGGAATGTGGGTTCAAGTTGTATTTGTTGGGTTACTTTTAAGTTGTGTGAAAAAATCCTGACTTGTCTACTCAAAGCTTAGGTGTAATGATCTGAGGACAATAGTTAGCTTCAAATTCTCAGACTTGCTGCACACTTCAATTAAGATTTATCCGATCTTGCTTGAATTATCCAATCACGTTACAAACATAAAAGGTTTAGCTAAGCTCTGGTAATGGAGATCTTGACTTTAAGTACCCCGTGGCTTTCAACTAATAGTCTCATGTTAGGTGGATGATGATGAAATGCAAACTAGAAAATAGCTGCAGAAAGGTTGTGATTTCATGTTAATGAGAGTGGCCTTGACTGGAATTTGAAACTCAAGACCAGTCACACCATACGCAAGAACCATACCCCAGGACCAATTAAACACGAATTTGGATGACTGCACAAAGAAAATTTTTGTCCATTAGTTGCACACATCTTATTTGACGGAATGCAAACTGGCATCGAGATCCTAAAGTGCAGTTTTCCATGCGTTGGCATCTTGTTGAAAGCTCCTTGGCTCTCTCCGCTGGTGTGCTGGCCTTCATGCACAGCCTGGTCAGGTGTACAGAGAGAGTGGTCTGTGGCTTCTGGCACTCCAGGCACTAGACAACGTTGCTATCAACGCACATGTACTTGCACATGTACTTGCTAAATTACCTCAAGGAATAAATTGGAATATTTCAAGATTAATTAATTAAATAAATTAAAACCACATTATTTCATTTACCAGAAACAAAAATATAATGTTACACTGAATTCATTATTTTTTGTGTTCCACCCAAAGATTCGGTGTGGCTTTTTCTGGCCACCACTAAGAAATTTTTCTTAGGGCACCACTGCTTTTTGGGTTGCTGAATAACACTTATAATATATCCTGAGAGTGTATAGGTTAACTTTAATTAAAAAAATATTCTGGATGAACAAGCTCTGAAAAAAAATCATATTCATTTTTCAAAAAAAGGAAATTTTTTTTATGTCTCTGTCATGATGACTGTACATAATATTTTACTAGTTATTTTGCAAGATTCCAGCATTCAGCTTAAAGTGCAATTTTAAGGATTAAGCAGGTTAACTAGGAAAGTTACTGGATAACTTTGTTTTGTGAACAATAAAATATATTCTTAAGGAGGCTAATATTATTGAACTTAAAATAGTTTATTTGCTTTTATTTAAGCCAAACTAAAATAAAGGAATACTATAAAAACTGACTTTTACAAGAAATATTTTTTTAATTCAATTTAATTCAGCTTTATTTGTATAGCGCTTTTACAATGTAGATTGTGTCAAAGCAGCTTCACATAAATGGTCATAGTAACTGGAACAGAGTGGTTCAGGTTTTAGTGTTTAAGTTCAGTTCAGTTCAGTTTAGCTCAGTTCAGTGTGATTTAATCACTACTGAGAGTTCAAACACTGAAGAGTCAATTCATCGATGCGTAGCTCTACCAATCCTGAACCATGCGAGGCAGTGGCGACAGCGGAGAGGGAAAAAAAACTTCACCTGAGGGGAGTGAAGAAAAAAAACCTTGAGAGAACAAGACTCAGTTGGGCACGGCCATTTTAATTTCTCCGCTGGCCAAAAGTCTTGTGCAGAGCTTCATTCGCCGTGGTTTAGGCTGGAAGATGGCCTCAGCGAAGACTCGTCTGTCCCTGGAGCGTCGCTGGAATCAGACTCATGTTCTCCACTCCCCACGACCATCAGCGCAGCAGCAGCTCAGGATATGGCCTGGTCCCGGATATGGAATCCGGGAAATTTATAAGAATTACTGTGAAGATTCCTTTGTTCTTTACAGGAGGAATTTTGACTTGACAGCTGTGTATCTGTATAGATAAACACACACACACACTCACACACTATTTCCCTAATTTGCAGAAGATAACACATACACACTCACACACTTTTTCCCTAATTTGCAGAAGATAACCAGGTGGTTATGCGATTCAGATCCTGACCGAGAGGGGGAAATATTTTAATTAAACGTAATGCTTCTTGTCAGCGGTACTTATAACAGAAAAAACTACATTAACGTTTGTTGATTGCAGACGGTGTTGGAAATAGACCTGGTCCTATTGAATTCGCGTTTTTTAGATAAATATTGTGTAGATAAAGTTAGTTATTTCGGTTTTAGGTTAAAGTATACTTTGTAGTGTTTATATTGTTCATGTATTGTTAGTATTTGTAGTTTTAGTGTAGTTTGATGGGTTAAGGTTTGTAGTTTACTTAGTGCAGGTTGTATATATAACGTTAAGTTTTTTGCTGATCAAGTGTTCGTCTAATAATCATTAAGTTAACTATTTACTAGTGTTTAAGTAGTTTGCATCGTTGTTTTGTAGTTTAACTAAAGTTTTAGCGTCTACATCACTGTCTCCGCGACTGGACACTGGTGAGTAAAACTTCAATTGGTTCATAGCCGCTGTGCGTCAAAAAAACATAAAATCTAATTCATTTAGAATGAAACAACGTTTAACTTACCTTTATTAGAGATTATCTATCTTCCAGTGATGTGACTGCTAGTTGCTCCAGGCACGTATTCAAGGCAGATCCCATTTAGGGATTTCCCCATTTTATTCGTCTGAACAGATCATTGGGATTTTAAAACAGTGCTGTTCAAGTATACTTGATTGCCGTGTTCAGAAATTCCAATCACGCACTAGCACTAGGAAGATAGTGAGAAACCTCTGTTCTTTGCTTCATTACAGTTTTTTATTGTGAGTATTGATTATATTTTAAGTTAGGTTAGGCAATTTAAAAGGGGCTAGCTTTTATAGTGAGAACACATAAAGTCCAAAAGTAGACTAGTTATCAAATAGGCAAATTAGACAGACTTCACATAATTAATCAGATAATAATTTAATGTGGCAGCTAATTTAGTCAAAGTCTTTGAACAATTTCTTATCTACACTGTAAAAACATTATTGTTCTTGCTGCTTTTAGTTAAGGCAACATAAAATGTTAAGCTGTACTAGTTGGCAACTTGTATTTTTGAATTGACAAGACATTTAATGCAGACTGAGCAATACATTTATGGAAAGTTTTGACAAAAAAAAAAAAAAAAAAAAAAAAAATATATATATATATATATATATATATATATATATATATATATATATATATATATATATAATTTTTTTTTTTTTTGTACAAAAAAAGCAAAAAAAAATTTGTATATAATATGTAATTATAGTAAATAAAAATGTCAAATAGAAAAATATGTTATTATATTAATGTTAATGCACTAAATTAATGCAGGCTCGATGAGCATAAGAATCTTCTTTCGAAAATATTATCATGGTAATGTGACCAGACTGGTGCTCTACATTAACATTTATTTAAAATGTTATTTAAAAATCATTTTATGTAAATTTTTGTGCTTTAATTCTTGTAGAAACATGGAAAAATTTAGAGGTGTGAGTTCAGTTACCAAATGGAGGCGTGTCCAGAATATACTTCATGATCTCCAAACTACACAAACACTTGACATCAACAACCAAGTGGCTGAATATCTTCTGGCAAATTCTGAAACAGGACAAGATGAAGAAATGAACTGTGATAATATCTCAAATTTCAAACAACACAAACACCAACACTGACCTTGAAAGACACATTGATGATGTCACTGATGATGATGATGATGACAGATTTACAGACTACCTCAGGAATTTCAGCGAGGAAGATTTAGATTTTAGTGACACACAAGACAGAGGCTCCTTTGATGACTTGCCAGATGAGCTGCGTCAGTGGGTTGTAGAGTGTGGTGTGACACAAAATGCCGCTGACAGCCTACTTAAAATTCTAAACAAACACATCCCCTTACTTCCTAAATGTGTAAGAACTTTGATGAAAATTTCACACACACGTAAAGTCAAAAAAATGGATGGTGGGGATTATGTCCATTTTGGAATATTGGAACACTTGCTCCAAAACAGAAATGCCCTGATGTTACAAACTGACAAAATTAAGATGTAGGTCAATATAGATGGACTGCCATTATTCAAAAGCTCACAGAAGCAAATTTGGCCAATTTTAGGAAAAATTTATTTTGAAAGGGACCCGTTTGTCAATCGTGTCTTCTGTGGAAACAGCAAACCTCGCAATCCTAACCAATATCTCCCAAGATTTTGCAGAGGAGGTTTCCGCACTAGGACAAGGTTTCACTGTGGCTGAAAGGCTGTTTCATCTTTCCCTGGACTGCTTTATCTGTGATGCTCCTGCACGATCATTCATAAAACAAACAAAGGGGCATGGAGGTTATAGTGGTTGCGATCGTTGCACGCAGGAAGGATCTTATATGGGACGGAAAATTATATTCCCAGAAACACATGCCCCACTCAGGACAGATGAGTCATTTACAGAAATGCATGATGACAACCACCACAGAGGTCACTCTATACTCAATACATTAAGTTTGGGAATGGTCACACAATTCATGCTGGATTATATGCATGATGTTTGCCTCGGTGTGACAAGGAAGATGATCAATTTTTGGACCAAGGGCAACCTAAAAAACAGACAGAGCTTCCATATAATAAGTAACATCTCAGAGAGTCTTGTAGGAATGTCAAAATACATACCCTCTGAATTTGCACGAAAGCCACAATCACTCTCTGAACTGGATCGCTGGAAAGCTACTGAGTTTAGGCAGTTTCTTCTGTACACTGGTCCAGTAGTACTGAAGGATATTCTTCCAACACCACTTTACAACAACTTCCAATCACTGTCGGTTAGTATCTATCTGATGCTTTCCCCAACCACCTGTGCTCATTACTGTGACTATGCTGATAACCTGGTTAGGTACTTCCTTGAACAGTTCAAACAACACCTTAGCAACCGCCTAGCAACACCTTAGCAACCACCTAGCAACACCTTAGCAACCGTCTATCAACACCTTAGCAACCACCTTAGTAACTTAGTAACGGTTGCTAAGGTGTTCCAACGTGGTCGCTAAGGTGTTGCTAGATGGTTGTTAAGGCATCGCTACGCTTTCTCAAGAGAAAATATTTTTTTTTACCCAAACATGTAAAAAGTAATTGCAAAGATGGCAAAAAAATCTTGCTATATTAAAGTTATTGCAAGACAGACAGGAGGGTTTTGAAAAGAAAGGAGGAGGATTTAGAGCGGGGATAGCAGAGGTAGAGGGGCGGGGTATGTAGCTGTTGGATCTTGGGGTTTGTAGTTTTTTGTCAGAGGAGGGGATTAAGAAGGGAGAGGAAGTGGTCGTGTACAGATTTGAACAGCAGACCATGCAGGAAAGATTACAGCATCCTAAAAAAACTTCATCTTCCCTGCAACTCCACACATTCAATACAATTTCGCAATCCAGCTGGGATCATACACCATTACCCCATGTAGTTCAGTAAGAAATCTTAGGGTGATTCTAGATCAGTGGTTCCCAACCTGGGGTCCGCGCCCCCCTAAGGGGGGCGCCAGAGTTCACAGGGGGGGCGCGGGAGAGGATAAGTATTGAGGTAGAAAAAGGCATAAAAATGCTCCACTATTATAAAGGGCTTTGCAATTAATCGAAAATCCGATTTAGATTTCGGTTTCAAACGATTATAAAAAAGCATTAATCGAGATAAATGATTATTGCATCATATTTTGCCACGTTCCAGTTGTAAACGTGTTGCTCTTAAAAGCGCGAAAGAGCTTATGTGTGTGTGCAGCACGATCACGCAGTCAGAAGCATGCGGCCGGTCATCAGCATTCACTCTCATTCACACACTGAGACGAGCAGAGGAGCGCAGACATCTAAAGTCATCTTAACGTGAGCGCTTTAATGGTCAAATAGGTGTCAAAACGCAGTGTTTAGTGATTATTTACATTAACCCTCATTTGTGTAATAAACAAACGAGTTGAGGATCAAAAGACGTGAAAGAGAAACCATTAAAGAGACAGTGCGCTATAATCCTTCTGCCGGCTGTTTTTATCATTATTAAACAAACATAACGAGAAAACTCTCGCTGCTCTTGACTGAAGGACTGCTGTAACTGTTAGCTAAAGTGTTTTTCTTACAGTGAAGATGCTTAAAGCACAGTTTGTTTCATATTTTTATTCTATTGTATTTATTTCTCTTTCCTTAGCAGGGTGGAAAATAACTGTATGCATACAGTTGAAGTCAGAATTATTAGCCCTCTTGAATATAAGCAAACCTTTTCCTGCCCAATTTCTGTTTCATGGAAAGAATATTTTATCAACTTATTTCTGAACATAATAGTTTTGATATCTCATTTCTAATTACTGATTTCTTTACTATAATGACAGCACATAATATTTTACTAGATATTTTTCAAAATACAAGCATTCAAATTAAAGTGCAGTTCAAAGGCTTAATTAGAGTAATAAGGCAAGTCATTATAACGGTAGTTTATTCTGCAGACAATCAAAAATATATATTGCTTAAGGGTGCTAATAATATTGACCTTAAATTGGTTTATAAATATTTAAACCTTTCTTTATTCTAGCTAAAATAAAATAGAAGAAAAAATATTATAGGAAATACTGTTAAAATTCCTTGCTCTGTTAAACATAATTTGGGAAATATTTATATAAAAAAAAAATCCCAGGAGCGCTAATAATTTTGACTTTAACTGGCAATGGTTTTGAATAATCGTGATTACAATTATGACCAAAATAATTGTGATTATGATTTTTCCCAAAATCGAGCAGCCCTACTATTATATATGTATTTTTAAGTACCAAAAAAAAAATCTAAACACATGCTTAAAATTTCAACATAATAGTGAAAATAATTAAAATAAATAACTTTAAATAATTATTTAAATTTTGCTCACTCACGCAATCTGCTTGTCAACGTGTCGTAAAGGCAAAATCAAAACAAAAATGGCAGACAAACATAAATGCAGTGATTCTTCAGAGGCGAAGAAAAAGATTAGACAGTATGACAAAGCCTACCTAGATTTTGGTTTTATTGAAGGCCAAGACAAGTTAAAACTGATTAATTAATATTTTCTATACATATTACTATATATTAATATTACACAAACACACACACACATATATATATATATATATATATATATATATATATATATATTCATACACAGTACATATGTGTGTGCGTGCGTGTGTATTTATACGGTGGGGGGGGCTCCAATGTTTGTATATGTTCATGGGGGGGGCCCCAAAGAAAAAGGTTGGGAACCACTGTTCTAGATGATCAGTTGTCCTCCAAAGAGGACATTGCTAACACAGCTCCATCATGCAGAGATGCACAGATCTGACGGTTATTTCTGCTGAGTGTGACATGGCAGGGAAAGAAACAGCATCTGTAAGACTGAAACCATGGTGCTTGACTGTGTGGAAATATAAATTTCTATCAACTAATTCCAAATGAAAAATAATCTACGTATAACTGAAAAGTTATATTCTCTGGTTTTTAATTATATAATTTCATTAACATCCCAGCTAGGAAGGACATTAACCTTTTGTCTTTCTGATAACAGGCTAAGCCAATGTAATGCAAATTGTCAGTTTCACAGCATGGGGTGTCTATTGTTTTCTCTTTTCGATCAAATGGTCAGGCGGTTTCTGTCTCCAGAACATGATGAGATTAGACCTGAGAAGCAGTTTACCCTGCCAACCACAACCCTTAATTTGCATGCTTTGTTTAGCCATATCCCCTCCTCCTAAGAACACAATATAGCCATGAAATCTTTGTCTTAATTCAGACTAATTCAGACTTGTGTGAGACTTGTGAGAGACTTGTGAAAGAACCTGCAGACTGCGGACCTCTAGTAGGCTCTTGCAGACACATCTTAAAGACGCTGTATGACTGCAGATTAACCAACACGTCTCAATAAAGGAATTCTGCTTGTTTCGAGTCTCCTGGACTGGGTTCTCTCTTCTCTTTTCATCTCATTTATTTTTTTTTTTTACAACAACTTGGTGCCGTGAGCCGGATAGAGACAGAAATCCTCAAATTCTCAACAATTTGCCACAAAAGACTGAAATCCACCTGGAATTCAACTTGAACCTTCAAGATCAAGAAAACTTCTTCAGACGGAATCTTCAGCTCAACGGCAATTTGAAGTCACTCAGCGGACGTCACAAATTCTCAACTATTTGCTGACTGCAACCCTGATGAACATTGAAGCTACCTGAATACAAAGATCAGATCACTCCAGACTGATCTTTTCAGCTCAACCTCGATTTGGTGAGTTTCACTCTATCAAAAGAACCATACAGACCAGTCTATACACATGGTTATTCTCTGCTCCATCAGAGAAAAGTTAACAAACAGCTGCAGGGTTTGTTTAACAAAAAGTTATTCTCTATTTCAATAATAGTAACAGTTTCAATAAGAAGTAACAGTTTTATCCTCTGTTCAGAGAAGTTAAGCCTTATGCGCTATTTTCTTTTCTTTTCTTTTGTTTTCCCTCTGTTCAACCAGAGAAGTTTAGGTTTAGCTATACAAGCTAATTTATGTTATCTCTTGTTCAGGCAGGAAGTTTTAGCAACATGTGCTAATATTGTTACCCTCTGTTTCGCCAGAGAAGAAATTACTACACTTTCATCTGAAAAGTTTTAGTATTTTTACTTTGTGATAACAAGCTCACAAAATGTTCAGACAGAATACAAGACTGATCACTACAACTGAAAAAGGTAGTTTAAAAACTCCTTTATTGTCAGATCAGGATTTCAAATCGCTGCTACGACAGCACATGGACTCAATAACAGAGTCAGTCAGACTAAATTTGACAAAGAAATTTAGCATTGACCCAGATGATGTTTGGACATTAGATGAATGCAAGAAAGTGCTTGATGCATGCATTCGCAAAAACAATGTAAAAGGCATTATCTGCTGCTACAGAGAATTCAATTTATCTTGAGCTAAACAACAAGCTCAAGCTAAATCAGAATTAGAAAAACAGATCCAAGAGCTTCATGCTAAGATAACCTCATTAACAAAACAACTGAACCTAAAGAAATCAAAAACTGACATTGAGAAGGTTAGTCAGCCTGATAATAAACATCCTGACTTACAAATTGTCTCTGAAACAGACGTTCCCATCCAGTCAGATAGCGATTTACCTATAGGCTCAGTGGAGGTTTGTGGTGCCAGGAGATCTAAGAGAACTGAGAGTTCACACAACAACACTTCTGTTGTTCAAATTCAAACAGTTTCCAGAACACTAGGACCTAGAGAAATAGACAGACTGTCTTAAAGCTTACCATCAGCACGAACAAATTTTTCAGAGTTTAGCAGAGCACTAATCAGCAAAATGCGTCTTTATGACATGTCATTAACAGAAGTCACCCAGCTAATGTCTCAAATTCTCACTGAATCTGAATTCAACAGTTTTGAGCATACTGTGACCTCTAAATTACAACATGCCAGTAAGGATGATTTGAGAGAGGGTGTTTTAAAAGCTCTAAAGAACATTGTTGGCCCAAAGATCGACTGGTCTAAAGTGACTTGTTGTGTGCAAAGGAAAGATGAATCTGTGAGTGAATTCACTGAGAGATTTTGTCAATCTGCCATAACTTACAGTGGATTAGCTGATAATTCGGACAGTGTGCTAAATGATAAGGGACCCCTAGTCCGCATCTGGTCAGATGGCCTTGCAACTGAATACAGAAAAGCTTTGCCATTTCTTAACATCACATGGTCTTCCACCACTCTCAGAAATAATCTGAACAGTTTAGCTTTGTGGGAAAGAGACTCTTACATCAAAGACAGAGTCAGATTTGAAGCAGCCGCCACTAAGGTCAACACAGAAAAGACATCAAATCACAAATGTCTTAGGAAAAATATCTGTTGTCATTACTGTGGTAAAAAAGGACATTGGATGAGGGAGTGTAGAAAGAATAAAAAGAACTTTAAAGAGATGAACAGGGTAAATCAACTTCCGAACAGTTTGCTAAATGCCCTCAACATACCCCTCCCCTCATCACTAAATCCATTGAGCTGTCCACAAAGATGCTAACCATTTTTGGCTGTGAGTGCTTAATGTCCCAGTTCATTTACAATTAAGATGAAAGACTCTTTGTAAAAAAGACACAAAGGAAACTTCTTCCTTTTTATTAGGGAACTCTGCTTAAGTCCACTCACAGCCTTGAATGTGTTTTAACACATATTTCAACCACTACCCATTCAATGTTATGATGTCTGATAGGACTGATATTTATTGAATGATAGTTTGTGTCTCACATTTTAAAGTTTGCCCACCACACTCAGGGACAGAACAGGACACACAAACCAGTGAGGAGCCCAGGGCAGAACTGAAAGCAACAGGCTTCAGGGGCCGCACCCTGTGGTGAAGATTCCCTTTTTCCCCATTTATCCTCACCTCACTGTTTTATAGGTGTCATAACTTTAAGATTAGGAGACAGAAAATACACAACACTATACGATCACCAACTTAACACAACCACTATACGATCACCTGAATAACTATACACATGAACTGTGTGATCATACAAGTCTATGCATGAATACTGCTGGTCTGCTGTTTCCTTGTGTGCAGGTAAACACAAACACTGCATCTTCTCAGAAACACTCTGAACCAGAGCATCACTACGGAGATCCATGAATGACAGGAAGTCATCAGATCAACTCTGTGCTGGAGAAGAACCACAAGAAACACACCTCACAAAAGACTGAACACTATTCACAAGCCATGGACTTTCAGAAGATCTGCAGGTTAACTACATGATTTTTGTGTCATCATGTAGGATTTATGACATTACAACTGATTGTCATAAACGTGTGAACAGTTTTGAAATCTACACTTACATCTACGTAGATATTGAAATGACACAGAATAAGTTTAAATGTGCCTGTAACTTTTCAAGTTACATGACTAGAAGATGGGGCTTCTGTTATCAAACAGAAGCCATTGAATGGTTTTAGGAAAGCTTACAAATTTATATTTTTTTTGTGAGAGTTTTTAAATAACTCTCAAAGGGGGAACTGTGGAAATATAAATTTCTATCAACTAATTCCAAATGAACAATAATCTACGTATAACTGAAAAGTTATATTCTTTGGTTTTTAATTATATAATTTCATTAACATCCCAGCCAGGAGGGACATTTAACCTTTATCTCTCTGACTACAGGCTAAGCCAGTGATGCAAATGCTTTAAACGACTCTGTCTTTGTCTTCGGGTGTTGCTTTTATGCTACAGAAACCCTATGTTGATTAACTTGTGTGGTCAGTAGCTGGGCCGTTTTTTAACACCTATGCCATGCTGACTCCAACACTTAATTTGCATGCTTTGTTTAGCCAAATCCCCTCCTCCTAAGAACACAATATAGACATGAAATCTTTGTCTTAAATCAGACTATTTGCAGACTTGTGTGAGAATTGTGAGAGACTTGTGAAAGAACTTGCAGACCGCGGACCTCTAGTAGGCTCTTGCAGACACGGACATCTTAAAGACGCTGTATGACTGCAGATTAACCAACACGTCTCAATAAAGGAATTCTGCTTGTTTCGAGTCTCCTGGACTGGGTTCTCTCTTCTCTTCTTTTCATTCATTTTTTTTTTTTTTTACAACATCATCCAGTCTTTAATGTCTTTGATACACTCAGTTAGTTTAGACAGTTGAGACGTCTCGTCAGGTTTAGTTGAAATATACAATTGAGTATCATCTGCATAGCAGTGAAAGGTGATCCCATGTCTTCTAATAATGTCTCCCAGAGGTAGCATGCAAATTGTAAATAGTAAAGGGCCTAAAACTGATCCTTGAGGCACCCCATACTTTACTGGGCTGACTTGTGAAGGCTGTCCATTAAGATTCACAAACTGGTAGCGGTCAGTTAAGTATGACTTAAACCATTGTAGAGCCTGTCCCTGGACACCTGTAGACTTTATGAGGATATTGTGGTCAATGGTATCAAATGCCGCACTAAGATCGAGTAAAACTAATAGCGAGACGCACCCTCGGTCAGCAGCTAAGAGTAAATCGTTGGTTATTTTCACTAAGGCGGTTTCTGTACTGTGGTGAGCCCTGAAACCTGACTGAAACACTTCAAAAATATTGTTCATCTGCAGAAATGAGCATAATTGAGTGGAAACAACTTTTTCTAGTATTTTAGACATAAATGAAAGATTTGAGATAGGCCTATAGTTAGCTAAGTTGTTGGTGTCTAGTTGTGGTTTCTTAATAATAGGCTTAATAACAGCTAGCTTGTAAGAGTTTGGAACATGGCCTATAGATAAAGAAGAGTTGATTATGTTAAGAAGAGGTTCTCCTATAGCAGGTAGCAGCTCTTTCAGTAATTTTGTTGGAATTGAGTCCAGCATACACGTAGCTGGTTTAGAGCTATTTATAATTTTTACTAACTCTTCGTGTTCTATGATTTTGAAGCAGTGTAGGTTATTATTATGATTCAATGAAATATTTACAGGATTTGGAGTATAAGCCAGTGCAGAAAGTTTGGCATCTCCTATTTTCTGTCTAAAGCCTTCTATTTTATTACTGAAAAAATTCATGAAGTCATCACTACTAATTTGCGGTGGAGTAGTTTGTTCCAAGGATGACCGATTATTTGCTAATTTAGAGATGGTGTTAAATAAAAATCTAGGATTGTTATGATTATTTTCTATCAGTTTGTGCAGGTGCTCGGTCCTGGCAGATTTTAGAGCCCTCCTATAGCTGGACATACTGTTTTTGTACGCAATTCTAAAGACCTCTAAATTAGTTTTTTTCCATTTACGTTCCAGGGCGTGGGTTGCTGTTTTGAGCGCACGAGTATGGCTATTATACCATGGTTTAGTTTTAATCTCTCTAGCCTTTTTTAATTTGATGGGTGCCACAGTATTTAGTGTGCTAGTAAAGATGGCATCCATACTGCTGGTTACTACATCAAGATCATTTGAGTTTGCGGGTGCATTACGAAATAGAGAGAGATCAGGTAAGTTATTTATAAATTCATCTTTAGTTGACGGAACAATAGTTCTACTAGGGCGGAGTATTGGAGCGGGTTTGCTGATTTCAGGTAAACACAGCTTATATAGTAAGAGGTACTGATCTAATATCATCACTTTGTGGTATAATGTCTACGTCAATAACCTTGATTCCATAAGACAGAATTAGATCTAATGTATGCTTTAAGCGATGGGTTGGACCCACAACGTTTTGCTTTATCCCAAGTGAGTGTATTAAATCCATAAACGGGAGCCCTAATGTATCGTTAGCGTCATCTATGTGGATGTTAAAGTCACCTACAATTAGCATTTTATCAGTTTTGACTAGTAAGTCAGAAATAAAATCAGAAAATTCTTTTAGAAAATTGACATAGGGTCCCGGGGGTCTATATATGGTGATTAAAGCGAGAGATAACATAGGGTTTTGCAAAGTATCTGGAAGCTGAACATTAAGCGATAATACTTCAAAGGAGCTAAACATAAGTCCTTTTCTCTGATTAATATTAAGGAAATCACTAAAGATTGATGCAACTCCACCACCACGACCAGTTTGACGAGCCTCATGTTTATATAAGAATCCTGGAGGAGTTGCTTCATTTAAGCTAATATAGTCATTTTGTTTCAGCCAGGTTTCAGTGAGACAGAGTGCATTAAGATTGTTTTCTGTTATTATTTCATTAATGATAAGTGCTTTAGGTGCAAGTGACCTGATGTTTAGGAGACCAAGTTTTACGAAATTTGTATTTTCACTTTTAACTGGTTTTTCTGGTTTGATTCTTACTAGATTTTTTCTGGAGCACACAGTACGTTTATTTCTTAATCTAATAATACGAGGAACAGACACAGTCTCTATAGGATTTGCCAGATATGCGTTGCTGATGTTTAAGTGGGGTGAACAAGAGTCTAGGTGGCTATAATGTGAATTTTGTAAATTTTTACCTGTTAGTCAGATGGTGCGAAGTAATCTGGAGATGTTGTCCGACAGGAGTTCAGCTCCGGCTCGACTGGGTTGCAGGCCGTCAGCACGGAAGAGCCTAGGACGCTCCCAGAAAAGATTCCAGTTATTAGCAAAGAGCAATTTCTGTTCTTTACACCATGTTAATAGCCATTCATTCAGAGCTAAAAGTCTACTGAACCTTTCATTTCCTCGGCGGTAGGTAGGAAGCGGTCCAGAAACGATGATCTGCGTGGCGGGCGAGGTGCGTCGAACCGTCTCGATCAGGCTCCTGAAGTCCTTCTTCAGGATCTCCGACTGCCGGAGCCCGGTGTCGTTTGTCCCCACGTAGAGGACAACGGCACCAGGGCTCTCGGCAGCGCCCAGGATGGTTGGAATCTGTGTGGAAATATTTCTCACACGGGCACCAGGAAAGCAGAAAGTACGTACTTTATTACCTTTTGAGGAGGCGGCACGGACGTGACGAACGATCGAGTCACCGATGATGGCCACATCGGGACCCGACTCGCGGAGAGGGGAGAAGCGGTTCTCAGTGGAGATCTCGAACACGGGAGGAGGAGACGTTCTGCCCCGGGATCTGGGAAGCACCTTACGCGACTGCACCCAGGCGCCGTGGTAGCCGGGTGTCGGCGTGAACGACGCCTGGCCGCGCCGCGCCCCGGGTGCGCTGGGCCTGGACAGAGAAGGACGCGGGGTTGAGGTAGAGGGAATGATGTGGTTGTAATTTCCACGTACCTTAGATGATGAGGCGGCCTTAGCGTTAGGTACAACAAGCAGTTGTTCCCATAGCCGCGTCCACCTCACCACAAGTGCCCGGATCTGGGACTCCACTTCTTCCAGCTCCAGCTCCAATGCCTCCATCGATGCTTCTCCTGCACACAAGGACAGAGACGGAAGCGACATTTTACGGGATAAAGAGCAAAGCCAGTAAGTCAAAAGTGTATGGTAAAAGAGGTCGGTAGCTTTAGCTGACCAGCGGCGCTAGCAGGCTAAAGCTACAAACAACAGGCGGATGCTCGAGGGAGAGACCGTTTTTAAAGCAGTTTTGTTTGTATAAATGTATTAAGGGTTTGTTCACCCTAAGTAGGAGAGACAAATACTTAGTGAATGAGGAAGAATTTTATGATTAAGATTTAAATTGCGAGTAAATAGCAAGTCCAAACTTTAAGCACACGCAGTAGGCGACCGAACGGAGACAGTGACGCCATTGACGTCAAAGTGATCAGTGTGTGTGGTGTTTAAAGTGATCAGTTTGTGTGGTGTTTAAAGTGATCAGTGTGTGGTGTTTAAAGTGAACAGTGTGATCAGTGTTTCAATTACTCATTTGTAATAACTGATTTATTTTCTCTTTGTCATGATGACAGTAAATAATATTAGACTAGATATTCTTCAGGACACTTCTATACAGCTTAAAGTGGCATTTAAAGGCTTAACTAACTTTCTCTAGAAGGAAAAAATATATATATCAGACATGCTGTGAAAATTTCCTTGCTCTGTTCATTTAAGAAATATAAAAAAAATCAAAAGGGGGCTAACAATTCTGACTTCAACTGTATATAATCATTTGGCAGGCGGGCGTTTTCATCTAAATTGACTTGCAGTAGATACAAATAAAAAAAATACAATTAGCGAGTGAGCAACAATATGTCTCGTTTAGTCTAATGCAGTAGGCTACAGCATGTGTTTTTATATAGGCGCAGTCTAAAAATTATAAAGCAGTCCGCCCCTGCTGTCTCCTCATTATGAGCACTACAGCGCATGTAATATTTTCTGTGTTTCCCAGATATATCTGTATCTGTTTGCCTCTAAATGTATTATTACAGTAGTTTTATCTGTTAACAGTGTTGAATATGAGTCAGCAGATTCAGGAGACGAGACTCACAGGAGACTCAAGAGTTTCACAGACAATCTCCAGTGGATCTTCCAGGTGGGAAAAACTCATTTAGATTCATTGACATCACTGAAATAACTCCATGAAACACAGAATATTCATTCACAAGACTTGAGAACTGGATCTTGTAATGTGCTTTGGTTGGCCCCTTCCCTAACTAAAAGTGTCTACAAAATAAATGATCTGAATAGTCTGTGCTGCTTTGGTTTTTAAGATATTAAAATATTATCTCTTGGTCATTCTGAGGTCTCTCAGTTCAGTCATTTACAACACAAATGAGACCATTTAGGGTAATTTTTGACTGAATGTTAGATATTTCAACCAATTTTACTCAGAATAGCTGGATCTAGTCTGACATCGGCCTGTTTTATAAAATATACATTACAAATATCAGGATATGACAACTGCATCTATTGACAAACAACATACCAAGGTAAAACATAGCATCCTGCACATGGTTAGCTAATAAGAACAGTTGAGAGAAGAGCTGCCCAAACTAGCGCCTATGAGCCAAAGCTGGTGTATGGTAACCTTTAATTTGACACGTCATCCCATATAAGAGAGGCAGAATGTTGGGGAGGGCAGGGCTGATGCTTTTAAAACACATTATCATTTCAAATTTAACAAAACCTTTTATTTGTTTTATTGTTAAATTACAAAACAGCAAACTGAGATTAAACGTTTGAGTCAAATGTGAATGAATCCGATTTTTCTTTTAGTGAACATACTGTTGCTCAACAGATAGAGCACTAGTCTGAAGTCATCGGTGAGCAGATGAAGAGAAAGGCTGGTGCAGCTTGACTAGTGGACTCTGCTGTGAACTCCATTGTGTTATAAAGAGATTTCTTTTTTTTTTTTTTTTTTAAAGCTCGCCTGACCACAGTAACGTCATTTGTACATTTAAAAGATATGTATAAAAGCATTGTTTTATTGCTTTATTAAATGACATTTAAAATAACAGTTTAAATAAACAAATTTAACTATATCTATTTATTTGTGTATTTAAATTGTGATTCATTTATACACATTGTAAAGGGTCACAAAACACCAAAACACATTTTTTGAGCTGTTGACTGTCGTATATGTGTCCCACACAATTCGTACTTCCGGTTTGAAACGAATTTTTGAAGCTGCGTCAGGGTCATGACATAATAGCATTGTATTCCAGCGTGCAGACTGGACGTCTGTGCCAGAGTGTGTCTTATTACGTCTTACAGTGTGATGCATTCATTCATGATTAAGGTTTGGTTCAAACCAATCAGCGCGCTCTATTGTGCAACTTAATTAATATTCATTACTGTCACAGTGTTTACACGACAGAGACGCCACGTTGTGTTGGCAAAACAAGCGTGAAGTGTTGCTTTTATAGTTTGCTGCCGTTAAGTTTTGTTTTCATTTTCTTTCTTTAAGAGCTCAGCTGGAGTCACGTGTGGATTAACAGTGTACGTGACGCTCGACAACAATAACTTACGTGTCTAAGTAGGATTATTGTTTACCTGAGAGCTGTTCTCATCTGCAAACACTGAGATATGGATTCGCTTGTATTGTTCTCTTAATAAAGACGCGGCTCTAGTTGCTGGTGATTGTCCTGTCTCTACAGATTTGGTAAGTGAGCGACCAGTGCTCTTTGTTTATTCAGTTTGTTCGTCTCGAACTGAACTATTGCACCGAGTGTAAACATGTTAATACCACAACCAAACTTTTTTTTTTGTGACCGGAATAACGCACGCGGCTTTCTGACGCTACCTGCCGTGTGCATCTAAGTTTCTGGGAAATGCAGAGTTTTTTTTTCTCTCATTCGCCGTGCGGTATCAAACATTGCATGAAAAATACACGCTTAGATCAGTTCCTCGAATCAAATATCTCGTTTGTCGCGAGGGGCATGAATGAATTCCCTGAATCAAAGAGCCAAACTGCAGTTAAAGTCCACCATTTAATAATTTGGCAAATAATTCGACTACAGATGTCCATGTGAACACCATCACTTTCTCCCGTGTGTTTGTGTGTATTTTGACTCTGAAACTCGCGCGTGCCCAAATAGACACTCCCACACCATCCAACTTTAGTTCCTCTGACACTCCCCCTAAACAGAGCTGGACACGCCCACTTTTCTGACTTTTTCCAAAGTAGAGGTGTGAAAACACCCTGCTGACACGATCTTCAGTTTATTATTAACAGGCTCTCCTGTTCCCCCATAGCTAAAGCCACTGTTCAGATATTTATATAATATGTATTTTCAGACTTTTATCAGATATTTGTCCTTAAACTGCTCCTTAAACATCTCGCCTAAAGCCTTCTTCTGTTGAGTTTTGATGCGATTTCTAACTGGTGTATCTGTTAAATATCTGAAATCATTCAGCGTAGTGATATGCAAATGCACTCTAAAGGCTGATTTATACTTCTGCGTCAAACACCAGCGTATGCTACGGCGCTGACGCATAGCCCTTCGCCGTGGCCATTGCCGTCATTGACGTGCACCTCTCAAAAAATGTAACTACATGTCGCAACGACGCGTAGCGTAAGCTCTGTGATTGGTCGGCTTGGTAGCGCTGACGAGTCTGGTCGGGACTGAGAGCCGCGCGAGCGATTGTTTACAAGTGTGGAGTACCGTGAAGGAGCTCCGGATGGAAAGTTTTGTTTTGTGTTTACCTCATAGTTAAAGTTGTTGCACGTCCGCCGGTTCCTGCCTCAAAATGAGCGAGTTTGAGCCACTTGTACATCCCGGAAGTGTTCAGGATAAGCAAAAAAGCCACGAAGAAACTTGACACAGAGAAACATTAACACCTCACTGCCCACTAGCATTTCAGAAGTGTTAATGCAGACCAACAGAGACAGCGCGCAGAAGTATAAATGCACAGCCACGCGCGTTGCATGCGCCATGGGTTACGCCGGTCACCTGACGCAGAAGTATAAATCAGGCTTAAATCTGCCTGGATCTACTTTAGCTGAGTGTTTATCTAAAAAATAGCATTGAATGTCCATCAGCTAATCAGAATCATGCAGTTTAACAGACTCATATGATCATGTAGTATAATGTATTTTCAGTTATTGGGCTTGTGTAGAGCTGTGTGTGAATGAATGTGTGATTTCATTAAACATTGATCATTTCTTTTCTTCACTCATAGAATCTTGAGAGTAAAATGATCGAATTCCTGAAGAATGAACTGGCAAACTTTAAGAAAATTTTAAATGAAGAAAACAGTCAAGAGTTAGTAAAGGACTTTAATGAGAACATAAGCAGTATCAGAGAAGCAGCTCTTGATCTCACACTCTTCTTCCTGAGAGAGATGAAGCAAGATCAAGCTGCTGATACTCTCCAGGGTAAGAGACTCATGGCATTTTTAGCCCATCATTCAGTCTATTTTTTTACTTGTGTAAATTTTTATTCATTCAGTTTTTTTTTTACTTAATTTTAGTAATATTGTTGACTAATATGAACGTGTTCATGATTTATTTACAGTGCAGTTTGTAAAGTCATATTTTCTGTCCTTTAGTAGATCTGTTATATAAGAGACTTGCGCTTTGTTTACCAATTAAGTGGATCTAATTGGATTTGTATTGTAAACATGAAATATTATAATTTAATAAATTAGAAAGGTGTTATTTTTTATTTCATATGTTAAGATTTAATTTTTACTCCCAAAGTTTTGATATTCACAAAATCATTCTGCAGTAATCTGCAGATTTTTTACTAAATGTCTGAAAGTTCTGTCTGGCCCTACTCATGGTGATCTGTCAGACTGTCACTTACAAATAAGTCAAGACTAAATCTCTCTGTTTCTTTGCTCCTGTGTTTAGATGAGCTGTTCTTCATTAATCAGCTTAAATGTAGCCTGAAGAAGAAATATCAAAGTGTGTTTGAAGGAATTGCTCAGCAAGGAGACTCCACACTTCTGAATAACATCTACACAGATCTCTACATCACTCAGGGTGCGAGTGAACAGGTCAACACTGAACATGAGATCAGACAGATTGAAGCTGCTTCCAGACGTCATCAGTCACTAGAGATACAGGTTGAATGCAAACATTTGTTTGAAGCAGCTGAACAAGACGAGCAGATCAGAACTGTCCTGACAAAAGGAGTTGCTGGCATCGGGAAATCAGTCTCTGTGCAAAAGTTTGTTCTGGATTGGGCTGAAGGGAAAGAAAATCAAGACATCAGCTTCATATTTCCTCTTCCATTCAGAGAGATGAACTTAAAGGAGAAAAAAAGACAAAGTTTAAAAGACCTCATAACTCAGTTTTTCCCAGAGACTAAAGGACTGAACCTTACAAGAAGCACACGATTCAAAGTCCTGTTCATCCTTGATGGATTGGATGAATGTCGTCTTCCTCTGAACTTTGCTGGTAATGAGACGTGTCGTGATGTATCTTCAGCAGTCTCTCTGGATGTTCTCCTGACGAACCTCATCAAGGGAAATCTGCTTCCTTTTGCTCTCATCTGGATCACCAGCAGACCAGCAGCTGCCAGTAAGATTCCTGCTGACTGTATCGACCGGCTGACAGAGATACGAGGATTCAATGATGCCCAAAAGGAGGAGTATTTCAGAAAGAGACTCACAGATCAGAATCAGGCCAGAGAAATCATTGATCACATTAAACAGTCAAAGAGTCTCTTTATTATGTGCCACATCCCAGTCTTCTGCTGGATTTCAGCCACTGTTCTCCAGAACATACTGAAACTGAAACACAGGGCTCATGCTGAAACACTGCAGGAATCTCCCAAGACTCTGACACAGATGTACACACACTTTCTCCGCTTTCAGATCCAGCAGAGCAGAAGAAAGTATGATGGAGAAAACACAGCAGATGTCTCCTGGGATCCAAACCTCATCCTTTCACTGGGGAAACTGGCCTTCCAGCAGCTGGAAAGAAACAATGTGATCTTCTATGAGAGCGATCTGAAAGACTGTGGCATTGACGTCTATAAGGCATCGGTGTACTCAGGCATGTGTACCCAGATCTTTAAGGAGGAAACGGGAATCATTCTTGGTACCATGTACTGCTTTCTTCACTTGAGCATTCAGGAGTTCATTGCAGCCCTTTATCAACATCTGTTTCTGGACAATGACAAGACACACGCAGAAAAAAGCAGAGATGAGTCCATGATTGATTTGCTGAAGACTGCAGTGGACAAGGCTCTGGAAAGTGAGAATGGACATCTGGACCTTTACCTTCGTTTCCTTCTCGGTCTGTCACTCCAGTCCAATCGACAACTCTTACGAGGCCTGTTGACACAGCAGTTTGACAGAGACCAGAGCAAAGAGGAAATAATTGCCTACATCAAGCAGAAACTTGAAGGGAATCTGTCTACAGAGAGATCCATCAATCTGTTCTACTGTCTGAATGAACTGAACGACCAAACTCTGCTGAAAGAGATTCAGTCTCACCTCAGTAGAGGAAGTCTGTCATCTGCTGAACTTTCACCAGCCCAGTGGTCTGCTCTGGTCTTTGTGTTGTTGACCTCAGAGGAGGAGCTGGAGGAGTTTGAGCTTCAGAAATTCCAGAGATCAGACGAGTGTCTCATCAGACTATCAGCAGTCATCAAAACCTCCAAAAGAGCTCTGTAAGTCAAAGTGCCATGTTTACTTGCAGTCGCGCGTTTGCCTCATTCATAAAAGCAGAACATGCAGGATTCGGCACGTAAATTCACCAGTTATTCCCAGAATACATGCAAGTGAGTGTCTGGTGAACTTAGAGAAGAGTAGATTCAATTTTATTGTTACTTTCACCATGCGTATCTGATATGAATAAAACACATCAGCAATTTATATTTGAATGAATTGTTGGACTTTCATTGACTTTCTTGTGTGTTTCACAAACTCTAAATGTCTTGTTTTATTAGTGCTTGTTTGTATTTACATGTAGATGTTTATCTAAAACATAAAATAAGCATTAGGCGGTTAAAACGCTGCATAATTGTGATGATATGACGCGTCTTTCTCTTTATCAGCTCCAGCCAACACACCTGCTGTTGAACTCCCTTCCTCCTAATCCCTGTTTGATGGGCCGAAGTCTGTATTAGTGAGCGAGAGAGACCGTGTTCATTTCGCGTGTTTTTTAATAATCAAACGTCCCCGTGTCGTGCGACACAAATCCATTATGAAATTCAATTATAACATTCACTGCCAACGCTTTGAGTAATCGATTTTTATAAATTTACTTGATTCGTTGTTGCAGCTCTAATACAAATATCTGACATACCCCACTGTGATTGGTGGGCTCGTTCAGCTCCACAAACAAAACTGTAAAGTGCCATAGACATCAAACTCGCGGGCCGCACTAACATTAAACTTTTGAATGAAGGCGGGGCCACAAACTATCGTCTCAAGAGTATCAGACCACGGGTTGATACGACCACGAGCACTCACAACTATAGCTGTCAAATAAAAGTACCGGTACTAAAAAAAATTCAGAATTGTATTGTTTTGAGAGCTAGGGTATCGCTATGCTTTTATAGTATCGGTATATCATGCTACACTACTGTTAGTACATACAACCATAATGGTGAAATCTGGTGCCCTTTTATGAGCAAGCATTGTTAATCAATGAGGTCCCAGATGACCACATAAATATTGTGTTTGTCTTCTACACAGGCTACATTGCTGTAATCTCACTGTTCTGTGTTGTGAGAGTTTGTCTTCAGTTCTACAATCCTCAAACTGTGTGCTGAGAGAGCTGGACCTGAGTAACAATGACCTGCAGGATTCAGGAGTGAAGCTTCTCTCTGATGGACTGAAGTGTCCAAACTGTAAACTGGAGACACTGAGGTCTGAGTTCATGCACCTGATTGAATATTTTTATTTGTTTCTTTGGTATTCAGTTTTATTACATCAAATAAATCACTTAAAGTCACACTGTTAACATAATCTGTGTTCTTCTTTCTCAGATTGGTCATGTGTAATCTCACTGTTCAGTGCTGTGAGAGTTTGTCTTCAGCTCTACAATCCTCAAACTGTGTGCTGAGAGAGCTGGACCTGGGTAACAATGACCTGCAGGATTCAGGAGTGAAGAAGCTCTCTGATGGACTGAAGAGTCAACACTGTAAACTGGAGACACTGAGGTCTGAGTTAGGGCAACTCATTGATTGATTTTGTAGGGTCCACCCAGTTGGCCCCATGCCGGTGTCCACTGGTGGATGAAGGTTCAATGTCTGTTCGGTCTTTCCAGTGCACAATGTTGATTTACCTTAAATTTAACTCATATCTGACTCCAATTTTAGTATGAGGTGATTTAGAATATTAATATATTTATCTTTAGTCTTATCTGACTCCAATCATAAAACATTTAGAAGATTTTATCAATACATAATTTAAATAAATGTTTGAACCTTTTGTCTTCACTAGTAACTATCACATCCGTTCATTCGGGTGCTCATGTCGCTCAGAGAAATCGCCCCGGTCGAAGGCGTCCCTCACGGTCACAATCTGGTCAGTCTTGAATATTAAACAGAGGTAATTGACTAATACTTTAGATGGCCAATACCAGCGCGCTCGTTCTAAAGTACTTTTAGTTAGTCCCGCTTAGATGTACACCCTTGAGTTAAGACAATATAATTTCTAATTAGAGGTGAGGGCATTATTATAAATGTACCCGACTACTGGACTCTATAGTAACTTTGGTTTTCACCAAGCCCATGGTTTCCCATATGAACTTAATTTAGAATAATATTACCTTCAAACAAAGGTCGGGTACCCGATCTAGGATAGCCGTGCAACTCCTTGTTGTCCTAGAGGGAAGTTATCGCCCTTTCCACCTAAGTACACTTGAATCAATATTAAGAGTCAGTCGGATCCCTAAAACACAATTAGTGTGCCCAATGCTCCGCCTCAACTGGATTTTAGTCCGTCTACTGACCTGATTCAAGACATGCGGAAACAAGGATACAGCGTAATCTACTTGAATTAATAATTACAGAGTGAGCAAAATATGTTCAAACATAACAATTTATTAGTCAGGTAAATGTATTATGCCAATTCAGTCAACTCATACACGATCAATACAAAACATCAAATTATCAAAGATAAATCCAAGATGAAAAGATGCATTTGACTTCAAATTATACATAACATGGAGCGTAAGCTCCATGTTACGGGCTGATCTGGGTAAGCAGAATCGCCCCGAGCCTTTCTCAAACCTTACCTTAAGTAATCCAAGAATTCCCTCAAGGAAAGGGGTGTGTGCATAACAAAAGGCATTTGCATTTAGTGCTGTCTGTGGAAAAGTCACACCCTTCACAGTGGTTCAAAAGATGCCTGAAGTTATATATTTATTGTTTTGATTATGTCTATTTCTGAGAGAATGAGACCATTGTACCAGTCGCACTGAGACATTTCAAATGATATCAAACATGATAGATAAAGTCACTTGTGTTAATTTAGAACATTCAGACTTTGAAATGACCATATGTGTGAGTTGGGGTGGTTGAAGCCGAGTTTCAGCCGATTCAGATGTAAATGTAGGGGGAGCTGGCTTTTCCCGCATTCCCAACTGCTGGGTGTTGGAGTCAGTTGTCTCTGCTTTCAGCTCATGTTTGAATTGTCAAAGACATCAGAATATTTGTAATATCTCAATTCTTACAATTTGTTTTATTTTACATCAGATAAGTTACTAAAATTCACACTGTCAATGTAATCTGTCTTCCTTCTCAGATTGGCCACATGTAATCTCACTGTTCAGTGCTGTGAGAGTTTGTCTTCAGCTCTACAATCCTCAAACTGTGTGCTGAGAGAGCTGGACCTGAGTAACAATGACCTGCAGGATTCAGGAGTGAAGCTTCTCTCTGATGGACTGAAGAGTCAACACTGTAAACTACAGATACTGAGGTAAATGATTCTCCACTCAACAGTAACTCCAAACAGATAGTTACATAGTGGATTAACAAATATGTTAAGCCCCTTTCCCCACTGTGTGTTGGCAGATGGGCAAATTGTTATGGGTGTTATTTTATTCATATCTATAAAAATGTGTGTGTGTAGACAAATGCATTCAAAAGCATTACTGAGTAAAATACAAAAATGTGTAAAATACTTTTTCTAATATACAGAACTGTATGACTGTATTTAAAGATTATTTAGATGAATTGTCTGTAAATTCTGAACTCATATTTTATATGTTTATATATTTTTTGTTTATATTTGCATTTGTTTATTGGAAAGGTATATTTAAGAATTTGTCAAATGTTCTGGCAATAAATAAATAACAGTGATGAAGACAAAGTGAACCCTGTGGAGTCTGTAGGGTTTTGTGCCTTGGTGAGGTTTTGACCTGCTCTGATGTTTGTACAGTTTGCAGTTTTCCTGAAAACATATAAAAGTCTCATGACAGTCTTATTATCTAAACTGAAGAAGTGTCTTGGTTCATCACTGCTGTTGACATGAGCAGAAACAGCAGTCAGCATCTTCACAACACAAAGAGATGTGTGATTGTCCAACTGTGTGATGTGGACTATTGCTGTGTTTGTAGATTGTCTGGCTGTATGGTGACAGAGGAAGGCTGTGGTTTTCTGTCTTCAGCTCTGACTTCAAACCCCTCACACCTGAGAGAGCTGGATCTGAGCTACAATCATCCAGGAGATTCAGGAGTCAAGCTGCTCTCTGAACAACTGGAGGATCCAAACTACACACTGGACAAACTCAAGTATGTGGAGCAGCACTGCCTTTTTTATTGTGAATACAGATACTTTGATACTTCACTGTTCTTCTAGTGTCCAGATATTAATCAAACCTGTTAACCTGCATGTCAGTGCACTGGGGCTGTTCTCACATTAAGCGTGATATTATATCTCATATTAACACTGTACAGTTTCAGCATTGTAGTTGAGCAGTGAAACTTGTTCTCTAAATTTCTGCTGAAGAACTGTACAGTATCAGCTCAGAGATGTGTGTGTACTGTTCTCCAAATACGTCCTGTGTATACTTTAACAGCAAGTTAAACTCTCCCTCATTAACTTCACAGACACAGAATGTCCTTTATCACACTTTAATAAGGGCGGAGTGAAACTATAAACAGGAAGAAAATAAACAATATAAATTTACATTCACAATGTGGACATAACAAAGATGTTTCTGGCAAATATCTCACATATCTTGTAATCTGGCTCTTTTCTGCTTATAAACTAACATGAACACAAAATATCAGGCAATAAAAGTGATCAGCAGACAGTGATGCTGGTTCTGATATAGTCCAGTGACAATCACATGTTGAACAAACTCAAATAAAGCAAATGACAAAAAACTCCTAAACTAATCCTTTATAACTGAAGTATTATGAACAATAAACAGAACACAAACCCACGAAGCTTCCAAAGGGCGAGGAGGACTGCAGATTGGTTTGGATTCACTGCTCTCCAACTTAGCAATGTTTGGAGATGATGAAGAGGCATTTGACAGAAGATGAAGATCTCCATCATATTTCAAGTCATTTAACACTGAATTCTGCTTTATTATTGTGCTGCGCTTTTGTCAATTGATCATTGAATGAATCCTTCAGTCTTTATATCTGTCTGTTTCTGTGTTTCCATTCTGTTTTCTGTTTCCACATCTGATCTAAAAGCTCTGTGTGTCATTCAGAAGCTGATTTGACAGCTCCACACACACTCATGTTGTTTTACTGCAGTTATTAATGCACTGAGATCAGCCAATCACAATCCAGCATTCAGCACACACTCCACATGTCTTATTGTGTGTGTGTGTGTGTGTGTGTGTGTGTATTATAAGCTGATGTTTGTGTACTGACTGAAGGACAACCTGAGTGTGTGTGTGTTTGTGTTACAAGCTGATGTTTGTGTACTGACTGAAGGAGTGTGTGTGTGTGTGTGTGTGTGTGTGTGTGTGTGTGTGCGTGTGTGTGTTTCAAGCTGATGTTTGTGTACTGACTGAAGGAGTGTGTGTGTGTGTGTGTGTGGTTGTGTGTGTGTGTGTTCGTGTGTGTGTTTTTGTGTTACAAGCTGATGTTTGTGTACTGACTGAAGGAGTGTGTGTTTGTGTGTGTGTGTGTGCTTGTGTGTGTGTTATAAGCTGATGTTTGTGTACTGACTGAAGGAGTGTGTGTTTGTGTGTGTGTGTGTGTGTGCTTGTGTGTGTGTTATAAGCTGATGTTTGTGTACTGACTGAAGGAGTGTGTGTGTGTGTGTGTGTGCGTGTGTGTGTGTGTTATAAGCTGATGTTTGTGTACTGACAGAAGGAGTGTGTGTGTGTGTGTGTGTGTGTGTGTGTGTGTGTGTGTGTGTGTGTGTGTGCGTGTGTTATAAGCTAATGTTTGTGTGCTGACTGAATGTGAATCTGTGTGTGTTTACAGTCTGGATCATGGAGGAGAGAAGAGAATTACAGCAGGACCACGCAAATGTAGGACTACACACACACACACACACACACAAACACACACACTCTCAAACACACACACGCATGAACACACTCACACAATCAGACACACACACACACACGCTCCCTTCTGTCTCTCTCTCACACGCTCACACACAATCAGACATACACACTCACTCTCACACACACATGCACTCTCAAACACATGCTCACTCACACACACTCACACACACACTTCCTCTCTCTCTTATGCTCACACAAACACAGCAGTGACCACATACACACACACACTCGCACACACACACAGCAGTGAACACATGCACACTCACACACACACACACACACTCCCTCTATCTCTCTTACACACAGACACACACACATCAGTGAACACACGCACACACTCATACACAATCAGGCACACACACACACACAGCAGTGAACACATGCACACTCACACACACACACACACTCCCTCTATCTCTGTTACACACACACACACACACATCAGTGAACAAACACACTCACTCATACACAATCAGGCACACACACACACACACACACACACACAGCAGTGAACACATGCACACTCACACACACACACTCCCTCTATTTCTCTTACACACACACATCAGTGAACACACGCACACGCTCATACACAATCAGGCACACACACACACATGCACACACACACACACACTCACTCCCTCTCTCTCTCTCTCTCTCTCTCAAACACACACACACACACACACACTCCCTCTCTCTCTCTCAAACACACACACACACACACACAATCCCCCCTCTCTCTCTCTCATACACACACACACACACAGCTGTGGTTGTAAATGTGTGTGTTCTTGTGTTCAGATGTCTGTTTCCTCACTCTGGATCCAAACACAGCACACACTCAACTCATTCTGTCTGAGGAGAACAGAGAGGTGAAGCGTGTGAGAGAGAATCAGCCGTATCCTGATCATCCAGACAGATTTGATGATTATGTTCAGGTGTTGTGCAGAGAGAGTGTGTGTGGACGCTGTTACTGGGAGATTGACTGGAGTGGAGATCGTGGTGTGTGGATATCAGTGTCATATAAGAGCATCAGGAGGAAGGGAATAGGTGTTGAGTGTGTGTTTGGATTTAATGCTCAGTCCTGGAGTTTGCTCTGTGATTCCTCCAGTTCCTCATTCAGACACAATAACACACACACTGATCTCCCAGTGGAGCGGCTCAGCAGGAGAATAGGAGTGTTTGTGGATCACAGTGCAGGAACTCTGATCTTCTACAACATCTATAGAGACACAATGAGCCTCATCCACTCAGTCCAGACCACATTCACTGAGCCGCTCTGTGCTGGGTTTAGACTTTATTATTCTGGATCATCAGTGAAACTGAGCTGAAGACTGACGAGAGATTTACCCAGAATCCTCTGCAGGAGCAGTCAGCAGCAGTGTGTGTGTGTGTGTGTGTGTATGTGTGTGTGTGTGTGTGTGTGTGTGTGTGTGTGTGTGTGTGTGTGTGAGAGAGAAAGCATGTATGTGTGTGTCTATGAGAGAAAGCATGACTGTGTGTATGAGAGCATGTACAAGAGTAAGTTTGTGTGAGTGAGTGTGTACACGTGTGTGTGTGTACATTATATGTGTGAGTGAGAGCATGTACTGTACGTGTTTGTGTAAGAGAGAGAGCATGTAAAGGACTGTGTGAGACAGAGCATGTACTTTTGTGTACGAGTGTGTATGAGAGAGCATGTGTATTTGTCTGTGAGAGAATGTTTGTGTGTGTGAAAGTGCATGTACAAGAGTGAGTGTGTGTGTGTGTGTGTGTGTGTACAATATGTGTGTGAGTGAGAGCATGTATGTGTTTGTGTAAGAGAACGAGCATAATTAAGACTGAGAGTGTAAAAGAGTGTGTGTGTGTGTGAGAAAGCATGTTTGTGTTTATGAGAGAGCATGTGTGTGTGAGTGAGAGAATGTACAAGTGTGTGCGTGTGTGTGTATAAGACTGTGTGAGAGAGAGCATGTACATGTTTGTGTGTGTGTGAGAAAGAGCATGTGTCTCTAAGAGAGATAGAGAGAGCATGCACATGTGTTTGTGAAAGTTTCAAAAACAGATTTAATTGTGGATTGCATAGAGAGGAGAAAATTGAAACAAAATACACACCAAATTGTTATTTTAAAAAGAAAACAAATCGTATCATTCATTATGATGTAAACAGCAACAACTACCATAATATTAAAACTATACCTTGTTTTATCTTGTCATATTTATTCTTCTTGTCCTTCTTCTTGTTCTTTCTATGTTTCCTGCTCTTGTTTTTCTTGGTTTTGTTTTTTTTTTATTTTCTTCTCTGAGTCTCTTCTGAACTGGAACTCGAAGAGGTGTCATCACAGGATTTGTCTGTCACTGATGACTCTACATCAGTTGATGTGTTCTCATCACTAGATAGGTCAACAGCACTGGATTTTTCACGTCCAACTGATGTACCAGGAATCAGATCATCTGAATGTAAAATCAACACAAATGCAATATCTAAATTTCAATTGAGTTTTTAAGCAATATACTATTTGAAACAGTTCTCAAAATACACTTTAAGAATAAAAAACAATATATATAAATAAATACACAGTGTCTGTATTAACTTATACTTAACTTGTTAGGTGTTAGGCTGTTACTTTGCTGTTGCGTTGAAAGCTCCACTACTTGCTGGCGAAGTTCACTGTTCAAGGCTTCCAGCTCATTAACTTTATTTTGTAATACTTCTGCCTTGTTCTGCCACATCAGTATTTCTTGCTTTATTGGTTTTGTTGTATTCACTGAAAGTAAAACAGAGTGACAGTTATAATTCACCTTTTGTATACAGTGTTAACATTTATATAATTATACTGTATAAAGATAGCCATGTAAAAAGGAACAGATAGGCTTACCTTCACTCCCCACACTTTCTAGATTGTGTTTTTTACGGGTGTTGTATTGTGACATCTATAAAAATAAAAAATAAAAATATTTTAGAAGGTGGCAAAACATTTAAGGCCACTGGCCAGTTAGTTAAACAGTGTTGTGCTAAAATGTGCTTTGTCCTGAAAACTTGTCAGACCAAGCACACTGCAAATTTTAGATAGTAGATTTAACTACCTTGGAGTTAAAATTAACACTCCCTCAGAGTTTATATGGGAACCACTATAAGTGTTAAAAATAACACTTTTGAAAGTGTTAACATTGTCAACACCAAGAGAGTGTTAATTAGCAAACTCTTATTGTGTAAAATATCTGTTAAATTTCCGAAAAAATACCAGTAGCTGTGGTTGCCAGAATCTTTCTGTGAAAAACATGGAAGTTTTATATAACTGTATAAATTTACAAAAAAATAACCATATTTCAAGAACTGATACATTGCTCATTTTACAAAATCATAGCTTAGTCCACAAAAATGTAAAGTCTTTAGATGCAATAATGTTTTCATGTGTAATTAGCAAACAGATTTTGACTGCATTAGTAACTACACAGTTACCTTTAAACAAAAGAAGATACAGCATAACATCAAATTTTCTCAGTTCATCTTGGACTTGAACAGAGACGCTATTATCCTCCACAATGGTGACACTAAAACCGTTTTGCTGTTTTTCTTTATTTTTTTTCATTTTTAGATTTTACGGAAAAATACCAGCAGCTGTGTTCGCTAGTAATCTGCTGTTTTTAACATTCATAAATTCAGTTTACAGAATATTTCTGTTAAAAACACATTCAACAGTCTGTATTTTTTATCGATCTCACACTGCAAATTTTAGATTTGGTAGATTTAACTACCTTAGAGTTAAAATTAACACTCCCTCAGTGTTTATATGGGAACCACTATAAGTGTTAAAATAACACTTTTGAAAGTGTTAAAATTTTTAACACCCAGAGTGTTAATTAGCAAACTCTTATTGTGTAAAATATCTGTTAAATGTATGTCAAAATACTGGCAGCAGTGGTTGCCAGTAATCTGCTGTTTTCAACATTTTACATTCGTAAATTCAGTTTCCAGAATATTTCTGTTAAAAACAAATCCCATAGTCTGTATTTTTCATTCGAACACACTTAAGCCTTAAATTCCACAGCAAAATCCTAACTACACTGTAAAAAATTGCTGTTAAAAAACGGTCAGATTCTACGGTAAAATAATGTTTATTCACCAAAACAGTAATATTCTGTTAAAAACAGTGCTTTCTGGGTAACATTTTTGTTTTCGAGAAAGTAACCAACTGCAGAAAACTGTGAGCTAACAGAGTTCAGATTCGATGTTTTGAAGTCTGTGTTTGAAATCACACTTTGTGTCCTTGTTCACTATTTCATACACTAGTTAACTAATATAGTTCACCTGACAGTTTTAATGAACACTAATGAGTGAATTCAGACACTGATGAACACCTGCTGTTAATAATTACAATTACTGAAGAAAATAAACAAGAAACACAAACAGTGACTTGAGTTACAACATTAAATAAAATCAAATAAAATAAAACAGCTTCAGTCTCAGCAGAGGATCATTAAACAACTCCACAAACAACAGCAGACACTCACTTATTACTGACTGATTTGACTTCCATAATATTCTCATTGAGATCCAACAGAAATTAAGGTGTTTTTTGTGTCACCGTAATGGAGTGAGGGGCTGGTTTAGTTGGGCTCTTCACCCTTGAACACATTTAAGAAGACTTTCCAACTGCTGTAATACAGAGTTTACAAAACGTTTGTACTATAGCAATAAAATTGGGAAGTCAATAAATAGATAAATCTATTTATCTGAAATTAGTTCTGATAAATGTTTGGTATGAATCTGGAAGAAGGGCCTCATGCAATAGATTTTATGCTTAGTTGCAGGTATTAATTTAATGAATGAGAAGTGGAAACAGAAAAGATACCTCCATAATTACTTAACAGTTAAGAAATAACATAAGAAAACAGTTCAGTTATGACAAATACACACTCAGACCTCATGAATCTGACCTTGTATCTCAACAATGGTAACATCTCAAATGTTTCATGCTGCAATGCATGCTGGGAGTGGCACTGTACAAATATCCCAGCATGCATTGGGGTATAAATAAATGTTGTATAATGGTCTAACAGTTTTCTTTATTTGTGTTTGATTCTGCTGCTTTTGTTTATGTTTAGACTTTCAGTTGCCTGTTTGTGAGTTAAACTGTTAATTTTGTTAGTTGTCACCATTATTGAGGTTCATATGCTGATTATTGATGTCTCTTTGAGTGCGATTTACACCATAGAGCAGTGTTATTGTCCAAGATATTCTTAAAAACTTCCAGAAATCATTGCCATATATATACATATAATGTAAACTATAGATTTAACATTGAATAGGAGCAGTAAATTTTGTTATACGAAATGAGAACAGACTCTGCCATTTAACAGCAACATGAACTTCACCAGATCTTATTTAGGTTTTTGGCTGGCTTGCCATAACAAAGGAGCTTTTCAAACACTGTTCTTAGCAATTGCAGCAGCCACGATATATAAATGTTAAAAATGACAGGGCTAAGAGCCCAACTAAAGCAAACTCTGTTCTCCATGATGGTGACGTAAAACTTTCACTTTTTCTCAAGAAGAACTTTAGTAGATGTTATACAAAAATACATGTATTAAGTAATAAGTGTAGCTGGTGATGATGTTTGTAGAGTTGTTTAATCATCCGCTGATCATTTAAATGATTTAATCATTTGTTGTTCTTCAGGTTATTTCATTATAAAGCTGTGACTAAAGTTTTGTATGTTCTGTTCTTGTTTTTTCCCTTCAGTATTTCTTCATTTGTTCATTGTTAATCCTCAATTATCATTTAATTAGTCAGTTAATTAATGAATTTACTTCAGCTTTGCTCCATGTTTCTTGAACACTCAGTAGTGTGGACACTTCAATAAAAACTGAAGTATATGCTCTGGGGTTTAAAGGGTTAAAGGTGTGAGAGGTAAAAACACAGTGTAAAAATGTATTTTAACAGTAATATACTGTTAATTTACACTACGGAAATAGACTGTAAAAAAACAGTATATTGCTGGCAACCACAGCTGCCAGTAGATTACTGTTAAATCAAGGAAAAAACAGTATTTTACTGTAAAACCTGAAGCTAATTTCTTCTGTCTGTCACCGTTGTGGGGGAGAGTAGAGCCAGTGTATGAGTTAAAGATGAACAATGAACTGCTGATGTTATTCTGCATGTTTCTCTATTTAAAGACAGCGGCTGTTTAGTTGCTGATGCAGTTAGAATCTCTCTGGTGATTCCAGATTTACATGTATGTGTGCTGTTGTGAAAAATAAGACATTAGAGTTAAACCGAACTTTTCTAATTAACTAAAATAAGTTATCATTATAAGTATACTTCTAAGCATATATAGCACATTACTTCATAAACTCATTCAGCAGTTGACCAAGTTGAGGCAGTTGCTTTCAGTGAGCAAAATGAGTTCACTTGAGTATTGTGTATATCAATGTAGTCCATGTATTTTTACAGCAACATACTGTAAAATAACAGTATATTGCTGGCAACTGCAGCTGCCAGTATTTTACTGTTTTTTAACAGGACAATTTTTAACAGTGTAGTGTCCTCACTACAGAGGGCTGAACACTCAGACAGTGATGAAGTTAATGAGACAATTAAGTGTCTAATTAAAGGAGGATTGAGAATTGTTGATGAACAACTGTTAACAAGCAGAATCACTGAAGGAAAGAAAAACACAAGCCAAAACCAAAGATGAAATCAACGGAGAAAAAAAAACTCTAAATAAAATAATAATCAATAAAAATAAAACAAATTACACCATAAAAAATTTAATTTTTCAACATCTTTAAAAAAACTCATCAAATAAACAACTTATCATGGAGCTTCACCTATTACTGACCTTTGAGTTTATTTCTGTCATGTGAACAAAAGCTCTTAATGAAATTTCTGTTGTTCATTTGAAGTCACCATGATGGAGGACAGAGTCTGCTTTAGTCAGCCTCTTCAACTTCTTACTATAAATGTCTTTTATTTTGGCTGCTATAGATAGTGTTAATTACACTATTAATACATATAGCATGGAAAGCCAAAAGAAAATTAAAGTGTCAGTCTGAAGAGATTAATAATGATATCATAGCCATCCTTTCCTGCTTGTTTTCTAATTCAGTATCATATTAGTTATGTGTGAGAAATAAATAATATACATAAATGAAACCACTGAAGCTCCAATAAAATAAAAACAATATTTACAATGAGAATGTTTGATCTATGGCAGAACTCAAAAACACACAGACATCAATAATTAGTCTTTGAATCTCAATGATGGTGACAAACAAAAAATAAAAATCTACTGAAATATCACCTCCCAAAAACAACACAAAATAAAGGAAAAGAAAGAGATTGTAAGAACATAAAGCTGCATAATTTATTCATGCTGCAATGCATGCTGGGAGCTTTGTACTATGCTGGCACCCAGCATGCATTGCGGCATGAACTATGCGGCTTTTTTTTTTAGCAACCACGGTTGAGGTTCATGTCCTGATTCTTGATGTCTGTGTGTCATATGAGCAAGCTGGAGCTTGAATGTTTAGTGCATGACACTCTAATTAGGGACCGAGCACCGAAACTGTGCGTAGGCCCTATTGGAATTGCTCTGTTTAATATTATTATTCTTTTCCGGAATGAATCGCGATTTTGAGGGCCTTACCATGCCCGAAAACTCAGAAAATTTACGTATGTTATGGGTCTCGGAAGTGGGCGTGGCAAAATGACTCGACAGCGCCACCTAAAAAAATTAAACGGACAAGCCCCCGATCTACGAATGACGCACATGCACGAAAATTGGCACACACCTCAAACATGCCAAAACATACGAAAAAGTCTCTTGGAGCCATATCTCAAACCCAACAGGAAGTCGGGTATTTTTAACTTCCTGCGGCGAAAAAGTGGCGTTTTTGCCATTTCCAGGCGTTGTATTTTAACGAACTCCTCCTAGGGATTTTATCCGATCGACACCAAAATTGGGTTTTATCATTTAAAGGCCTCGGCGATGTTAAATTGCGAAGCTTTAGAGTTTTCGTCGATGGGCGTGTCCGTGGCGGCCTCGCAAACTTTGATGATTCGCCACAAAACAGGAAGTCATTATAACTCAGTAATGGGATAAACTCTATGAAATCAGAAGCTTAAATCCAGAGAAACAGATACTGACTGAGGTCTGGTCAGGTTTAGGAGGATAAACAGAAAGCGCTGATGTACATACACTGCTTTTGTACAGCATGTGTAGACCAGCAGGTTTTGCTCCAGTCACTATCGTAAACTCCTGTAATGGAGGAATTGTGTTTCTTCTGATAAATTCTGTAAGTGTAAATAATGTTCCTTCATTATCAAATAATTGATTCACTAATATTAGTCTGTTGTTACAGTACCATTTACTAGAATTCCATCCCGGAGTTTCCAGAAATACGAAGTATTAGTGACCCAGAGACTTGTCTGGGAACAAGCTTGAAAGATTACTGTAATAAATTACATTTTTCATGCTTTGTTTATCCTCCACAATTAAACAGGTAGCACATCATAATAATAATATAGATTAACTTGCACGCATATCCACATTAATAATCTGTGACAAATTATACTGTAGATTAAAGTGTTCGCATATCTACACCATTATTACAGTAGTAAATTAGCTCAAGGTTGTTCTTCCTGCGCCTTTTCCGCCGTTATAATGTTGTGAGTTATGATTTAGATTTCAAGGCTCGTGTACCTTCTGGAACATTATATAGCGGGCTAGCTTAGCGGGAGGAAGATTCATTTAAACGGGGCTTCAAATGAATCGACTCTTTTGATCCGAACAAACGAATCGTTCAGCGATGCTATCAACATAAAATTTGAGCAGGGTAGCAAGATCAAAGTTCAAGACATTAGATTCATTAATATACACAGGCACCTTTATTTATACAAAATTAAACTTTATTGACTAATCCAACAGAAACTAACACCTAACACAAACACAATTTCATACAAGCATAGGGGAGAGTAACAAACGTGAAGAGGTTGAGAAGATGTAATGATGGGAAAAACCTATGAGTCTGTAAGAACAAACCAAGCAACCAAACGTAATCAAATTCAATATAACCCTTCTATTGTCTCTTTAGGGTTTATTTAGTTCACACTAGTTTAGATGTTGGGAGAAAGGTGATACTTGCGGTCTGTTCGTGATGTCCGAACTCCCGTTGTTGAGCATGTTGTTGGTTGGCTGATCCTTTGTTGGTTGACGCCGCAAAAGTTCTGAACAGAAAAATGTCTGAGCGTGGTGCGATTAACCCTTTCCGTCTGGGTTTCTGCCTGCTTTCTTGAAGGTTTCAATACTTAGGTTTGTGAGGAAGTTGCTAAGTTTGAAGAAGGTTTCAAAACAACGTGTTTCCAGAGCAGAGGATGGGGGGGGTTGGGGTTGCCTGGAGTTGGGAGAGAGAGGGGGAGCTTCCAGGCAGCGTGTTTAAAGAAAGGGTCCCAACAGAGGTCCCAGGAGAGTTTGAACAGAGAGAGTGCGTGCGAAGAGGGGGAGTTTAGCTTGGTCTTCAACATTATAGGGTAGGTTCGGATCCAACCTCCATGGAAAGTTGACCAATAAGAAGCTAACTTCCTGGAATATTAAATTTATGGGTCTTTGTCCGAGGCAGAATAATTTGCATAGGCAAATTTTATGTAAATCGGGACAAAAAATTTTAAAGTCTCTTAAAACATTAATATGTTGCACTCATATTAAAATAAAATGTCAACGATCAATTTGTACAGCAAGTAAGCTTTTCGAAAAGTCCAAACTTGAACAGTATAGGAGGTTTTTTAGCCTAGGACCCGTTAAAAAATTATATGCAGGGGTATTAAAACCAAAAATATTAATACAAGAGAAAGGGAAACTTTGCAAAACATATGATTAAACATATAGAGTAAAGTTTATATGAAAACAGTGTTAAACAAGCAGTTTAAATAGTCCTTTGTAAGTCATTCCTGTGCCTAGTGCCGCATGGCACATTCCTTTGGGTCGTAAATACCTTGGAATCAGGTTTCGAGCCTTCTCTGGGCAAAGTTGGCTGGTTGTATAATAAAATGCAAAATGTTTATGTGTCTGGTCCACCATATTTGTTACAGGTGCAATAACACTAAATGATCTGCCCCCATTGAAGAGAGGCGGTACCGAGGGACAGCGAGAAGGCCAGAGTCAGCAGAACTTAAAGAAAGAGTTGGAGTGTAGGGGACAAGCATGTTGCAGAGATAGGAGGGTGCTAGGCTATTTAGGGATCTAAATGCAAGGAGAAGAATTTTTAATTTAAAATTAATAGCCTGGCTCATGTGTTTATTAAAGTGTGATGAGTTGCTGAAACTCTTCCTACACTGAGTGCATGTGAATGGTTTCTCTCCAGTGTGAATCCTCATGTGTAGACTAAGAGATGATGAGCGAATGAAACTTTTCCCACACTGAGTGCATGTGAATGGTTTCTCTCCACTGTGGATCCTCATGTGCTGATTAAGGGATGATGATTGGCTGCAATTAAACACATTGTGCTGTTTTTAAATGAAGGTTTTTATACTTAAAAGGAAGACAAAGTACTGAACAACATAGCCTTGTGTGAAAATGTTTTTCCTTATTAAAACATAACTTTAATTTCTCACACCGGCTTTCTTTAGCCACACCCAGACCTGATTACTACCACACATGTTCGTAATCAAAAAATCACCTAAATATGACCTGTCTGACAAAGTGAAGTAGTCCAAAAGAGCCTCAAAAGCTAGACATCATGCCAAAATCTAAAGACCTTTACACTACTACTCAAATGCAAAAAAAACAAGTGTTTGAGGAGTGAGTCCTGGAAAAAGCAAAAGTCAAAGTAAACATCCGATCAGGTGAGTCAGTGGAAGTGCCATGGGAAAAAAACAACCAAACACTCACTCACTAGCGTTCCTGGACACAAATACAGGGTTATAAACAGGACAAAAGGGAAACGAGAGCTCCTGTGACTGCAAATAAAACCTGATGACAAGAGATAACCTGTCACCCAGAACCGTAGGAGAAAGCAAAAGCATCAGGTATGGTGACAGTACCCCCTCCCTCAAGAACGCCCCCTTCCGCCGCATTCCCTTAAGACTCACTATGGACCAGATGAAACTGATCAATGAGAGAGGGGTCCAGAATATCCAGAGCCGGAATCCAACATCTCTCTTCTGGACCATAACCCTTCCAGTCTACTTGATACTGATAACCTCTCTACCTCTACTCCTCACATCCAGGAGCCAGTGCACGGTGTATGTGAGTGCACCCTCAACCAGTCTGGGAGGCAGAGGAGTTATGGGCTGCAGGGAGGAGAGAAGAATGGGTTTGGTCTTAGTCATCTGAAAAAATGGATGAATGTTTTTAAACTTAGAGTTTAATTTGAGTTGAACCAACACTAGACTGAGCACCTTGATAATGGGAAATGGTCCAGTGAATTTGGGTCCCAATTTATGTGAGGGAAGTCTGAGAGGAATGTCTCTGGAAGACAACCAGACTTACTGACCACACATGTATAGATGGGGCAGACGCTTCATTCCTATTGCCAGTCTGGTGATCCTCCATGTCTAGAGGCATCTCTGAATGAAGGAATGCATTGAGGGAACAATAGCATCTGGTTTTGGGGAAGAGAATATGCTTATTTCACACAGCCACCATTTTAAAGAAGAAAGCTAGGCTGTGGTGTGAAAAACATGGAACTATAGGATCAGCACTGTAAACATTGCAACATGCTGTGGACTACAAACCTCCAGCTGTTGCCGCAATTTCAAAATGCAGGTGGTGTAAACATTACTTTAATATTATTCAGTTCAGTTTAACTAAAAAAATTAAAAACATATTAGGCATCAAACAAAATTACAATCTCTAAGAATAATACGCTTAAGTATCTGCCTTGGATTCAGTTCATGGCACCAGGTAGACACTGTGGTGACGATTCCTTGCTTCAGCCTATGTACGACTAAAAACTCAACTATTTAGTGTCCACTTCACTTCCTAATCTGTAATTGCCTCTGGATATACCACTAACTGTACTCAAAAAAAAAAAAATTACTAATACTTTCCTTCTTAGACTTTACAGACCTGAAACTTGCCTATAGCACTTATTCATTGTTGCTCTTATAGTTGTGTAAATTGCTTCCTTGTCCTCATTTGTAAGTCGCTTTGGATAAAAGCGTCTGCTAAATGACTAAATGTAAATGTAATCGGGTGAGCGATAAAACAATGCAGTCTTCTGTAGCACACCCTTGTGTTGTCTGTTATAGAGTTGTCCCAGTACTAAAGTTTTAAAAACATCCATTTCCCACTAACATTCAAGTGCCGCTTAAGCGTGTTCTTAAACAGCGCTGATTTGCCAGTGTTCACTGATGCCCACCAGAAATTACTGCGATGTTCCTGTGTGACTTCCAAGTTTTTTCCAAACGTAGCCTCGATTTCACTTTTAAAATGGCAGCCTTGTGAAATCAGTCTACAGAGGGGGCTGATAGCCTAAGTAGCACTGAAAGGGAGGCAAGCCTATAGAAAAAATGGGAAGAGAATTAAATACTTATTTGACCATGATTCATCTAAAACTCCAAGATAATGGTTCCCTGCATGCGACGCAATGCAGGACCCTCTCCAGCTGCAGACTAGCTTGCTCGGCCTGGCCATTGGTCTGAGGGTGGTGCTCGTGAGAGGCTAGCAGTCGCCCCCAGCTGTCGGCAGAATTCTGCCCAAAACTTGGACACAAATTATAGACCCCTACTTAAAACCATGTCAACTAGAAGGCCAAGAATATGGAACACGTGGTCCAACACAATGGCTGCTGTCTCCCTCGATGAAGATTATTTAGGGAGTGAAATAAAGTAAGCCGCTTCAAAAATCTGTCCACTACAGTGAGGACTACTGTGTTGCCCACTAACCCAGTGACAAGCCAACAAAAACTGACCAGTGTTCCACACCATTGAGAGCCACCAGAACCATTAGCCGCATTTCCACTATCGCACCTAAAGCGAGGGAGCCCAGGCCAGTCGCGTTTCCACTGTCACTTCCAGGGCCTGATCAGGCCAAAGCTGGGCTTCCTCGGGGCGAAATATGGGCTATAGCCTATTTTATCACTTGCTCTTATGTCCTGAATCACTTAACCCTTTCCTTTCGTTTTTAGATAAATTTTTCTTACACATCATATTTTCTGATTTTCACTGGATGTCAACTCATTTTGCACACGCACCAGAATTGATAACCACTGCTCTGAGGTACTCAAAATAACAAACTATCATGCTCAAAATGAACTGCGTACTTAAAGTTACTTCTCTACTTATATATTTCTTTACAATATTTAAAACAGTTTGATAATTTAGTCAATTAATTTATTTGGAACAATAAAGTCTTCAGTTTTAGACATCTCGCGCACTGGTCCATCCCTTCTGAGAGAGCTCCATCTTGGTTTATGGTTAGACAAGACATCCTACTTCCCCTTCCATCACTAAAATGTCTATCCATCCATCTATTTATTCATTTTATTTTGTAAATGTGTTATTTTAGGCTGATCTCAAAAATAGGCTAGGACTGTCTCTGTCATTTGCAGATAATGTTGTCCCGTTGGCTTCATAGGACATGGACCTTCAGCATGCAGAGGGACAATTTGCTGCTGAGTGTGACATGGCAGGGAAAGAAACAGCACCTACAAGTCAGAAACCACGGTGCTTGACTTGAAAAAGGTGGCCATCTCCAGTTTGGTGAGATTAAAAGATGGATCAGTGCAGCGGCAGCAGTTATGCAGTTCATATGATTGTCTGTTGTGGTGAAGGAGCTAAGACTAAAGGCAATGTTCTCAATTTACCGCTCAATCTAGGTTCCTACTCGCACCCATGGTCATGACTGAAAAGACAAGATCTCGGACACAACCAGACACATTTTACAAAGTTTTGTGACCCGATTGTTTGAGTTGCAACATAAAAGAGAGATGAGTCAACAAAATAGCCTGAATGCTAACTATTTATTATAAAATGCAACTCATAAAACAATCAATCAAAGCAACCAACAAATGTCTAGGGATAATAATGAAGATAAAGAACTTAGGATATAAATCACAACAACACTTTAGCTACATGATACAAGCAATGCAAAACAAAACCATAAGGTTAAAGAATCAATGAGATGGCAGGTCTTGACATGAGGACTCCTGAGTAGCCACAGCATCTTGGGGTAGCAAGCACAACAGCTTTTAGTTACCCATTGATAAGTAATTCAAGCAACCAATCAGTATTTACCACATACTCCAATCTGGAGTCTTGGGATCATCACAGTGTATTAATATTGTAAAACTTAATACATGTCGCTCTGCCTAAATCATACAATATTCATCACGATTGTATTCTACTCAAAAAAGTAAATATAGTAAACTATGAAGAATTTTGAACCTAAAAGTAAAGAAACTTTACTAAAAAAAGCTGCTACACAAGACAATTGAATGGGCTTTCTAAACTTGAGGCCCTGGTATACTGGAAACTAACCGTCCTGGAGCTCCACCTTCTTTGATGTGCAGTGTCTTCCCAGTGATTTGCTTCTCATTTAGGGAGTCAGACAGAGAACACCATCCAAAACAACACAAGCAACATGAATACAATTGAGAGTGGTGTACAGATGTATCCGCACCTGTACAATCACTTGCAAAGAGATTTTAAACCACAGAGGTGCTGTTTGCCAGATGTTTACAAAACTTTTCTTCTCCCAGATGCCATGATTGCGTTTACTGTCACTCAGCCACATCAAACATTATTCAGACATGAAACATCCTGTGCACATGAGAAAATGTTTAGGTGCATTCACGTCATTTGTGCAACTTTTTGTCCATGTGTTTCTTAAGCTGTGTCGAATGAGCGAAATTCTGTAGACACTGATCAGATCTGTACGGTTTCTCTCCAGTGTAAATAATCTTGTGTTTTCAGATGTGTTAAAGGATTAAACCTCGTCAGTGTGAATCATCAGGTGCAGTTTCAATTTTGGAGCTGTAATAAAAGTCTTTTCAAACTCAAAGCACATATACTCTTCCACACCAGTGTGGATCTTAATGTGTTTATTAAGGTTTGCTGATCGGTTGAAACTCTTCCCATACTGAGTGCATGTGAATGGTTTCCCTCCAGTGTGGGTCTTCATGTGTTTTTTAAGGTCTGAGGAGTTGCTGAAACTCATCCCACACCAAAGCTGCTGTCACACTTGAGTTTTAGCATGCGGAATTCTTTTGTACGAAACTGCAAAAAGGGTAGGGCTGTGCAATTAATTAAAATCTGGTTTCGATTTTGATTTTGGCTTCTAATGATTATGAAACTAAATTGAGATAAACAATTACTGCATCATATACCGCCCCCTTTCCAGTTGTACACATTTGTTGCTCTGCAAAGCTCAGTTTCACGTGAAAATGACTAAAATCGTGTACTGTGTTGCTTGCAGCATGGAATGCGCATCACTCATTGATGTATGTTCGAATCATTCATGTTTTAAAAGCGCAAAAGAGCGTATGCTGTTGTGTTTGGGCACTTAGCCTCAGAGACGAGCAGAGCACACACATCTAACGCCATCTTAATGCAAGCGATTTAATGGTCAAATATAAGATTTGTGTCAGAGCGTAATGTTTAGTGAATATTCATATTAACCCTCATTTGTGTAATAAACAAACAAGTAACAATAAAAAGACAAGTGAAAGAGAAACCATATCAGTTATACTGCACTATTCTTAAAGAGACAGCGCGCAATATTCCTGCTGCCGCCTGTTTTTCTTATTAATCAAAAAACAAAGGGAGAAAATCCCTCACTGCTCTTGACTGAAGGATGTTTGTAGCTGAAGTTTTTTTTCTAACAGTTAAGATTTTTAAAGCACACTTTGTTTCATATTTTTATTCTATTGTATGTATTTCCCTTTCCCTTTTTTTACAGGGAGGAAAATAACTGTGCATATTTACAGTTAAAGTCAGAGTTTTTTCCTGAATTATTAGCGACCCTTTCCCCCCAATTTCTGTTTAATGGAAAGATTTATTTTCAACCTAGACAGATTTACTAACTCATCTCTAATAACTGATTTCTTTTATCTTTGTTAAGATGATATTTTTCAAGATACTAGTATTTAGCTTAATGTGAAATTCAAAGGCTTAATTCATGTAATTAGGCAAGTCATTGTACAAAAGTAGTTTATTCTGCAGACAATCAAAAAATGTATATTGCTTAAGGGGGCTGATAATATTGAGCTATTAAAATAGGTTACAAAATATTTACACCTGCTTTTATTCTAGCCGAAATAAAACAAATAAGCCTTTCTCCAGAAGAAAAAAATATTATAGAAAATACTGTGAAAAATTCCTGTTAAACATCATTTGGGAAATATTTATATACAAAAATAAAATTCAGGGTAAATAATTTTGACTTAACTGATAATCGTTTTGAATCATTGTGATTACAATTATTACCAAAATAATCGTGATTATGATTTTTTCTATAATCGAGCAGCCCTAGAAAAGGGGCGGGATTAAACAAGATGATTACACATTAACTGAGCGACTGGTCCATATTTTACATTTCTGTCAAGAGAGGTCTTGTTATGAAAAGTCCAGTGTGACCGCGGCTTAAGTATAAGTGAATTGTATCTCTCCAGCGTGGAACTTCATGTGGTAATTAAGGGATGTTAACTGGCTGAAACTTTTCCCACACTGAGTGCATATGAATGGTTTCTCTCCAGTGTGGATCCTCATGTGCTGATTAAGGTTTGATGAGCAGGTAAAACACTTTCCACACTGAGTGCATGTAAATGGTTTCTCTCCAGTGTGAATCCTCATGTGTTTATTAAGGTGTGATGATTGGCTGAAACTCTTCCCACACTGAGTGCATGTGAATGGTTTCTCTCCAGCGTGGAACTTCATGTGGTAATTAAGGGATGATGACTGGCTGAAACTTTTCCCACACTGAGTGCATATGAATGGTTTCTCTCCAGTGTGGATTCTCATGTGCTGATTAAGGGTTGATGAGCAGGTAAAACACTTTCCACACTGAGTGCATGTGAATGGTTTCTCTCCAGTGTGGATCCTCATGTGTTTATTAAGGGATGATGATTTGCTGAAACTCTTCCCACACTGAGTGCATGTAAATGGTTTCTCTCCAGTGTGGATCCTCACGTGTTGATTGAGGGATGATGATTGGCTGAAACTCTTCCCACATTTAAGGCATTTGAATGGTTTCTCTCCAGTGTGGATCATCATGTGGTGATTAAGGTGTGATAAATAGTTGAAACTCTTCCCACACTGAGTGCACGTGAATGGTGTCTCTCCAGTGTGGATCATCATGTGTAAATCAAGGTGTGATAATTGGCTAAAACTCTTTCCACACTGAGTGCATGTGAATGGTTTCTCTCCAGTGTGGATCATCATGTGTTTACTACGGGATGATGATTGACTGAAACTCTTCCCACACTGAGTGCACGTGAATGGTTTCTCTCCAGTGTGGCTCATCATGTGTTTATTAAGGTTTGATGATTTGCTGAAACTCTTTCCACACTGAGTGCATGTGAATGGTTTCTCTCCAGTGTGGATCATCATGTGTACATTAAGGTGTGATAAGCAGCTGAAACTCTTTCCACACTGAGTGCATGTGTATGGTTTCTCTCCAGTGTGGATCATCATGTGAATCTTAAGATAGCCTTTTTTTCCAAAACTCCTTCTACAGTGCGTGCATTTGAAACGAGTCTTGTCTGTCCTTTTCAAAATACCATCAGTATGTAAATAGTTTTTTTCCTCAATTTTGACATGATGTTCCTCCTCTTTCCTCCCCTCATTCTCTCTTAGGTCTGAAATAAATAGATAAAACATTAGTTTTCATTAAGTCTTACAAACTCTCATAAAAAGCTGAAAAGTGAAGACACTAAAACATTGGCTACACACATTGTAATTTTGATGCACATTAAATGTAAAATAAATCAGATAATATTTTGTTCGGTCCATTAATGTGTACACATTTAAGCAGATTTAATGCAATTCATGTTTATTTACCTAGTAAATTTACCTACAAATGGGACTCTTATTCTGAAACCGCACTTGTTTGGGTGTGTTGTGGAAGAAAAGCGCAGCACATAGTGACAGTAGTGGTGGGCAAAGCGAGGCTTCATGAAACACTGAAACAGTCAAAGCAAATGTGTCGAAGCTGTGAAACGTTTCGAAACCCCACTCTACAGTGACATCTAGTGGTCATTTTTTTATGTATTGCACTGAAACAGCTTTAGCAAAGAACAGTTGAGCAAATTGAGGTAATAACACCCCACTTTGTATAATTGAATCTTCAAGTTACTTAGTGGAGTGGTGTCTGACTACCATGCGGGGATAGTGGGTTCGAAACCAGGCTAATATAGCCATTTTGAAATCCTTTAATACCAGTTGGTAATGCTTTGTTCTTGTATTGTTTTGTTTCAACAATGGTCTGACAACCGAATAAACACTTTCTAAATACATATGTCTTGTTTTGGTCTTAAAACAGGGTTGTTTCTAGATCAGACAATGTGGCCTGAAGTTGTCAAGAATTATTTATATTATTCATTAAATTTTCCATTTATTGCATTTTATTAACGTCTACCCAAACCCAAAACCCAACCATCACAGTACTGTAAAATATTAATTATTGTTTTACAGTGTTACAAAAATGATGCAAAATTGATGGCGTAACTGCAGCTGTATCCTATTTAGGCTACACAAAACAGAAACATGATTAAAACACACAAAACCATGACTTCAGAGTATTTGTACAAGTTGGGATTCGAACCAAAAAAGTAATTCGAAGCATAGCAACAGCGTGCACACGCACAGTCCACTAGGCCATATGAAACAGGGATTTTCTCTGACCTTGGTAGTCAAATACAGATTCGCCAGGCCTTCTGAGCTGATTAATACTTTGAATCGCTTTAGTTACGTGACCAGGTGTTTCGAAACACTTAAGTCATGTGACTTGGGTACTTCGATGCAGTGTTTCGAAATACTTGTGCTTCAGGATCTCGACATTGTGTCGAAACGTCAGTTTCACATCAGCCATCCCTAAGTGAGAGGAGCTGTCGATGTCTGCGGGTGCGTGAAAGCTGTGTGCATTAACAGCTGAGAGGACGTTTTATACCCGTTCGCTTTCAATGATTGCTGCAGATGCAATATCTGGATGCTAGTCACTAAACTCAAAATAAGCCCTTTCGTTATTAATTTGTTAATGGTTTCTGTTTTACCCAAACAATTTTATATACATCTTTAGTATACGGACAAGCCCGGACATGTCCCGTAATGATCATTCAGTTATTCAGATCGCCGTTATTATTCTCCTTTGAGGTTTTCCTAACAGTTTATATTGTAATGTGAATCTGATATGTTATAAATTAAACGTGGAAAGGGGCTAGTATGGCTGAAAGACTGTTTAACTGCCTCACAATTTGTAGCATTTCTGGGCATTTAATGTATACCTGCATGTGAATGAGTATTCTATCGACACATGAATGTTTAATCTAGACCTTTTTCCAGATAAATCTAATTTCTACTTATCTAATTTGTTTAGTAAAAAAATGTCACTGATGTTAATAAGTAATACTGGTTTAATACATAACAGCAAATTTTGTTTATACATTTGTAGCTTATTTATTATTTTTATTGTACTTAATATTGTTCAGACTATGTACATCCTTGCATTTTCATCTGGGGTCCACTCCTCAACATTCAATATAAACTGTTAAAACAGATAACCTGTCTCCTCATCCTTTGTGCTCTGACCAGTACTCAGAACGGTTTACTCAAATTATTCATCTTCTGAACGTAAAACCTGTAGAACAATTTATTTATCTAGTGCTTTTACAATGTAAATTACTCCGCTCCCGTTGCCCCAGCAACCCTGGACCCGGACATGTTCACATATCACCACATCTCCCCTCCTTAAAGTGATGATGCCCCCCTGTAGTAAATATATAGCAAAATCCCTTTTAAGGCAAGGCGAGGCAAGTTTATTTATATAGCACATTTCATACACAATGGCAATTCAAAGTGCTTTACATAAACAAGAATAAAAGAAACAAGTAAAATAAAAACAAAAACAAATAATAAAAATGCGTAAAAACAAAACAAAACATAAAAACAGGTAAAATGTGATATGAAAGAATGAAGAAGAAGAAGAGAAAAACAGCAACATAGAACAAAGCGAATTATTTTTCCAACCTGGTTACATATATTAATATCAACCTAACAATATCCTTTGCTTACAATCGTCAAACTCTTAACCATAACCTGTCAACATCACAGATGTGTTTTTAAGTTCACTTTTTTATAACTGGCGTTATAATAATTGTGAGTTTTCTGCAGCTTGAATCCAATGCTATCTGCCAGAATCCACTGGACGCATCTAATGTGGAGAAAATGCATGCACCAAATAGTTTTGGTAAGATATCCTCCAGTTTAGGCAGAGTGAATCCTTCTAGCTTTACTGCTTCATTCAATTTCTTTAGGTCAACACAGATTCTATTTTTGCCATTTTTCTTTATCACAGGCATCATTGGTGCACACCAGTCTGTAGTTTCAGTGACTTTAGAATTCACTGCAGCTCCTCTTCCACTTTTGGCAGCAATGGAAAGGGGACTCAACGAGGGGAAAAGAGGCTGTATCGTTAAGCATCTTCTCTGAGCTTAATTTTGATTGGCTTGCAGTTAAAGAGTCTAAAGTTTCCAAAAACAGAGTCCTCCATGTTGACAGAATCAACTCTACTCACCAGTATAAATTCACGGGCAGTTGTATGACTGAGGAGTTTGTTATTGTATGGGCCTTTAACAATCTAAGTCCAGAAACTGACTTTGTCCTTTCCTTTCTGTACAGACTATGAATTTACCATTACAGTCCAATTTGCCACCGGGACTTCAGATGTCAGCAGATGTTTAAGTAAGATAGGGGCAAACAGGAAATTTTAGAAATGTTTGTTCATACATAACTGTGATATCTGCACCAGTATCAAATTTGAAATTAACAGTAGTCCCCCGCATTGGTAACTTTACATGCCATCTATCTTCGTTAGCATTATCAGAAACTGACCCTTAGAAACCATATTCCCTTAGTTTCATCATCTTGTTTATCACTGGTCACTTTTTTTTTTTTTTTTTTTTTAACAGTTTTTGTTTTACTAGCAACTTCAAAATGTCCTGTTTATTACACCTGCGGCATTGTTTACCTCAAGCAGTACAGGCCCCATATTTGTGCTTTTTTTCACAACTTGAACATGTAACTTTACTATTTTTAACTCTTAGTTTAGTGTCAGAATTTCTGTATTTACCTCCTGTGTATTTCTTGAATTGTCTCCATGCTTAAGACTTGTAGCTCACTTCACTTACATCACCTGCTCCTCGAATTTTAACGCTTTGTTTTAATCAGTTCCAACTGGCGAGCAATATGTATCGCTTTCTTTAGCGTCAAATCGGGCTCTAACTGCAGCTTTTCAGACACGTTGCTGTTTGCAATTCCAATCACAATGCGATCACAAATTTGCTTGTCTTTAGTTGCACGAAAAATCATGAAACTCTGCCAGCTCATATAGACTCATGACGAACGCTTCGATACTTTCCCAATTTCGTTGATTCTGTTTGTGAATCAAGCACAGTCAAGATTCAAGTTGCGTTTGGGCACAAAATGTTCATCAAACTTTTTAACTACATCATTGTAGTAATCATTTTCCTCCTCTACAGAAAACGAAAATGTGCTGATTATGGGTTCAGCCTGCTTGCCCATTGCATAGAGCAGTGAATTGACCTTTACATCACTGTCTTCCTTGTCAAGTTTTGTTGAAATTCTTAATCAAGCGAAATGCTGTTCCACGCCAGCCAACTTGATGGCTGTGCATAATCAAAACCTTAGGGCGTGTGAAACTTTAACATTATCCTTTCGTCCTCCTTCTCAAATGATAGGAGTGCGCTGAGGACTTTCATTCTGACACCATGTCATGGTAAACAGAGTGGACCATTGCTTTAGAACTCAGAATTTCACTTTATTAATGCATGCACTCATTAGCAATATTTCTGCCTTCTGTGTCAGCCTGCTCGTGCTGGCTCTGCCCCTGTTGCCCCAGCAACCCTGGATCATGACACAGAACAGCCAATCTCAATAACCTGTTCACATATCACCACACAGGGAATACTTGTTCATTCTGTGGCCTGACTGGTAAACACATCAGAAAAAAATGTTGTGGGGTAACAACTGAACAATTAGCTGAATATTTGCCTTGCATACATGAGACATACCTGTACAGCAGGGGTCACCAAACTTGTTCCTGGAGGGCCGGTGTCCTGCAGATTTTAGCTCCAACCCTAATTAAACACACCTGAACAAGCTGAATCAAGGTCTTACTAGGTATACTTAAAATATCAAGGCAGGTGTGTTGAGACAAGTTGGAGCTAAACCTTGCAGGGACAGGACCGAGATTGGTGACCGAGATGCTGTACAGCATCTGCATAAAGGCTGAAACGTGCACCTTACCCCTTGTGTGCTGTTGGGTCATTTTTATCCATTATGGGTTGATTTTGAGTTTGGCCAAAACTTTCCCTGTGTTTCAGTAAACAGACTGTTATTTGGGGACATATTATTTTGACATATTCAGGGAAAATGCTTTGAAAAAAAAAAAACCTCAATACACTCTGGCCAAATTTACTCTTTTCATTATATTCATGGCTGTTTTTTCTCCATTGGCCTCTATTATAACAACATTTTTTGATCACAAAGCCATGAAAGCATATAATCATGCATTTATGACTGTTGGCGTTTTCAGTGACAACGTTGTTTAATTGGTCTCCACCCATGATGGGACAGCAAAAAGGAAATGGGTATAAAGAAGAGGAGGAGAGTTGAAAAGCGCAGCATTATGTGGTGTGCGGAAGAAAGAGAAGTTGACTGAACTGTTGCAGTGCAGGGACACGAGTAGGGAAACCGGGTCGAGACGAGCAGTGTAAACTTAACAACTGGCTGTGAGAAACAAAAAGCGAAAGTACGTATCAAGGCAACAGAGCAAAGGCCGATGTCTTGTTACTTAAGTGCTCGTGATGTCTGTGAATGAGTGCGTCATCAAAGACTTCAGTGCAGTGTGTCCAGAACAAAATCAACTTATCGATTTATCTTGCTGGCATAGAGTCAGCTGCCAAAAGCCTTCATCCCACAATCGACAGTGTCAGAGTTTCCTGTTGGGCACCTGAGGCTGCTACTCACCGGCTGGATTTGTCAACACCCCCAACCTTCACATCCACACCTCCACATTCGCCATTCCCCTCTCATTTCCCTTGACCAAAAGTTTTTGTTTTCTTTGCCCAAATTCTCATTTTATTTCTCTTGTTTCTCTTTTTTCTTGTTTTCTCCCCATACTATTATTATCATTATTATTTTTCCCTTTTCAAATCGGATGAATCTGCTGGCCTGAAATCATTCACATTTTTTTCCTTTCACTTTCATTTGAGTTATAAGTGCTGAGGGTTTTGTGTTTCATTGTGATTATTGTTATATTGTTTGTTTTGGACTTCCAGTTGGAGCGGCGCCATGTGAAGACACAAACTGTTGAGGTCCTTACATAAAACTTAAAATTTTGTTTAATATTGCTCTTATCCTAAATAACCTAAACCTACCTATCCTGGAAAATAAGCGTTTATAAGTGTATGAGTTTAGCTGTTCTGAGGGTAATTAATTTTAAATCAGGATGAATAAAGGTCGAAGCAACCATAGGGAGGCAGAATCCGCTACTAGCCTCCATGCTAATGCTAACCCGAAGTGCAAGCTGCATCTAAAAAAAAAAAAAAGAGACGGCTCTGGCGAGTGATAACAGTGCGGTCCTTTAAGCTATTGATGCACTAAAGGGCAATTTGATTAGGCTGACTTTGAAAAGGCCGTTGCACAGTCAAATTAACTTTGTAATCAAATTGACCAGCTTCAGACAGAGTTACACAATTCTGTGGAGCACATTAACGCCAGAGAGGAAGCAGCGGAACAGCGAGTGACTGGTTTGGAGTCTGTTTTGGGTGGATATTCCTGTACAATGTTTTATAACAATTATTGTAGTGTCCATTTCATTCAGCTTATTTCAAATTGGGGGAATCCACGTTTTCTGACATAATTTAAACCAAAGGTTCTAGGTGTCACCAAGTTAAATTTAAGACTTTAAGACATTTTTAAGACCATTATGAATTAAATTTTAAACCAAAGAATTTTTCAAAAGGCCCAGATGAAAAAAAAAATTATATGTCCTATCAAAAAAATATTTTTATATTAAATATTAATAATACAATAATTATGAATAATATTAAATTTAAATAATTTAGATATTTCCTAGCAAAATATCTTAAATATTGTGTCAAAACAAGCTAGCTTTACTTGTAACCATACACTTTTTTCCAACAAAAACTTTATTTAAAATAAAAAACAAATGAACAAATGTTTTAAACGTTTAAAAAAACTATAACAAACTGAATTTATGCACAACAATCTGTCCAGGTCGATGTCCTCAGCAGTAATACATAAAGCAGATTTGTAAATGTTATTGTAAGGAAAATAATTAAACCATTATGATAGAGTTAAAATGACCTTTTTGAATTAAAAGTTAAAAGTTTTATTAAGATGAATTGTTGGTGATTGTGTGGGTTTTTGCCAGATTTGATAGCAAAACATGAACAAAGGAAAATTGTGACTTTATTTAAGACTCTATATTTTAGTAAATTTAAGACTTCTTAAGGCCTAAATTTTAGATTTTGGAGTTTACAACATTTTATGACTTGCGGAAACCCTGTTTAAACACAATAGCCCTGATAATTAGTTATTATAATAATGATGTAATTCTAGATACTATCTGTGAGAACTAGTAACAACTACTAGAAACAAGTTTAATCCCATAGAAGTTGATTTAAAAAAGGGAATTGTGATCAACGTGACAAATGCAAATGGAAAGTACTAAGCCAACACCATCAACCTAATAGCAGATATCTTCTATGAGAATACTGTAGGTCAAATATCGTCAGCTCAGTTAAACTTTTTTAATTGATCATTTTTATTAATTTTATATAGTGCCAGTGCTCAAGGACGCTTTACAAATAGTAAAAAAACAAGAAAAGCAATAACCTTAAGAAGGTAGAGAAAATGGGAGACTAATAATACATAAAATGAATGACAAAAGACACGAGAACAAGTAACAAAAGAAACTGATTCCTGTCTTTCAATGAGTGCTTATGTGCATTTAGGAGAACTAGGCAGCACACTCAGGGCTTAATTTAGTATTCTTATTATTAAAAATATATCAGTATGAAAACCAACCTGTTTGTTCCTGCAGATCTTCCTGTTTGACTGTGAATGTTTCTTCAATCTTCACATCTTCACTCTCCTCTTTAATAAACGCCATCTTTATAACAGTGTGGAGATCAGTCGCTCAAGCAGGAGTTTTTCTCTGTGTTTGGACACTTTATCCTGTTTAAAATGAACAAAACAATAAAAATGTCCTGTTGAAAATGAATAAAACAACGAAGAGAAACAAAATAACTTCACTTTAACTCTTGCTTCAAAGAAATCAGGTAAAAGATTAAGTCTGAGCAAGATACAATAGCCACAAATTTGCTGAATAAAACTATGTTACTCCATTTCTTATATAGTGATGTTTACTTAGAATGTAATGACATTATGCTATTTAATAAATTAAACCTTCATTAAAACACTTATTACAAACTATCAAAGTACAACATTGTTCACAGTCAAATAAACAGTGTTAATGTTGTTTAGAAGTCAAACTTGCATGCTAATAGAGACTTCTAATTAAATGAACGAATGTGCGAATATAAAACCAACTTTACATCTATGCCAACAGCAGGTATATCATTTAGCATCTGGTGAAAACCTGAAACTTTAATCAATCCGTTTATATCTGTGTAAAAGCTTTAAAACAAACCTTTCTCCAGTTGAATCACAGCGCAGTAGCGGCGCAGCCTCATGACGTCACACGACACGCCATAATAAAAGCCTTCGGTTGGCAGACCAACTTGCATGGTGCATTCCCGCCACCTACTGGATAGAAGTGTGGAACGCAAAATGTAGAAAAAAGCATGAAAACAAACAAAAAATAAAAAATAAAATGATGTACGAATGGAGGGGATAAGAATACCAGAGGGAAGAGAGAACAGGGGGCTATTCCATAAAACTAGCTTACAGAAAAAGCCAGGCTTTATTAATGGCAGATTCTGTTTCATAAATCAAATTTACGATAGTTCAAACTTAGTTACCCTGGCAACTTATGCTGAAACTAACCTGGTCCAGGGCAGGCTAACGCTCAGGCTAAGTCTTAAGTTTAGGCTTATATATATATATATATATATATATATATATATATATATATATATATATATATATATATATATATATAATTTTTTTTTATGTTTTTGTTTTGGCCCACCCTAAAGTTCCAAGCTAGAGCTGGGCCTACTCCAAAGGTAAGTGTCAAAAACGCTAAACAAAAAAAGACTTTTATTTTGGCTTGGCGTGTGACGTCATAAGGCTGCGCCGCTCCCACACTGTTATTTGACTGGAGAAAGGTTTGTTTTAAAGCGTTTACACAAATATAAAGCGATTGATTAAAGTTTCAGTTTTTCATTCAGTGCTTAATTTTGTACCTGCTGTTGACAATATTATTTTAACCCTTTATACAACGTAATACTATTTTACTCCCAGTGGTGGGGGCTATTGTTTGAACAACAGAAAAGTGTTTTAATGAAGGTTCGATTTAATATATAACATAATGTCATTCCATTTTAAGTATACATCACTATATATAAGAAAAGTAGTTACGTTTCTAGTTTTAATCAGCTCATTCTTGGTTTTTTGTTCATTGTTTTATTCATTTTAAAACGAACATTTTTATTGTTTTGTTCATTTTAAACAGGATAAAGTGTCCAAACACAGAGAATAACTCCTGCTGAAGCGACTGATCTCCACACTGTTATAAAGATGGCGTTTATTAAAGAGGAGAGTGAAGATGTGAAGATTGAAGAAACATTCACAGTCAAACAGGAAGATCTGCAGGAACAAACAGGTTAGTTTTTATTCTCAAAGACCTACTCAGTCATTTGATCCTCATTCAGATATATTTTAATAACAAGAATAAATTAAACCTTGCAGCCCTGAGTGTGCTGCCTAGTTCTCCTAAATGCACATAAGCACTCATTGAAAGACAGGAATCAGTTTCTTTCTTGTTACTTGTTCTTGGTGTTTTGTCGCTATTTTATGTATTATTACTCTCCCATTTCTCTACTTCTTAAGGTTATTGCTTTTCTCGTTCTTCTACTGTTTGTAAATCGTTTCTGAGCAAAGGCGCTATATAAAAAAAGTTTAACTGAGCTGATGATATTTGACCGCCAGTATTCTCATAGAAGATATCTGCTATTACAGTGATAGTGTTGGCTTAGTACTTTCCATTTGCATATGTCACGATCATAATTCCGACTTCTTTATGGCTTTAAACTTGTTTTTAGTAGTTGTTACTAGTTCTCACAGATATCTAGAATTAAATCATTATTTTAATAACTAATTACCAGCGCTATTGTGTTTAAACAGGGCTTCTGCGGAGTCTTAAAATGTCTTGAATTCCAAAATCCAAATTTCAGGCCTTAAAAAGTCTTAAATTTACTGAATTATTTTGTTGTAGGTCTTAAATCTTTTATAGACAAATCTTCATTTTCCTTTGTTCATGTTTTGTTACCCAATCTGGCCAAAACCCATACAATCACCCAACAATTCATCTCCATAAAATAAAACTTTCAACTTTTTATTCAAAAAGGTCATTTTAACATTATTTATTATAATGCTTTAATCATTTTCCTTACAATAACATTTAAACATGCTCCATGTATTCACTGCTGAGGACATCGACCTGGACAGATTGTTGTGCATAAATTTATTTTATTATAGTTTTTAAAACTTTAAAAGCATTTGTTAATTGGTTTTTTATTTTAAATAAAGTTTATGTTGGAAAAAAAAGTGTGTGGATACAAATAAAGCTTGCTTATTTTTACACAATAATTAAGATCTAAGAATTTTGCTAAGAAATATCTAAAATATTTAAACTTTCTATCTGGGCCATCTGAAAAATTCTTTGGCCTTTAGCCCTTTATGAGTCTAAAATTTCATTCATATTGAAATTGTCTTTAAAAGTCCTAAATTTAACTTGGTGACACCTGCAGAAACTCTGGTTTAAAGTATGTCAGAAAACATGGATGCCCCCAATTTGAAATATGCTAAATGAAATGGACACTAAAATAATTAATGATTATAAAACATTGTCCAGTATTCTAAACTATATGATGATGTTGTGGGACAATGTGATACAAAATGAACAAAAATAGTGGAACAATAACGTTTAGCATTGCACTGACTTCAACTGGCCAACAAACTAGTCTAAAAATTACTTTTCATGCGTAAAAAATTGATTACAGCATGCTGATGATATGCAAACATCTGAGTGTGATGTTCGTCAGTATTGACCACATTCTTCACATACCAGCAGGCGCGTCATTGGAATCTTTTTGCTTGAGATTTTTTTAAAGGATGAATTTTTAGATCCTAAAAAAAGAAGCTTTTTCTCAATATGCATTCTTCACCCAGGTGAAAAAATATAATTAAATGCAATTAAAATACACTTAAATACCCGAAAATACATTTTTAGTACATTGTTATTTTTTTATGTTAAATAAAAGTTTGATGGTTTTACACTATAAATATACTAATTAAAAGTATGTTTATACTTCAGTAGGACTTTAGTACACTTGACAGAAGTATACTAAATACCAGTAATACTTAAATATATTTTTATTGTACTACAATAAAGTACACTACAGAAAAAAACATCCAAAAGACTTTTATTAGTGTGTTTTTAAAAAGTGTTTTAAATGCTTTAAACATTAGTTGATTTTAGTACACTGTTTACATACTAATCTTGAGTTTAAAATAAGCTAATATATAAAAAATCTATTAATAATGTATTGTATTAGAAGTACATTTTCCTAAAAAAAAGTCTATACAAAATGTAGCATTGTAACCAACAGTACAGCTACACAAAGCCTATTGCTTTACCACGTTTGAGAATAACAATAATAATAGCCCATGCACTCATAACTTTTATTTTACATCTGCAGAATCGTGAGAAAGTCGTGATCTTTATTTTAGGCAAAAAAAAAAAAAACCACGATACTCATTTTAGCCACAGCATATAATTAGAATAATTGTCTTCTCCTCCAGTTCAGCTATAAACACTAGAATATTCCCATCAGGCTCCAGTAAAGAGTTTATTGAAGGACAGCAGGAATATGAGTGATCCAGAACCCTGCAAAATTAAAAATGAAGACTCTGAACAACAAATAGGTTGGTGTTTATTCCTGATCAGGGGTGGCACGGGAGGTTGTTGGGCTTCAGCCCTGATTGTTTGTTCCGAAGCCATGAACCTTTTGGGTTTAAGTTTTGTCAAAACATAGTTTTTCAACATATTATTCAGAAATATTTTAACCGGTTCATTATTGCCTTCCCACAGGATCAAAAAGCAATATCAGCTGTGCATTCTAAACCTGTTTACTTTATTTAATAGTTTTTTTTTGTTTTTATCAGAGGCAGCCTCACAGCAGTAAGTGCTTTCTGTCTCTCTTTTCTGAAAGCGAGTTTACACACACCATCTTCCTGCATAGCCACGCCTCCTGACAGTCACTCAATGCATTCGTCTCATCGCTGCACCACAATTGTACTTCATGTTTGTTACCTGCTTTAATTTCGTATTAAAGTAAGCTTGTTGGAAATTCAGAGGAGAGTCATGTAGTCTTGTCTTGCTTCATTTAAGATTTACCCCTGATTTTGACTGTCAGTTCCGTATGATCTGACGAGATGCTACACACACAGGCTGTTCTGATTAGCTGTAAGTTTTGATTGGATTATTCAGGTGTATTTATGTGAAAGTGAAGTCTGACAACAATAAATATTCTCATCAGGAATAAAACCACCTGTTTTTATACCCGTGCTGACTTTGTCGAGCTGTCGCTATAAAGTTAGTTCTACTACTGTTATTTTACATAATTTGCTGAAAATGATGCCTTAAATGAGCAGGATTTTGAGGGTAATTTAATCCAAATGATTACAGCCATAACTATAAAAAAACATAACTTGTAATAAAACGGGCAGGGATTAGATGCTAAGAATCCCATACTTGTTATATAATTTAAATTTTGATTCCTCTTGTCCAATTTCGGCATACACATTTTTTTCTTCTGCTACTCTGCCAGGAACTTTGTCGCTGGAGAGCACCTTCAATAATAATCAAGACATTTGTTTAGAGATGGAGCGCAAGATGTGCTCAAAAGAGTGGCTACATGTGGTGAAAAATGATGGCAAAGCTAAGTGTAATTATTGTAATAAACTAGTCGCGTGTCCAACATGACAAAGCAACTGCGGTTGGTTCACATACTTCACGAATATTGAATTAAAAGAATGATGTGTTCGGTTCATTGTGGTTCCCGCAGGTGCAACTAACAACAGTTGTGCATTTTAGTTAAACTTTTTGAGAGAGATTTGACGCTCAGCTGAAACACGCAGGTGAGACGGCTTTACAATCTGTCATTCATAATCTTAGCTGTTGTATTGGAGTCTAAATATGAAGTAGAATGTGCTTTTAACAGTCCTGATATGTTTAATCTTTTTCTTTTGCAAATTTGATTTTAAATTCAGCTTTATTCTTTTATAAGGACACATATGGTGAAAAATCTCGTTTTTAAGCTGTTTGGACAGACGTGTGTAGGTATGGTGCATAGACCGTCATATTGGGGTGATATAAACACACCCAGTCCTTTTTTTTTTCAATTTAACAACATAAAAACGGTGGACCAATAGGAGCAGTTTTTCAGACAGACCGAACTTGACAACTTGACATTTGACAGCTGCATATTAACATGTCATGCTAGTCACGTGTACAATCAAATCAACAAGACAGGACGAGAGCAAAGCAACCGGGAATAAACGGTCTGTTCAGTTTGCTAGGATCATCAATCATCATAAAATGTGATCAAGAAGAGTGATTTTTACAAGTTTAAAATGTTTTAAAACAGTGCATGTGTGTAATGAATAACAGTGATTTACTTTAGCTTTATTTTATCACCACAGCCGCATGTCAGAACAGTTATGTTAAGTCTGTCTGTTGTGGCGCAGCCGAGGGAGGAGATTAAAGGTGCAGTAGGTGATCTGCCAAAATGCTAACCGCTTAGCATATTACCTTTGGACGGCGGGGAGGGACTGCGATTCAAAGACACACCCCCTGAAATCGCGAGCGCGCACCGCATCACAACAGCAGACAGACAACCCACTAGTTCAGGTCATTCGCCAGTTAGTTAGTGCCAGCGCCGTAAAGGAATTACATTTATTACTTTGCCACACTTACATGCTATTTCAGAGTGAATATTCAGAGTAACATGGTAAACAGTATAGGGAGGCTGTCATTGTTCATAAATGACCCAATGTGAATATAAAAGCAACTTCAGCTCAATAAAGCAGGCTAGGCGGAATAGCACTATTTACTGATGTTTTGTTGTTAAACTAAATATAAATTTCTATTATAGATGCTGTCAAAGGACCTTATGAAACTGAAAATAATCACATCAATCTTTCACCGGTACATTTCAGTGGCTGAACATCACGTCTGTGCATATAAGTCATTCATAACAGAACACGCTTAGCTAACACAAGCATAACATAAGCTTAGCCTGACTAAAATAGTTTAAAAACAGAACATTACCTGTCTAACAGTAATACTTCAGCCGCTTTAAGGGCGAATTATACTCGCGCCTGGCTTTACAGTAATCGGCCTGAGCTCGGCTGTCCTTCGGCGGCTCCGACTCGGCATCGGCCCGCAGCTCGCTCGTGCGCGCGCATGCGTTTGTGATGCAGACGGGCACGCGCTAATGGCGGATCTGTGTGAACAGATGCGCAGAAGTACAAATTTACATTTGCTGACAGACAGTCTGACCTGCTAATCGGAATTAAGGGAGATGACGGTCCAACTCTATTTAATTGGATGAACATTTTTTAGTTTTATGCTTTACCCATATTATAAAAATACAAATAAACACATTCAGATCATTTACTGTAATCATTACTATGGGACTGTGAAGAGACTTTCAGGCAGCACAACAAAAAATGTTTCTGAAGACAATCACCTACTGCACCTTTAAGGCACGTAGAAATGGTGGGCAGTAAGGACTAGCCTTAAAGGCACAGTACCACAAAACCGCCACCTGGTACAAAACGGTAAAAGATAGAATCTTATAAAAGGAATATTAAAAAACCTGATAGGTGTTTTGAGCTGAAACTTTACATTTACAATCTGGAGACACAAAAGACTCATCTTAAATCTGAAATATGGGGTAACCTAGGTGCCCTTTTAAGCACGAAAGCAGCGCCTATCAATTGGTGTGTTTTTTTATAAGATACACCTTTTGTGAATGTTTTATTTTATATGTATAGTCTTTAATGTGCTTTTTAATAATTTTATTATTTTCAAAGCAGCACTCAGATGCAAATTTATCCTTGAGAACATGGCATGAAAGTGATGCACGTGTTAGATGATTGCGTTTTTTGAGTGCGATCAATTCCTGATCCTTTGCATACATTCCTCGAAAAAAACACTTGCAATCTAGACGCAGTCACTTCTTGCTTGTGCTGCCATACAATCCGTAAACTCCACTCATTAAAATAATTTAATGAGTTTCTACTGTAAAATCGTGACAATATTTAATTATTGATCATGGGCCACAAATATTGTTATCGTGATAATGTGATTACTCGTGCAGCCCTATACCCTTTCATTATGTTCTTGGCTGTTTTTGACCAATTGACTTCCATTATAACCACATTTTTTAACTGCAAAGCCATGACACTAAATAATCATGCAATCTAGATTGTTGGTGTTTTTTTTTTTCTGTTGGGAAGTGGTAAATTATGGCATTTTTACTGTTGATCATCACTTGGCAACAGGACAGGAAACTCAGCAAATATTAAACAAAGATGATGATTTATGACATCTATAAAGCTTGATGTGTCTACTGTTGCATTAACCAATTCAAGTCAAAAACAAATAATCAACTTTTTTCATGAAATCCATATAAAAGTAAGGATTCTCCTGTATCACCTCGTTACAGCTAATGTGATCCTGCCCTGAGTGAGCACACTGTTCATATAGAAATGAACTAAGGTGAGCCAGGTAATATTGTACACTTTTCCCGAGACATGGCATAAAACGACAAGCTTTTTCATAGATGAGCATGTTGCACGAAAGAAGCACTTCGGATGATACTGGACAGCGATGAAGAATTTACTTTCTCCTCAGAGGAAGAGCGCGAATCTGATGACGAACACATACATTTTGAAGAACGTCTAGACCCAGCGGAGGATAGAGCACTTCAGTAATAAGACAGCAGTCTTTGCCCTGTTGCTTCAATACATACTTTTGCTTTTTGTTTCTCACAGCCAGTTGTTAAGTTTACATTGCTCGTCTCGACCCGGTTTCTCTACTCGTTTCCCCTCACTGCAACAGTTCAGTCAACCTCTTTAACTCTCCTCCTCTTCCTTTATACTCTCACCCATTACCTTTTTGCCATCTTATGAGTGGAGACCAATTAAACTATGTTGACTGTCATCACAGAAAACACCAACAATCATAAATGATAAATGAATAAATATGAATAAAAAGAGGCCATTTACAGCTTTCAAATCTTTGTCTTATCAATATGACCAAATGACTTATGATCAATTATGTAAGAAACTCTGAAAACTAGACTGACACAGTTTCAATTTACTATAACTTCGCTTTGACAAAATTGACATTGTTAAAGATACTAGATAAGGATAAATTGATTTGAATCTGCTTAAATGTGTACACGTTAATGGACCGAACAAAATATGATTTGATTTATTTTACATTTAATGTGCATCAAAATTACAGTGTGTGTAGCCAATGTTTCCAGTGTCTTTTCACTTTTCAGCTTTTGATGAGTTTTTAAGACTTAATGAAAACTAATGTTTTATTTATTTCAGACCTGATTGAAGAGAATGAGGGGAGTAAAGAGGAGAAACATCATGTCAAAATTAAGGAAAAAACTCATTTACAGACTGATGGCATTTTAAAAAGGAGAGACAATAATCATTTTACCTGCTCTCAGTGTGGAAAGAGTTTTGCAATCAAAAGCAGTCTTAAGATTCACATGATGATCCACACTGGAGAGAAACCATTCACATGCACTCAGTGTGGGAAGAGTTTCAGCCTGTCATCTTCCCTTTATAACCACATGAGGATCCACACTGGAGACAAACCATGGTAACGCTTTCTTTTACAACCCGCAAAGTACCGCGTAAGTACAGTGAAATTACAGTGTACTTTTCTGTACGTACTGTGTAAGTATAATGAACGTATGTGTAGGTATAAGGGAACAAACCGTAATGTTTGGGTAATAAGGGGGTAACAACCAGATGTTCATCAAGAAAATTACCGCGTAAGTACAGTGAAATAACGGTGTACTTTTCTGTACGTATAGTGTAAGTATAAATAACGCTTACTTAGGTATAAGGGAACAAACTGTAATGCTTGGGTAATAAGGGGGTAACAACCAGATATTCAGCATGAAAAGTACCGCGTAAGTACTGTGAAATAACGTTGTACTTTTCTTTAAATTGCAAAAGAACAAACCATAATGTATGCGTAATAGGGGAGTAACAATAAGATATTTATCAAGCAAAGATCCGCGTAAGTATATTACGTTTACGATGTACTTTTCTTCAAGTATTGTATACATATGAAGAATTATGCAAGGATGGTGACAACCTATTGCTATCTGCAAATGTACTGTACATGCACCTGCGTGAGTACATTAGTACTCTTATTCAGTGCTTGGGTTTTATATGGGGTGTTTAATGAATAAAAGGTTTACAACCTGTGAAATTATGAACCCTTATTGTATACTGTATGCATTTTAAATCTGCAATTCAATATAAAATATATTTCCATACACTACTTACCTTATGTTTACTCGTCGATCTCACCAAAGCCATCAATGTCTCCATAACTCACTATCAACAAATAACTTTGCATGATATAGGCCTACCGTCAGGGTTCAATGTAGATTAAAACAGGATCGCATCTTTACTGCTGTTTGCACAGGGGGGCCAACTGTTGCATTTCAGTAAATGTATAGCTGATGCTTTATAGAAAAATGTAGTAATTTGGTATTCAATCAATAAAAACTGCTGCTGTAGTTTACTCTGTTCTTAGTGTTCACGTATACACTAGTGTGTTAAAGTTCAGCTTCTTCCCTCTTTGTTCCCTGTAATTAAAGGGTGAATACAGTATTTGTTCCCTCCTTGTTCCCTGTTCTTACGGGGTAAATACCACATTTGAGGGTTGTAAATTAAAGTGAAGCATTGTTCCTCTCTTGTTCCCTGTACTTACAGGGTAAATACCACATTTGAGGGTTGTAAATTAAAGTGAAGCACTGTTCCTCTCTTGTTACCTGTACTTACAGGGTAAATACCACATTTGAGGGTTGTAAATTAAAGTGAAGCACTGTTCCTCCCTTGTTACCTGTACTTACAGGGTAAATACCACATTTGAGGGTTGTAAATTAAAGTGAAGCATTGTTCCTCTCTTGTTCCCTGTACTTACAGGGTAAACACCACATTTGAGGGTTGTAAATTAAAGTGAAACACTGTTCCTCCCTTGTTACCTGTACTTACAGGGTAAATACCACATTTGAGGGTTGTAAATTAAAGTGAAGCTTTGTTCCTCCCTTGTTCCCTGTACTTACAGGGTAAATACCACATTTGAGGGTTGTAAATTAAAGTGAAGCACTGTTCCTCCCTTGTTACCCCCTTGTTCCCTGTACTTACAGGGTAAATACCACATTTGAGGGTTGTAAATTAAAGTGAAGCACTGTTCCTCCCTTGTTACCTGTACTTACAGGGTAAATACCACATTTGAGGGTTGTAAATTAAAGTGAAGCACTGTTCCTCCCTTGTTCCCTGTACTTACAGGGTAAATACCACATTTGAGGGTTGTAAATTAAAGTGAAGCACTGTTCCTCCCTTGTTACCTGTACTTACAGGGTAAATACCACATTTGAGGGTTGTAAATTAAAGTGAAGCTTTGTTCCTCTCTTGTTACCTGTAGTTAAAGGGTAAATACAACATTTGTTCCCCCCTTGTTCCCTTTAGTTTACAATGTAAAATCTTGAAGGCAGTAAAATAAATATACAAACACACAATATACTTCTTCTTTACTTTGTAACCTTTATTTTAATAAATAAGCATTTTAAAACACTTCATCTTAATCAAACATTGTCCTGTCTATCATTGCCTATACTCATTCATTTTCTCTTCGTCCTTTTGTTAATCTGGGGTCGCCACAGTGGAATGAACCACCAACTTATCCAGCATATGTTTTACGCAGTGGATGCCCTTCCAGCTGCAACCCATCTCTGGGAAACATCCATACACACCCATTCACACGCATACACTACAGACAATTTAGTCTACCCAATTCACCTGTACCGCATGTCTTTGGACTGTGAGGGAAACCGGAGCACCCGGAGGAAACCCACGCGAACGCAGGAAGAACTCCACGCAGAAACGCCAACTGACCCAGCCGAGGCTCGAACCAACAACCTTCTTGCTGTGAGGAAACAGCACTACCTACTGTGCCACTGTGTTGCCACCCAGCTGCAACCCATCACTGGGAAACATCCATACACACTCATTCACACACATACACTACGGACAATTTTAGCTTACCCAATGTCACCACATATTTTTGGACTTGTGGGAGCACCCGGATGAAACCCACGCTAACATGGGGAGAACATGCAAACTCCACACAGAAATGCCAACTGACCCAGCCAAGGCTCGAACCAGCGACCTTCTTGCTGTGAGGCGATTGTGCTACCCACTGCACCTGCCTATACTCAGACAGCAAAATAACACAATATTTCATTCCCCCTTTTTTCTGGCATCTCTTGCTTGGCTTCCTCTTCTGCTCTTCTCAGCTTCCACTGAGGACTCTGATGGTGAGTGGCTGATGAAATCCCATGGGTCTTGCTGCTCTGCATTTATATAAAATATATGAACAGACATAAAGGCTTTTAGTAAGCTGTAGACATGTTTATTTTGCTGTTTTATGTGTGTGTGGTGGTTGTCCAACAATTTCACATACTAAATATTTACAGATACCATACAGACACTATACATTACTATCAAACAAAAGTACTATCATCAGATCATATGGGAGATTGTGATCATTTATAGTGATAATAATTAAAGCGCAGAGGGGAAAAGGCTTAAATATATGTGCAGGCAGTATAGACTTTGAAGTAAAGATTATTTGCAGTTCAGTGTACATATTTAAATTCTGTGTCACTCATTAAATGGTAAGTAAATGTAACGTTTGGGTTAACTACCCCTAAGGTTAGTTTTTGATTAAAGTACATGTCTTAACCCATCATTAGTCCTAAATAAAGTGAAAGATATCATAATATGGTTGATGTACTGTTATGGACCCTTTTTACATTTCAGCACAGTGAATGGGAAAGTACAACACATTTTTTTTACAATCTTCTTTGCTCAAATAAAATGAAAACTTTACGATGGTGTTGTCTCGACAATTAGAAAAATAAAAATATAGTGTGAAACTGATAACGCCAGCAAGAAGAGAGAATAACTTCTAATTTACTCATGACCATAGACACTGTTTGAAACACCTCGCACATGTAATAATATTATATAATGCATACGTAGATACAAATAAATGTTATTTTATAAAAAAAATCATATAAAAAACTCAAGGATTTTAGATCCTGATGATCGTTAAACGCGTCATAACAGTGTTGTGAAAAGGGTGTAATTGTTAAAAATACGTACAAACATCAGATATAAACAAAAACCTAAACAAACACTTCTATGTACATAACGTCATAAAAATACTTGTTTTATTTACCTCGCGCTGCCGTCCTTGTACTGCCGTGAACAGGAAATTCTGGGAATGGAGGACGGCGAGTTGAATCGATTCGTCTTCAACAAACCGATCAGTGTGACATCAAAACATCGCGAGAACAACAGACAGCTCCGTGTGCATTTGAATCCATCTCGCGATATTGTATCACTTCAGGTACGCGCCTACTGATTCGTTGATTCAAACGAGTTGTGAATCAAGAAGCCTCTAAAGATCCGAATCAAACTGCAGCAGCACGCCACGAGGTTTTGCTCAGACTTTTGGGACGTTTGGAATTGCTCCGTCTCGTCAACATGTAACACATGTGAGTAAATCGTTGTTAGTAAATAACGCTACTGTTACGATTAGAAATGGCATTAACCAGATTATATTTATTACGTTTCATTTGTTTTAGCGTAAAATTAATGCTAGTTCATGGCCGAATCTAAACGGTCAGCAGCGAATATTTACCAATGTTTACTGTCGTTTACTTTGCACATCTTAGAGATGTTGCCAAAGTTCCTCTGAATTTAGTTTCTTCATGTCATTCCAGATAGACTGGATGATAACGTTAATCAGTTCAGATCTCTGTGGCTGTTGTCATACAACTATTTTCTCCCTGTATACGTTAATTACAGCAAAGTTAATGACAAAAATAATGTTTGGAAATGTAAATTGATATATCAAACTGGCATGCTACAGAAAATATCAACAAGTAGCCTTGAACTTTAGCACAGTAGCCTACTATATAAGCCTTTTCCCCTCTGCGCTTTAATTATTATCACTATAAATGATCACAATCTCCCATATGATCTGATCATAGTACTTTTGTTTGATAGTAATGTATAGTGTCTGTATGGTATCTGTAAATATTTAGTATGTGAAATTGTTGGACAACCACCACACACACATAAAACAGCAAAATAAACATGTCTACAGCTTACTAAAAGCCTTTATGTCTGTTCATATATTTTATATAAATGCAGAGCAGCAAGACCCATGGGATTTCATCAGCCACTCACCATCAGAGTCCTCAGTGGAAGCTGAGAAGAGCAGAAGAGGAAGCCAAGCAAGAGATGCCAGAAAAAAGGGGGAATGAAATATTGTGTTATTTTGCTGTCTGAGTATAGGCAGGTGCAGTGGGTAGCACAATCGCCTCACAGCAAGAAGGTCGCTGGTTCGAGCCTTGGCTGGGTCAGTTGGCATTTCTGTGTGGAGTTTGCATGTTCTCCCCATGTTAGCGTGGGTTTCATCCGGGTGCTCCCACAAGTCCAAAAATATGTGGTGACATTGGGTAAGCTAAAATTGTCCGTAGTGTATGTGTGTGAATGAGTGTGTATGGATGTTTCCCAGTGATGGGTTGCAGCTGGGTGGCAACACAGTGGCACAGTAGGTAGTGCTGTTTCCTCACAGCAAGAAGGTTGTTGGTTCGAGCCTCGGCTGGGTCAGTTGGCGTTTCTGCGTGGAGTTCTTCCTGCGTTCGCGTGGGTTTCCTCCGGGTGCTCCGGTTTCCCTCACAGTCCAAAGACATGCGGTACAGGTGAATTGGGTAGACTAAATTGTCTGTAGTGTATGCGTGTGAATGGGTGTGTATGGATGTTTCCCAGAGATGGGTTGCAGCTGGAAGGGCATCCACTGCGTAAAACATATGCTGGATAAGTTGGTGGTTCATTCCACTGTGGCGACCCCAGATTAACAAAAGGACGAAGAGAAAATGAATGAGTATAGGCAATGATAGACAGGACAATGTTTGATTAAGATGAAGTGTTTTAAAATGCTTATTTATTAAAATAAAGGTTACAAAGTAAAGAAGAAGTATATTGTGTGTTTGTATATTTATTTTACTGCCTTCAAGATTTTACATTGTAAACTAAAGGGAACAAGGGGGGAACAAATGTTGTATTTACCCTTTAACTACAGGTAACAAGAGAGGAACAAAGCTTCACTTTAATTTACAACCCTCAAATGTGGTATTTACCCTGTAAGTACAGGTAACAAGGGAGGAACAGTGCTTCACTTTAATTTACAACCCTCAAATGTGGTATTTACCCTGTAAGTACAGGGAACAAGGGAGGAACAGTGCTTCACTTTAATTTACAACCCTCAAATGTGGTATTTACCCTGTAAGTACAGGTAACAAGGGAGGAACAGTGCTTCACTTTAATTTACAACCCTCAAATGTGGTATTTACCCTGTAAGTACAGGGAACAAGGGAGGAACAAAGCTTCACTTTAATTTACAACCCTCAAATGTGGTATTTACCCTGTAAGTACAGGTAACAAGGGAGGAACAGTGTTTCACTTTAATTTACAACCCTCAAATGTGGTGTTTACCCTGTAAGTACAGGGAACAAGAGAGGAACAATGCTTCACTTTAATTTACAACCCTCAAATGTGGTATTTACCCTGTAAGTACAGGTAACAAGGGAGGAACAGTGCTTCACTTTAATTTACAACCCTCAAATGTGGTATTTACCCTGTAAGTACAGGTAACAAGGGAGGAACAGTGCTTCACTTTAATTTACAACCCTCAAATGTGGTATTTACCCTGTAAGTACAGGGAACAAGAGAGGAACAATGCTTCACTTTAATTTACAACCCTCAAATGTGGTATTTACCCCGTAAGAACAGGGAACAAGGAGGGAACAAATACTGTATTCACCCTTTAATTACAGGGAACAAAGAGGGAAGAAGCTGAACTTTAACACACTAGTGTATACGTGAACACTAAGAACAGAGTAAACTACAGCAGCAGTTTTTATTGATTGAATACCAAATTACTACATTTTTCTATAAAGCATCAGCTATACATTTACTGAAATG